>NW_023270377.1:41219841-41657971 GCF_011800145.1 Mirounga leonina | reverse complement strand
TATGTATCTATCTATCTATCTATCATCTATGTATCTATCTATCTATCATCTATGTATCTATGTATCTATGTATCTATCTATCTATCTATCTATCATCTATCCATATTTAGGTTGGTTCCTTTTTTCTTTCACCTGTGGCAGCACATCAGTGCAACAAACTCTGAAGGAGCCATTTTACCTGACAAGAAGAAAGCTGATGAATGCACTTAACTGTATTACTCTGATATACTTGGTATATCTCCTCTAATTAAAATAAGATTATCTTACAACTTATGAAATGACGATCTGGCATAATAGACTCAGAATGTGATGAAAATGTTTTCATTAAGTGCTAAGATACCCTGCAAGGCATGGCATTTTATCTCAAGTCTCCAATAACGTTAATATACCCTTTTAATCTCTGAAGCATTTAAGACTTAATAGGAACTCCTTAAAGAACGACAGAATTGTAAGACTTGCAAGGTGACTTTAACTTGAAGGTACTCGTGGTCCTCCATGAAGCTGAGGAATTAGAAAATTCTTCATTGGCAGAATGTAAGAGTACAGCTTTGTTCACGCCGAGCCAGGACTGAAAAGCCACCTGTGGTGGGGTGGGTGGGAAAGGGAGGAAAGGGGGGATCAATAGTGTTTTCCAGTCATTGTCTTGGGCTTCAGGGATAGCAGAGTGACTGCTGGTCTCCCTGGGGGCCGTGTGTGCAGGAGTCGGGAGCCGTACAAGTGGTTTGGGAATTTTCTTATCGCTTCACAAAGCAATTGGTGGGATGAGTGCAGATATTCCTTCTTTCTCTCCTTTCCCGTTATGTATCACGTGTGTGTATATTTATCCGTTGCTTTCCTCTACTAGGCGAGCTCTGTATGGATAGTAGATACTAGTTTGTTATCCGTCTTGCTGCAGTTCTCATTTGCCTTTCACAGGACAGAAAGCGATGTGGGGAGAAGGGGCGCGACTGTTGTATCTCATTTTCCACCCTTGGCATTGAAAAGACATACCGATTATGTGCTGAGGGCTAGAAAAACTGGATTCTATCCCTTCCTTTACTAATCGTTAGTATGTGCTTTGGATGACTCTGTTCACTTCCTCTCGTCTTATTTTTACATATATCCTAGTGGAACCGTTTAAAGCTCATTAGGGCAAAGTTGCTACTTAATCCAAGAAACTAATGTGGTAAGGCCTCGATACTCAGTTAAGAAAATAATATTCTCTGGAAATGTGGGTGAATGTTTTCTTCCTAGGCACTATGACACCGTGGGCCTGTAATATTTTGTCCTGTAACTTTTGGCCTGTGAGAATATTTAGCAAACAATCTATACGCCCTTGAGAACCTCCACTTGGCTAGATTTAATTTTCAAAGGAAATCAATGATAAAGACACTGCCATCTAATTGTATTAAATGAGCTAGGAGGGTGGGGAGGGTGGAAGGAAGGCCATTGCAAGAGTCACTTAACACAGTGTGTCTCCAGCTAGAGTAGGTGAACACAGCAGCAGTTTGGTCCTGCTCTTAGAGTCTCATTTAGTACCCCTTAGTAGAGGCAAGCCATTCTGCCTGTTTAATCAGCGCCTTGGAGGAAATCAGTAACACAGAGACCTCACTTGGGGGAATACTGCCAAGTTCAGCAGAAAGACCACCAGGATCCTTTGTCTTGACTCCTTGGCTCTAGCAGCTGACCAGCGTGAAAGGTTTTATTTTTTGCCTTGCTACCTTTTCAACTATTCTGGTAATTGACCTTGACTTTCTGACTAGGATTACTTGTTCATTTTTTGTCTCTAGCAGAACAAGAGTATGCATTTCCTCCAATGGCCTATTTACGCAGTGTGGAGCCCTTGGCCTCTGACCCTGCTCCTGACCACATCTCTGTCTTATCTTTCACCTCCCACCTGAATCCCTGATTTCCCTGTCTGCTTGGCCAGAAAGCCTGGTCACTTGAACCCACATCTGTCATTCAGTGCAATCAGCTCCATTTTAGCATTCTTTGCCACTTGGTCATCATCTATGTATCTATCTATCTATCTATCATCTATGTATCTATCTATCTATCTATCATCTATGTATCTATCTATCTATCATCTATGTATGGCCTACATGGCCATTGAAAACCTACATGGCCATTGAAAGCCATCACCCTCAGGGTGGGCTTGGGTAAAACAGATAGGTTAGTGGTACTAACCACAGGCTTTCTAAAAAGCACCTGATATTTGTGGTGACAGAAGAACAAAAAGAGGAAGCAACGCATGGAGATCACAGTGTCTCATATAAACACCTCTGCTGAGAACATAATGAAGGTTAAATTGTGCCTGACACACAGCAAAGGCAAGAGGGCTGTGGGTTGTAAGGGAAGTTGTTTGATAAGATCATTCGAAAAGTAACCAAATCTCTGGAGTTGATACCAATAAAAGGATGCTATTACAAGCTGATTGCCCAAACATTCTAAACAGAAACTGCTTCTTAAAACAAGACAGTCTTTCTTTCTCATTTCGCTAGCATTTAGAACACTTTTCCTCAGCTACCACTGAGCTGCACAGGCCTTATGGTCAAGATGCTCAGAAACCCAGGCTAAAGGGTGCTCATGCTCATTCTGACCTTTTCTCCTTCCTGGAGTTTTCTTTGCTTGTTGACCCTAAGGCTGACTTCCCTTATCACTCAGTGTGAGCCTCCAGGTCACAAGGAACACCTCTGGGCTATGGGATGGCCTGGTCATATGACTGGGTTCACAAGAATTAGGAGGGTGTGTGTGTGTGTGTGTGTGTGTGTGTGTTCGTTCAGTGGAGAAATGACTGGTTTAAATTCTGGGTTTACTTTAATTTTTATTTCAAGGTGTGGGCAGGCAGATATCCAGTGTCAGAATTACCTGGGTGTGCTTATTAAATATTTAAATTCCCAGGTCCATCCTGGATCCACCGAATCTGAATTTATAGTTCTGGAGCTCAGGACTTTCATCCAAACAACTTCCTCAGATGATATTCTCATGCACACAAACTATTGAGATCCAGTTCTAGTTTCCAGAACACATTTTTATAATTTAAAGTACCTATGTGATATTTAGGAAATGTAAAGACAATACCATTTAGTGAACGTTCTTTTAGCACAACACCATGAATGTGTTATATGTATTCAAGCAAATGTACAGTGTTCTGTTTGTGCACCTAACGACTTGTGTTAACAAAAGCCATTCAGTGTCTGCAGATGTATGTTTAAGCCCTCATTACTACTGTTCTTGCCCTTATTTGGCAAAGAATATTATTAGGGAGTTATAGCTTCTTTCTTTTTTTTAAGATTTTTTATTTATTTGACAGAGAGACACAGTGAGAGAGGGAACATAAGCAGGGGGAGTGGGAGAGGGAGAAGCAGGCTTCCCCGCGGAGCAGGGAGCCCGAGGCGGAGCTCGATCCTAGGACGCTAGGATATTGACCTGAGCCGATGGCAGATGCTTAACGACTGAGCCTCCCAGGTGCCCCTCTAGCTTCTTTCTTATCCAGCAGTCATTCACTGGGTGAGCAAACATTACTGATAGCGAAAGGCCGGGTATCTAATTTAAAAAAAAAAACTAATGAAATCTGTAATGTCAGAAAGCATCCCCAGGTAGCCTTCCCACCTATGGTGCCGTGACCAAGGTGTGGTGTACTACTAAATGAGGGTGAGACGACTGTGTAACACATTTTAAAGCTTAACTCAGATTTGAAGTTCATAAGTAATTATAACAAAAGACAAAGTAAGAATTGTCATGGATTGTGTATGAATGTAGCTTGATGGGGTTTTAAAGTGGCCTGTGCACATTAGGTGTGGATTATGGACCATATTGGTGAGTTAGCTGAACTTCAAATGGTAGTTTTAGACCACGTTGAGATAATCCCTCATAGGAAGGTGTGACCCCCCCGCCCCCCCCCGCCCCCCGCCCAGGAAAGGGGGTAGAATAAATCAGAGTAAGCAGGGAGACCTTTTGGGAAGTTGTAGTGGTCTGGAGGGCTACTGGCCTTGCTCTTCTCTTTTGGAAACTATGTCTCTCTCTATTTTTTACCACGTTATACTGGTTAACCTCCAATTTATTGGTCAAGGGGAGGATAGCTGGCCCTAGCTGGATCAATTAGAATATCTCTCAAGAATATGGAATTTGGGGCTGGAAGACCTGAGAAGAGAAACTGGTGGACCACAGTTGGGTTTAGGGTGGAGCTAGAGAAGAAAGTTCAACAAACTCCCGTTGCTGACTACTCTGGCTCCTGACTTGCTTAGGCGTTTTGTTAAACCTTTTCTTGAATTTGTGAAGTTCAAGGTATTTGACCTTACGCGATTGAAAGATCTGGGTAAGCGGTCTCTATAAGGCCATGAACAAAGCACACACACTGGCCCAAGATTCAGGGAAGCTGAAGGGGAAGATCCAGGGGAAGTAGAGCTCCCGCACGCCGATGGGTGAGCTAGCGGGTCAGCAGTGGTGGAGTGGTGTCCTACAAAATGGCTCTGCTTCAGGTCCACACTCCGGCTTTCCTGAGTGAGTCGCGGAACCCAGAACCAATCCAGAGACTTTTATCCTTACGATTCTGTTCCTCTGGCACCACTCTCCGAATCAAAATCTAAATTATCTGTTGTTGCAGGATACATTGTCCCACAACTTCGTAGCTGAGAATAAACAAATGTTGGTTAAACTGGGTGGCTAAAAACACACACATTTATTAATTCATTATTTCTGTGGGTCAAAAATCTCAGAGCTGCTCAGCTGGGAGATTCTGGGTCAGAATCTCTCACAAGGTCAGAATCTTGATATAACAGAACAGCCATCAAATATTGGCTGGGGCTGTAGTCATCCGAAGGGCCAGCTAGGGAAGGATCCATTTCTGAGCTCACTCTTGTGGCCATTGGAAGGCCTTAGTTTCCTGCTACATGGGCCTTTTCACAGGGCACCTGGTTTTTCCCAGAGAGAGTGATCCCAGTAGCCAAGACAGAAGCCATTTTCTTTTTATAACCTGATATTGGATACGACAGCCCATCACTTCTGCTACAGTCTATTCATTAGAAGTTAGTAAATCTAGTCAACACTCAAGGGAAAGGGATTAGACAAGGGCATAAACATCAGGAGGCGGGGGTCATGCGGGCAATTTGAAGCTTCCCACTACAACCTTAGGTTAATTTTCTTTTTTTCTTATGAAATTGAATTGTTTTCTGTTACACAAATAGGTAAATTTTGTTATGTAAATAAGTCTTCTGTTATATAAATAAGCAAGTAAATTTGCCCTAATGTTATAGGATTGCAGTAAGTCTACGCAAGAGTTTGGGTTTTGCAAAGATAAGGACAAGAGATGGCTTAATTCAAATAAATACCATTTTAGATAATAATAGACTACTATGGGGTTGTTGGGAGGATTCTATGCATATGCATCATTCAGGGTCCCAGTGGGGAAAAGGCGGCCCACCCAAGTCAAGTGGTTGAAAAGAGTTTAATAGACAGAAAGAACAGGGGATGGTGTGACAGAATACTTCTCACCCCTAGGCCTTAAGGGGCAAGGGGAGGAATCTGTAGCTGTAGGGGGTGGCTGCTGGTTAGGGATTTTCTTTTTCTCTTTCTTCTTTTTTTTTTTTTTTGGTTAGGGATTTTCATAGCAGGACACAGCTGACTTGCTGTGACAGGGAAAAAAGGGAATAATACTCTGACCTCATTTTTCTCCCTTCCACCTACCTATCTGCTGCCAGTTACTTGTATCTGTAAGCAGAACCCAGCCAGAAGCCAAAAGGCAAGGGAGCCTAAAGACGCAGTCCAGAATGGTCAGCCTCCCAGGGCACAGAAAGGGGGACCCAGAGCAGGGGACGGACATGTACAGAATGGCTCTGAAGGGCTTACATGGGCTTAATGCCAAGATATCAAAGAGTAAGTGCCCAGTTAATATGAACTGTTATTATAATTATTACAGCCAGCCAATGGGATATATAAATGGAGATAAACTGGGTAGAATGTGTGTGCGGGAGAGGGTAGAGAGATTTCCAAAAAACCCTAGTTTTTCTCCCCAGGAAGAAGAGGTGTGGCTCTCTCAGCATTAGGAAATTCAGGCACAGTGGAGTTTATTGTATTGCCTAGCATCATTTACCTACGTCACGTAAGGAGGCAAATCTCATTCAGTCTGCTAGTCTACCCACTGGCCCATCGAGAGGAGTTCTCTTCAATTTCTAATCATCTTGATATAACAGAACACTTCGTACACAACATCTTCTAGCAACTCCCGAGATAAGCCTGCAGCTCCACCTCTGAGAGTCAGTCTTGCTCGGCAGGACATGTTGCTCCAGCAAAGCTCTTCTATCCCACTTTCCTCCCACCCAGCTGCCTGCTTCTCTTGGTTCAAATAGCTGTGAAAGGTGCCACTCCCACATAATTCGGCGCAGAGTATTCTGGGGTTTCCTAAGCAGCAAGTTGGCAACCAGCAACAGATGGAGATGCTGCGTAACACCGAGGAGAGGCTGCAAGGAGAGGTAGGCAGTGAGGCACAGAGCCAAGTGGGCAGTCTGGGAGATGGAGGGCCAGAAAGCGGGGAGAGCTCTTGTTGCCAAAATGGAGAGATTCCTGTGAAGTTGCAGACTTCACACTCTCATGTTCCCCTTCTGCCCCTCTTCCCCACAGCCCATCTCCAAACCCAGCAACCCTCATTTGCCCAGTTTTCTTGGACAGGAATGTGCCATCTCTGCCCCTGAGCCTGATTTTCCCTCTCAGGCTAGACTTCAACAAATCCATTGTGCCTTTAAGGAAGAAATCAACATGGTGCAGATGGTATTTCAAACATATTTGTTTCTGTGTCATCTGCTCTGAACATAAATATCAATTCAGTAACTTCACTGTTGTAAGTGATAAGTTGAAACATCATCAGTTGTTTTTTAGTTAAATGACAGTAACAAAATGAAAATCACCATTAAAAAGGCTATATTTGCATATTTTTTATGCTGTCAAAGAACATGGCACTAATGCAGCATAAGGAGAATTCTTAAACAGAAACATTACAGTTTTCAAAATCTAAGGATGATCAAAAAATAAATTCTGAAATTTCATGTATAAAAAGAAACAGGCAATAGTTATTCTACTGGCAGAATAATAAAAGCACTTTCCAATGACATTTTTAATAGCATAGTAATTCAAAATTGTGATTTTGAGAAGGAGTGATTCCATCTACATAAACACTAACTGCATTCTAAATGCTTGGTATTATCATAATGACTGGAAATTAAATTAATAATGCTAGGATAGTTAAAATCTGAGGTAACCTTCTTGAATCTTTTGTATCTACATGAATTATTTCTCATTCCCATTGAACTCTCATCCTGAACTTCATTTGTTGTTTTAATCTTTCAAAGATCTGAACAATTCTTCAATTTTAAGAGTGTGTCACTTTTGAAAGTTACTTTCAAAAGGCATTGATAGTAATTTTGAGCCGACTGATCATTTTAACAGCGACGGGGCCCCACTGGTACACGCATGTGGGTGCGGGCACGTGCAAGGGCACAAACACACACGCAATATCATAATGTTGCCAGTAAGTGTCCCACCCCACTGCTGTCCTTTACCATGATTTGAAACAAAGATGGCGGAACTAAATAGGTACTATTTTAATCCTAAATGAATAGAGGATGTCTTTCAATCTAAGTTATATGATCTGAGCAACATTTCATAAAATTAAGATCTGTAAGTCCGGGGAAAAGTTTTCTCATCCCATCTTGAAGAAGACTTTAAAAGCACTAGGTTTTGGTAAAGAGATTCCTGAGGGAGAGTTTCTTGGTTTCTTTTCTTCTCTTTCAAGTATTCATCAGGATGGTCAGCAAGTCTAATCCCGCTGCTCGGAGCGCCTTTAATGGGACACAGGGCAGCAGGCGGTCTTGGTTTCAACAGGTATGTACCATTTAGGGCTTCAGAGACTCACAGTCAAACTTAGAAGTTGACTGTCTGATGTGGGAGTATCTAGGGTGATTCACAGAGTGGACATCTCTCCTAGGAAATGTAAACACTATCCAAGATATTAAGCAACATGCTTCGCCTCACCACTTGGCAAGCTTCAATTATTATTTTCTAAGTCCTCAGATCTCTTTGTTTCCTAGACTTTGGCACACCTGAAACAGTGATTAGGACATGCAACTCATTATGATACAGCACCAAACCAAGCAAATTGTTCTTCACTCAGGATTTTCCTTCACTGCTAATGCACCCTGCTACCCAAATGCCAGTGTGGTATAGTCCTTGGCTATGATAGCTGTGGCCATCACGGTGCCCAGACAAGACTTGTCAAAGGGTGTGCAAAACATCCACCTTTCCCAATCAGGTATTTGTGCTCTGAGACTTGGTCCTCCTTGCCCCTTCCCCCAGGTCTCCCTACTTCTCAAGAATGGTACCAAGAATGGAAAACACAAGGAAATGTTAAACTGTAAATGTCCACGATCAATTAGAAATTATTTATTCTAAGAGTTTCATTGTTTTTCAACTGGAAAACTATAGTGATGTTTGTTTAAAAAAAAAAAGGACCCAGTGTGCATTATTCATAGGCAATTTGGCTTCATAGATCTTGCAATTTGTTTTTAGAGCAAGCCTCTATGCAGAGATTGAAAGCGCATTGCTAACATCTTGCCTTGGTTCCCATATATTCGATGTGGAGGTCTTTGCAGTAAATCCCTTTATAGTTATCTAAGGCTGTCCTTGCACTGAATTTGTAGTTCCTAATATAGTTCTGTCCCTATAGCCTCCTCTTGGAATAGTTCATTGGACCCAGGACAGATTCAAGTGGACCCAATCCAGATAACAAATACAACCCAATTAAATCTCACTGGATATCCAGTTTACTTTTCTTATCCCAAGGAGGGTAAGAGTAATCAAATTTTAATAATAAACATGCAAACACATAATAGTAATGTATGCAATTAAAAACAGTTTAATCTCCTATAGTATCTTATAGATTTTTCTCTCTAGCACACTTTGGGTCTGACAGATTCAGTGCCTTCTTCCTACTCATCGTTTCTACAAACCATTAATGAAGCAGGTTCTTTCTACCTCTATTTTTAAAACAGGCAGGGGTAGAAGAAGAAGAATGTAGCAGGAGGGGAAGAATGAAGGGGGGAAATTGGAGGGGGAGACAAACCATGAGAGACGATGGACTCTGAAAAACTGAGGGTTCTGGAGAGGAGGGGGGTGGGAGGATGGGTTAGCCTGGTGATGGGTATTGAGGAGGGCATGTTTTGCATGGAGCACTGGGTGTTATGCACAAACAATGAATCATGGAACACTACATCTAAAACTAATGATGGAATGTATGGGGACTAACATAACAATAAAAAATAAAAAAAATTTAAATATTAAAAAAAAAAAACAGGCAGGGGTAGCAATGTAGATCCTTAGGATTAGGTCACATACAATAGCATTTCCCCTCCTCTCTCTCCAATTTTACATATGACAAAGTTTGGTGGGTAAAATCCAAAGGTACCCACTCGCCTCACCAGGGAGTGCTCTTTGTTTGACTTTGCCAGTGGTAATTTATTCTGAATACATCTCGTTCATTTACTGCTGACCTCATGGAAAGCAGGGTTCATTTTACAGTTTCTACCTCAGTAGCTTTGGAAGTACTGTTCTTCGGTAGCTAACATTTTTCTTTTTTACTTGCATCCCTTCACATGAATGGCTAATGATAGAACCAAGACCCATGTCTTGAACAAATGAAATCAGACTAGGTGCACCTTGTTCCTCTATTCCTGCCTAGATTTGTGTTTGAGCTCATCCTACGTAGCAGTTCGCTTTTGGGCCATTCTGAGCTCTGCCTTGCAGAGCCATTAAACAAGGTTCCCTTCTTTAAAATCAGCTCAGAACTGATATTAATAAGAAATAAAACAAGAGCATGTTTCATTCGGCCTATTTAAAGGGAATGTGTATGCCAACTGTAGATTCCAAGAATGACTTCGCGTTCCCTCATTGTCTTAGTGAGCTTTTTTGTGCACCTTTATTTGGCAGTCGGGGTAGCTACAAGGCATTACGTTGCTTTGTCCCAGGTACTGAAAGGGCAGAATGGGAGACAAGGCAGTAAACAACTTTACAGATGGATCTTAGAGTTCCAGTGCCTTTCAGAAACAACAAATCATTTTTAAACTGACAGCTTCTAATTAAATTGATCGCGAGATAAAATGTACCCAGTACGTGTCAGATTCACCTGAGTTAAAAAAACAAACAAACAAACAAAAAAACCCTGGTGGGTTGCAAAAGGCATTTGATGCTCCTAAACCTTTCTGAAAGTAGATGCCCTTGAAAGCTCTCATAGCAATGAGTTAAAGGTCTCAGCTGGGGGGCTGCCGACATATTGTAATGACTGTAATTTATAGCACACCGGCTCCATACTACCCTTTGACCCACCAGGGTGCTGCCTGGAAGCTAGTATGGCCTACGGAGGGTTGGAAGGAAGAGAGGGGAAAAGAAACAGGACTCCAAGAGCCTTTCAGCAGCCTCTACGGGGTGAGTTGAGAAGCTGAGACCTTGAGGCCTCTTTCAGAGACCAGTAACTTTCAAACCACGTCCAAACATGTCTTATTCAACTTCTGCTGATTTATGCCATAATAACATAGTTATGTTCATGACTTACATAGCCAGTATTCCAGGTAGATTGGCAGAAGCTCAGAGATGACTTTAATTTCATTCATTCATTCATTCATTCATTCATTCAACAAGTATTAATTGAGTAGCTACAATGTTCCAAGAGCTGTTCTAAGCACTGAGGTCATATAAACAAGACAGTCTTCTTGATCTCATTTAGCTTAACATGGTTTGGGGTGGAGAGGCCAGAGATGGAAAAAAGATGGAGAAACAAGTAAACATATACATGAACAAGTTCATGTCTGATATGATATCACGTATAGAAGTCTGAAATTATCTTGTTCAACTTTTTCCCCCTGGCATCTATACTTTAGGTAGAAAGAGCTATGTGGACAGCTGAGTTCATCAAAATTGGGTGAATAAGGAGGAGAGGGTGACAGGAGAGAAAGACAGGAATCTAAAGATGGCATCCTTTTAATACGTTGTAACATGTGTTCTGGTGTGACTCATAAGTTGTCTCTGAGGATAATTTCAGCAGCAAAATTTCAAAATAATTGGGGCAATGGCAGCATTATTGGAACAAGCATCTGGCTGGCCAATAGGTAACCCTGAAAGATGTACAATTTCTGACATGCTAGGATGAAACAAAAAGTAATGCAAACATCATGATATGGTGGAACAGAATGAATTTTGGGTTAATCTGGATTCAGATTTCGACTGTGGTCCATCCTGGCTCTGTGACCTTGGCCAAATGATCTACACCTGTACAAGTTACTTTACAGTAAAGTAAAGTAAAACTTTATCATAAAACTTATAATAATGACATATCTCAGAGGCTCAATGTAAGAAATAAGTGAAATAGTATTCATAAAATACCTAAAACTATACCTCTCCCATAAGAGATGAGTAGGAAATTAATACATGTCGGTCTTGTTTTTTTTTTTTTTTTTTAAGATTTCATTTATCTATTTGAGAGAGAAAGAGCATGAGCAGGGGGAGGGGCAGAGGGAGAGGGAGAAGCAGACTCCCCGCTGAGCAAGGAGCCCAGTGTGGGACTCCATCCCAGGACCCCAGGATCATGACCTGAGCCAAAGGCAGACGCCCCAGGTGCCCCAGGCCTCTTAGTCATAAATGATAGTTTTATGTCTATCATACATTATCATAAGCAGTAAACCATAGTATCAATTCTTTTAAAATCTTCTGAGATAGTTAGAAAAAGCCAGTCCTTCAAGGACGGTTTCATTCCTTACTATCAGGTCCAACAAGGGGTTATGTCTGAAATGGAAGAAGTTTTGGTTCTGTGTGTTCAGGATTGATTCTGGCACAGTGTTCCTTTGAGCATGGCCACTATTCAAGTTAGCTTTGGAGGCTTTCTGATACTGCGGAACAACAATTCAACGAAGGATCAAAGGATGGAGAATTCAAGGTTGATTCATGAATTTTAAAGTGAGGATGTCTTACAGGATGGGGCATCATGTGAAGTGGTGAGTGCCAGGGAGATGGAAACTCAAGAGAACAGAAAGACCTTGATTTCAAAGAAAGAAAGAAAAAAAAAATCAACAACTTAATCTCTCTAATGCCTCAGATCCTGACAGAAAAATTTGCAATGATGAAAAGAAGGAAGCAAAATACAGATGACTAGACCAATTCTCCCCACAAGACCAGGTGATGGCACACTATGTCGAGCCTTTCCAGAGATGTCTTTGACAATCTCCCCCACAGGCGCCCTCTTGGATACGAGGACTTGAAGTAGGTCTCTTCCCTTTATGTTTTGCTGCCAAATAAACAGGCAGGGATTATGAAGTAAAATAATTTTGTAGAGTACACCACGTGCTTCCACAGATGACATGCAATTTGGGGTTAAGGACCTTTTTTATAAAGCTCTTGGTATGACGCAGGTAGCTGGTTTACTAGGCAAAGTGTTTACAGGTATTGTAAAGAGAAATCAGCTCAGGCACTGAGTTAGGAGTGTGTTTCTCTATTTTTCAATTTTCTGAAAATGAAATCCAATTTGCCTAATTTCAATTTACAGTCCTTTGATTGCAAATGCAATCTGTTTTGAGTGTAAGATCTTGTTCTTCCATGAAGTTTTGCAGGAGCTCACGGGTTATCTGGTGTCTCTTTTGCCCCTTCAAAGCCTTTTCTTACGGTGTCCAGCGTTGACAGTGTGGCAAACGAAGTCGCCACCTTTTGTGGTTAGCCAGCGGGGTGAGCATTCAGGCCCCTTGAGGTGTTTTTGTGTGGCTTTTCAGAGAAGCATTGTCCCACCCCCACTGAACTGTAACAACGAAGGCTCAGTCCCCGTTGCCTTCAATCATCTTCTTACTTTTCCAACTCGGTGACTTTTCTCCATCTCCAGTTTTCTGACACCAGGTCTGGCAGAGGCTTGGGGAAAAAATTCCTCTGGTGTGGGCTGCAGTGAACTTCACTTCCAATTCCCCATTAACGTGCAATCTAAAGTCTTATTCAGAGAAAAATTGTGTTCATGTCTGTGGCCAAAAGGAATGCAGAAAAGTGACAGATGTACGATGAGAGAAGAGGCAGCCTTTAACCATTTTGTTGTCTAAGCAGCTTTGGATCGCCCTTTGAAGAAAACATTTTCTTTGCTGCTTCTGGAAAACTCGAGACTCATCTTCTCGCCCTTTGCAGATTCCTCACCCAGACGGTTAAACTCCACACTGTATGCAAGACTCCTGAACCCGAGATCCTCGCTACAAGGCACTCCAGTTTATACATTCTCATTTCAGAGGAGGCCTTCGGATCCTTTCGCTCTAACTGGATACAGACTCCTGTGACTCGGGTGACGCATAATCCTGGGAGAAGGGACGAGAACGTAGGGTAAAGCCCAGAGACTGCCAAACTCGTTTTCATTCGTGATTGGGCCAGAAAGATTTCCTACGGAGGCTAAGTGTTGAAGCCGATAATGTTTCCAAAGTAAAAGCCCTTTCTCCCTTAATCCCTGTGTGACTGCAATTAAGCAGGAGAGTTAATTGTATGTAAATCATGCATTACTGTAATTGGGTGCCAGTGAACATTCATGTACATCTTATTTAAAAGGGAAATATAATGTTATTATGTGGATGCTGGTGCAGGGAAGTCTCAGCCATCTGGGGGGATGTTGGTAACGTCACCGGCTGTTTACAAGACTCCGGTGCGTGAGCGTCATCCAAAGTCACACCGCTCCTGCTGTCCTTCCAAGAACTGAGCTATGTGCCCTTGGAGGGGCTGAGGGGTGGAACCCGGGGGCCCCCATTCCCATTTCTTTCTTAACCTCCGCTTACAGAGCAGTCAATTTTCTTGCGCTACTCATCTTTTCAAACCTAAATGATACTTTCCAGTGGTTTGCTCTGCTTGGCAATTCTGACCCATATTTCCCTAGGCAGACCACAGATGGATTTGTCTTCTGGAAGCAGGGGTTAGTCCGCTTCCTTTTTTAGCATGGCTCTTCGAACGCTGCTCGGGCCGCTTGGAGACTCCAGGATTTTGTTTTCCAAGTGTAGCCAGATCAGATGCTATCCAGCGGCCTGCATTTGTGATTGCCAGGGCGTGTCCAGAGCCCGAGAGGGAGGGCTAGCCCCTGGGTGGACAGGATGAACTGTTCCTTTGTTCTCTATCTGGAGAGCAGATCCAGTGCTTCGGGACAAGGTTGTTCTGCAGAATATAAAGACTCTAATCTGCATATCTTGAGGTCAAGAATTGTGAGGAAGAAAATATGCACATGACAAAGCTCTTTATTTTAAACACATTCTCTTCCTCACCCAGAGGCCTGAAAAATCATGAGAGCCGTGCCTTGGCCTCATTCTGCCCAGCTTGCAAGCCAGCTCCTCACCTACCAACAACCCCGGACATGCAGCACGTCAGCCTTCCAAGGCTTCAGGGCCAGAGGCCTTCTGGGGCATCACCTTCCTGCTTCCTGTTTTCTTGCTGCCTTTCCATACCGTGCAACCCTGCTTAGGGGCTGTACTCGTGCTTCTTCTTCAAAGACTATTTGAACGAACCAACTTTAAATTCCTCTTCCCATAACCACCCCTCTCCTCCCAATCCAATTATTTGCTGTCTCCATTCCTCTCACCTTCTGGGGCCCTTGGCTCCTCTCTTAGCTCTTTCTCATTCGCTTTCTTCTCCCCCCACCCCTCATATTGTCAGTGTGCATTCTGAGGGTGTCTTGCTTGACATGCCAGTGGTCCAGAGCTTATGGATATGAACAGGTGGGAAATCACAGCTAGCTAAGAGTTATTTTGTCGGGTAAGTAGTAAGGACCACAGTGACCACAGTGTTTTCAACTTTGTTTTGTAAAGAGACTCCTTGAAGTGACATGTAACAGAACTTGTTAGAAGAATAGACTGTCTTTCCTGGACCAGTTCATTGAGTGAAGTTCTCTGTCCTTTTACAGTAGCTAACTTCAGCTCAGGTGACTACGGGCTGCTATTTATGCATTATGGAAGTAATACAACAGTCTTACGGTATTTTTAGTTAGTCATACTGTTTTATATTGTGTCCAAGTTTGAAAGTTGGTTCAAGTATTCTGAAGAGTCACGTAATACATTTTTGAGTAAATAAAAGTAAAAATAAGCACATTTCTTAGCTTAGTCATTGCTATTGTCATTTAACATTACACTACTTAAACTAACTCCTGGTTCTGAAAGAAATTGAATGCCTCAATTAATGCCAATGAATGGCTTCTTACTCTTAGCGATCAAGGCAGGGAAGGAGAGTCCCAGTTTGGGGAAGGACCCAGCTCAGAGGTTTGCACCATCATGAGCCGAGTATGACTGAAGTGCGAATTGTTGGGGAATGACAGTGGGGACACAGGGACGCTGTGGGCACGTGATGATGACCTGGCCAGGGGCTCAGACAGAGGCTTCTCGGGCTGCAAAGAGAAACATGGTGAACAGAGGGTAGGGCTGTTTAGGCATCTCTGGATTTAGGCACATGCCAATTAGGCAGAGGGACAATTAAGGAGACACTGTTGATCTGGCCGCCATCCTTCGTGGGCTCACACTGGACAGCGGCCGGGCGCCAGGCTGAGAGTCCCTTGCCAGGGCGCTAGGAGCGCTGAGAGTAGAAGGGCCCCTAGCAAGTCGCAGGGGAGGGGGTGGAAATTAGTGGTCTGGGGAGACAAAGAGAAAGATGCAAAGGAGGGATACTTTGAGATCCTCCGCTGAACTCTGAGGGCCTCACTGATTCATGACGGGGAAGGGTTAAACCTTCCACAGGAACCACACTGTATATGTGTATAGTTTGATAAATTATGCGTACATGACTGTGAAACTTTGTAGCTCATCCTTTAGTAAGGATTCCGTTTATTAAAAACTATTTTAGTGTCTTATAAAAACCTTAACATATATTCACAGAAATTATCAGAAAGGATACGCAAACACCGTGATGTTTATCTCTCGGTGGATTATTTGGCATTTCTGGCTTATCTGTGTTTTCTAATTTTAGTTAAATGTGATTTATGTAATACATGTATTTGTAATTTGGTGTACTGTGGTGACAACTTGAGACAGTATTCTGTGCTTTGTTTTCATAGCTGGACTCCTAAAAAGGCCTGTGTTTTCAACCCTTTGCTCCATGGAGGAGAATTAAGCCAGATTGCGGCAGGGAAGGGCGGTAACAGAGGATGCAGCCTTCGTGAAGTGAAGGAAAAAGGTGGTTAAGATACGGAGAAGGGGAGAAAGCCCAGCAAGTGGTGACCCTCATAGAGAGGAGGGGCATAGAGCCCTCTCAAAATGCCCCGCAGAATGGCTTCACTGTGTGGGTCTGGAGATCAGCTGCCCCCGGAGATCACTGTGGCCAAGCCTCCTGTGGATCAGGAAGAGTGGCAGGCTCATGATGGCAATGGAAGTCCTAGGAACAGAGGACCAGTTCTTGTTTCTGTCCTCTCTCCCGCGTAACACCTGATTTTGGACTTCTCATTAACTCTGAGTTAGCTTCTTGTGCTGAACTGAATTTGGTTTGGAAAATAAAGGAAGGTGTCATTTCCTTCACTCTTTATCTGATGCAAGAGAAATCATGAAAAATAATTAAAAAGGTAGAAGTAAATTAAAAACCTGATTTAAAATAACTCATGTAGTATTACTGGAGATAGATATCAATGAAGGTCACATTCTGAGTAGGTGGAATTATAAAGTAGATTTTCATCCAGAACGAGGCTGGAAGGAGGCCTGAATATGACCAGCTGGGCTGCACATCGCCCATACCTTCCGGATGCTGACTGCACATATTCATTTGTATGTTCATGTGTTAGTTATAAACCAATACCCTTACTTTATATAATCCTTCATCCTTCATATCATGTGAATGCTCATATAAAAATAGCAATTAATTAAATGAAAAGGTTTTTGTTATTGATAGCCAGATGATTAATTATACGAGATGTCTACTCTACTTGAGGAACAGGTGCTGCGTGACGTTGGAGAAGGGAGGTAGCATCTGAAGATAAACATTAGCAGAGAGTCTAATATGACTCTGAGATAATCTCTGTCATATTTTGATAGTCTGCACTGACGTCTCCTCAAGGATTCATGAAAGTAAAGAATTCAGCCCTGCGAAGTCACTGCAATATTGACTTACTCATCCTGTGCCTGGAAACACACACACAAGAGGTTTAACAGTACGTGTTTTATCAGGCTAGACCTCTTTTAAAATGAAAGAATGATCCCTTTTCTTGTTCAGACATGATGCCAGTGAACCCATTTGAAAAAAAAATTAGAGGAGCTGTATTGTTTCTTAACTCTGTATTGCCTCATTTTTCCAGAACCAGCTTTCTTGTCTCCATAAGAGACAATCCTTTGAGTAAGTGTGAAAGCTTGATGCCTCCTAACTCTAGCCATATGATTCCCTTTACGTTTCATTGAACTGGTGAAATACGGTTTCTTCTTCCTAATTCCTTGTACAACAAGTATTTATTATATCCCTGAAAAAAATTCCAGATATCGAAAATATACTTTGTGCATGTCATTGTTCTAAGTGTGACATGAATCATCTTGTCTACTTCTCACAGTAACGATATTGAGTATGGGAAGACGTCTTTGTCTCCGTTTTGAATATGATGCCTACTGAAATTAGGCAGCTTGCCAGAGGTTGAGTAGTTAGTGAAGTGGAACTTAGACTGGGACGCATTTCTGTCTTGCTTCTGAGGCCAAGTTTTAAGTACTACATTCTCCTTGGAGGGATCCAATCCCCACTCCCCACCCAGCCATCCCGAATCACCTCGTTCTATCTTTAGTTCTTTGAATAGAACTTATAACTTTATAGCTTTGTTGTTGTTTTTCTCTATTGTTTAGTTAATCCTCTCCTCTCTCTCCTTTGCTAGAGTGTAAGCTTGAGAGCAGAGATCTGTTACCTACTTCAGCGCTATATAACAGCACCTAGAATAATGTCTGGCATGGTGTAGGCACCCAGTACATGATAGTTGAACAAATGGAAACAATTGGCAAGGTGCTAATTTTCTGCTTTCTTGTTGCTCCCAGGCTAAGGAAAAGACAGCCTTGTGTAGACAATTAAGGAACAACATGGAAAGTGCTGTAACAGAATTGGGAAGACTGCCAATGGGATCATGGAGGCTTCACTGATAAGCTGGTATTTGCTCTGGGTATTGTGGAGAAAAGAAAGGTATAAAGAGAGCAATGAGAAGTGGATAAAATCTCAGAAGCAAGAAGTCAGAATTTGTATAGAGAATGAGGAAGTCATCCAGTGTATCTCACTGTGAAGAGGCACATCTACCTGGCCTTGAGATTCCTCCTGCAGGGTCGCCAAGCACTCTGAACTGACCATTCACATTGCCTTTGTGACATTCTTTGTAATGGTTCATTTACCTCTCTGTCTCCCGCCAGGGATGTGAGATTTTTGATGCAAGGAACCAGGACAATCTGACAGTGAGCTCCTATCAGGCAGGGATTTTGTCTTATTTATCTTTGTATTCTCATAGCTTGGTATGGTGCTGCTAATTGGTGGCCCTCGGTACATGTATAATGCAAAATAAATGTATAATGAATGAATGGGTGAATGACATGGCTTAATAGCAGTTTATTTAAAAAGTTTTAAATTTAAGTTGAGAACAAGCAGCAAAAATAGTTAATGTGGTCTTGGGTAGCAACAATGAAAGGGTAGTGTCTGGTTTCTGAATATATAGAATCTTGGACCTATGGAGATAGAAATGATAAGGAAAATAAGACTGGTGGACTGGTGATGTGAAATGACTTGCTCATGGTTCCACAACAAATTTGTGATGGGAGTAGGAACTTGAATTTAGAGATCGTGGCTTTCAGTTAAATTTGATTTTTTACCAGTTCAACTATATTCTCTTCTGGTGAGACCACAACTGTGCAATTCTGAGCTCTACACTTAAAGAAATGTGTAGACAAAGTAGAATTTGTCCAAGGAAGGCTGATGCAGATGCTAGGGGAGAGTGGAAACTGTATCACGTGAAGATCAGGTGAGAACATTAAGGATATTTCACCTGGAGAAGAAAGTACTTGCAAAAGGGCTGCCGGGTGAGTGGAAAAATCATATGTGTTCTAATATTTTTAAATATATAAGTCATTATTCCTTTGCTCCAGAAAGGAAAAACAAGAGCCATGGGTAGAAATCACAGAGAAGTAAATTTCAACTCAATCTGAGACAAAGAATAATGTCTCAAGATTAGAAGTAACCAAGAATGAAATTCCAAACTATAAGAAATATGCAAGTAGAGGTTGGATGATTATCTGTCAGGACTAGATTGAGTTCCTTTAGAGTAAAGATCCCGTTTTACTTGTATTTCCCTAAGACTTTGAATGGTGCTTGGCACATAGTATATGCTCACTTCCGACTCACTATGTATCTTTTAAAAGGACTTCCTTTATGGGGTAGGTGAGCATGGAGGTGAATAAGAATGCACTGTATTATTAACCCATGGACTTTTCCAACACTTAGGTTTGTGATTCTTTGATAAAAAATCCTGCAAAATAGCATGCCAATATTTAGCAAAGCAAGTCATTTCATACTCTTTACAGGCAAAGGTTGGTGGAATTGCTGTTTCTTTCTTTCTTTTTTTTTTTTTTAAAGATTTTATTTATTAATTTGACAGAGAGAGAGACAGCGAGAGAGGGAACACAAGCAGGGGGAGTGGGAGAGGGAGAAGCAGGCTTCCCGCCGAGCAGGGAGCCCGATGCGGGGCTCGATCCCAGGACCCTGGGATCATGACCTGAGCCGAAGGCAGATGCTTAACAGACTGAGCCACCCAGGTGCCCCTATTTCTTTTAAACTCTACTAAGCTCTATAGTGTTACGTTGTTGCTCTTCCTTTAGGTGGAAGGGTTTGCCATTGACTACGGTCACTGCTAGTGTATCTCTGCACTTGTTAATCAAACTAAAGTTCCATGTGCAAGTTCAAATGGAGTGTGTTTTGTACAAGTAGCATAAGACCGGTTTACGGAACCACTTGCGTGATGATTATGCCCATAGATTCACACTTTCCAGAGTGCCGACTAACCTAGAAAACCAAGTGTTTCAGCATCCTAAATCTTATTTCGATTGTCACCATTTTTGAATGTTTTAATAAATATCATAAATATCACTTCAGGAAGCCTATTTTCACTGAATATTTTATATCCAGAATGTGTTGATTTGATATTTGTCTTTTTTTTTTTTTTTTTTAACACAGGAGTGTCGTTCCTTTTAGTCCATGTGGAGGTCATTTAAAGGAGGCAAAGAAAGCTCTAGATTTACTATATTAGCCACGAAAAGCTGGGGAGAACTAAGCGAGAATAAGGCAATTATTTGATTTGTTATTTACCTCATATTCTTTGAGAATTTTCATATTTTATTTCTTTCCAAAGTGATCATACCTATTTATATGCTCAAGAATTCCTATCAACTTCCCACTAAATTCTTTTAGGTGCTATGGGATTAGTTTGCTTTCTTATCTCAGCATTTAAATATGCTTACAGTGTATTTTTCTGTTTTTTTATGAACTATCATCATCACCACAGTCCCACTTCAAATAATGGGTCAGCATTTGCCATAAAGCTATTCAGAAGGAATTTGGTGGTGATTCCAACTTCTTTTTAAAGAACTCTATGCCATAAATGTAGCAAGGTGCTTCTGAGAATCTATGATTGTGGTGTTTCACTTTTAATGATGTTAATAAATTTTTCTGCAAGTTCTTAATTCCACTCACGTAAATGGAACAGGTTTTGTGCTCTGCGTATTCCTGATATGTAACTTGTTCCCGACCCTTCAGGTAAATGCACTTAACAGCGAGATTCTCAGATGCTTTCCAAATAAAAACCAATATCTTCTTTCCCTCTCTTTTATGAGTTATAGAACACTTTCCCTCCCCTTCTTCTTTGATTTAATTTATATGCCAGGGATTTTTCAGCTCTGGGGATGAAAATGGAAGACCAGGGAAGAAAGTTGATGAAATAGAGATGATTCAAAGATCTGAAATATTTTATCCTCACTCGATATAAAGTAAGTTATTTTTTCTCTTTTCCAATAACCATCATTTCCCTTGATCTTGGAATCACTCAAAACCTAGCCACCGAGTCCTGTATAAACTAATGCTCTGTCTCAAGATGTGGGGAAAGATGAACTACCGGTACCTGCAGATTGTACCAGCTTGATTATATTTACAGTTATGAGATACCGCAAATTTAAGAATGCCAATTTTTTCTCATCACTGAGTATTTATTATATATAACAAATACATGGGAAAGAAAAAACTATATTGTGTGATATAAATAGTTTATTTACATTACAGAAAAAACATCAAGACAATGTATACTATTTCAAATATATCCATACATAATCAAATATAGCTGTAGTACATGTTTTCATTGGTGTAGATTACCACAAATGCAAGGCAACATGTGTAGATCTCTTGTCTTATTCTTTTGTCTATAATACTGTATTGTGTAGTCCCAGCTCTCAGAAGTCCGGCCACTGTGCAGCATGCTCCCTTTAGATTAACCTCGTGGATGCTCTTGTTGTGTTGTCTGAACTGTAGTGCCCTGTATTTTGCTTCTGTCTGTGAATTCTGTTGCTTCTGGGGCATTTCCTAGAAGGTTGGAAAGTTTACAAATCTTAGTCCAGTGCTGTTACCTGAAGTTTGGTCCTACAATTACAGAGTGAAGTTGTCGATTAAGCCAATTGTTAAAATATTTCAGACAAAAGAATTTATTATTAGTAGAAGCTGGGATTATTTTGGAAGGTTTTTTTTTTTTTTTTTTTTTTTTTTTGCGCTTCTCCTTGCCGTTGTCTTTAAGCGTCTGTTGGGGAGCGCTGAAGAGCAGAGGCAGAAGGTGAAGAGGAATACATTTACCTGGTCCTCAACCGCTTACTCAGGAAGGCAGAAGAATGACTCAGCACAAGGCAGTCAAGCAAGTTGTGAGCTCATCTAATCTCACTTTAAATGTCTTCAACAATTTTATATTTTAAATGTCCTCAGGATGAATGTTATATTGACATTTCACTGCTACAAGTTTAAATCCTATCCAACCAGTGAATGAGCCAACTCTTAATATCTGATATGTAATGAAAAGGGATATTGTTTTGGTTCAGCCTGATATTATTTTTATAAATTAGTACCATAAGCTGGAGACATAAATTGGTGCCAACTATTTTGCTTCTATAAAAGCTAAATTGAGTCAAATTATCTGAAAAGCTCTGGTCTGGTGTCTTTTCTCTTAAAATAAACAAATGCTTTGATGATGCAAATAAGAACAATATAAAGTTCATATAAAATCTTATTACAATAAGATGGCTTTCAGAGATTATATATTCATATATATGTTCATATATGAATAAATAAATATATATAATATATATATATATTTTTTACAGAGGTGTGGTAGATCAGTCAAAATGAACATGGAGCCGAAAGTCACATTCCCAGCAAGTGGGAGCTGGAGACAAAAAGATTGAAAATCCATCTTCTCAACAGGGCAACTCTTTTCATTCCAGAGCATGTCTCTAGATGTCTATATTTTTATGACACATGCTGTATTTAGAAGGAGGGCAGATGTTTGACTAAAATAATAAAAACAAGGGGAAGCAATTAGAAAAAAAGAAATTGGGAGGAGGGGAAGAGAGAGAAAAGAAGAGAGACCAGGGGATGGAGAAATTAAAAGAAAATTAAAGAGAATGAAAGGACCTCTGCTTGGTGCAATTTGTCAATCTTTTAGCAACGGCATATGTTGGAATAGGTCTTGACAGACAAGTGTGGTCAAGGTGGTCAGAAAAGGGGAGGGTTAGGGGAGGGGCAGATGACCTAGGTGGAAAATCTGGTTTTTGAGTAGAACATTCTCAAGTGAGTAGAATGAATCCACACTGGGAAGAGTGTGGCTTTTTGACTAGTGTGACTCCTGGAAAGACTTTGGAAGACTTGGACATCCTAAGACAGCTTTATGAAATGCATTACAAAAATGCTAATTTAGCTCATGTACTCTTCCTCAAAAGTAAATGGAGACTAGATGTTGTTTTGTTTTAACATGGAAAATGAAAATGGCCATATGCCTTGAAAAAATGTCTTCCTTCTAATTTGGAGCTCATTTTAGGTTGTCTTGAGCGTCGGAACACACGACGTTATGACTAGCCGAGGGGCAGTATGAGCAGGGTGTAAGTGCACAGGATCTGACACCAGGCAGCCTGGACTCCACAGCTGCTCTTATTGCTCCGCTGTGTACGCTTAGCAATTGGCTAACTTCTCATACCTCAGGATTCCTATTTTGAAAATGGGGATCACTGTTCCTTCTTCGTATGTTATCAAATGTATATGTGTGTGTACACACATGTATGATATACACACACACATAACATATACACAATGCTTGGTGAAATAAGAACCCTACATATTCCAGCTATTCTTATAACATATGGGAACAGAACTGTGATTAATAACAAACTTGAGAACATCTGCTAAAGTATTGAAAGTTTTGCATTTTTGTCAGTACATGAAGTACAAAGTACAAATCCAATTGTAATGAGATTAGATCTATTGAATGGGAATCTGGTTTTTCATGTGCTGACATGGTGTACATATCGGAAGACTTGAGACCCTTAGAGTAATATGGCACCGCTTCTTGTGTTTTAGATTCTTTTCTATCTTTCCTTTATACTCAGTATTTTTGGTTTCTTGAGTTATCTTTATGTTCCCCAGAATCTATTTTAGTATAATCCATTGACTCACTTGGCATCTAAACGTGAGAGTCTAGTTGATGAGCTCAGCTTGGCTTTGAGCAGCACAAAGCTCCAGTCGATGATCTTCCCTTAAGCTTTTAGGCCCGGCAAGGATTTATGAACCATATTTTGTCTTTTTCAAGAGCAAATGCCACACTTGTCCTCAAAGAAGATAGGGCAGCACAGCTACGGAGACGTATTGTGGCCTTTATTCTCTAAGGATATGGTACTTTCTTTTATTTTCTTGTCTTTAGAAAAATAATTTTGGGGGAAACATTCTGATTTACTGTAGAGCTGTACAAATGAACGAAAGTTTAAATGTCTTGTGAATTTGGCAAAAAACTTAAAAAACTTTCTTGGAACTTTTTCTCAAGGAGTGTGAAATCAGGTCAGAAAGAAGCGTCTTCAATAGTATTTCCGGTTAGACAGGGCATAAATAATACGGATTTGGTTGCCATGAATTTACACACTGATGAAGTTAAGCAAGTAAATACCTGGCCTTACCCCTTTACTCCAAGCACAGTGTCAGACATCACTAATTAACCATGATTTTCTCTCCTATTGAAACTGGATGAGGTCTCTGGATCCCTTTCAATCTTAGTCTCCAGAAACAATTACCATTTGATTGTTCTGGGGTTTTGGTATAAACGCTTGTTGTCATATTTGCTGCATGTTTCCATATATCAAAGGTTTTCATGTACTGCAACATAATCTTTTTTATTGTAGCTATTTTCTTCGAATTTTGTGTTTAAAAGCTATTTTAACTTAACGTAAAAATGCACCTGTTGTTTACATCAAATATGTTAAAAATGATTATATCAGCGTTATAATTGGAAATAAGTACCATAAATGAAAGCTATCCTTGAACACTATTCTAGGCCTTGTGTACAATCTCTTCTCACCTCTTTTGGCATACTGATCTGGGTAAATAAGACAACACTGTCATCTAAATAGTCTGTTAGTAGTTTGAACGAAAACTGACTTTCCATAGCTAAAAGAGAAAAGCATATTTAAACAAAGATTGGCATCACATAGTAGAGAAAAACAGATCTTTGCCTCAAAAATAAATAATCCTCATCAAAAGGCAAAAATAAGGAAAATACTTGGTAGCACTCCAGCATGAAAATCGATGCTATTCACATGCTGTTATGATGAGGAAACAGGACTCCTGAGAATGGATGGCTGCCGAGTCCACAAAGGGACTCCTACGTAGAGTAACCTAAGTAAGGCAAGGAGGAACACCAGATTCCCTTATCTGGGTGGCCATCGAGCACATTACTGACCTTGTGATGCAGAGAACCACCACACAGATGACAGCAATTTGAATGGTCCCAATCACAGCTGCGATTAAGACATACTGAAATCGTACAGGGCCGGGAACAACGTACAGCACACTGTAGTCCTTTTTTTCACAGTGTTGTCCAGTATAACCAGCATCACACCTGGAAGGAAGGATAGTGTCCAGTTACCTGTAGCTGCTGGACTCATTTTTATAGTCGGCCCATACACAGTTATCTTCACTGTGAAATCGGGGCTGTTTATTTCCCTCTTTAAAGAAATGCTGCTTTGTAGATGTGGCTTTCGACTGTATCCTTTCAATGAGATTTCCTTGTGTTTTTGGTTTCAAAGGTATAAGGTTTTCTTTTATACTTATAATAAGATTTTGTGACAGGAGGGTTGGTACGTAGTTTGTGATGATGATATAGAGAAGCAGTGGCTGTCCAGAAATACTATTCTTTCCATATTTTTTTTCAGATGAGTTTCACATTTTATTTAACTTGTCCTTTAATCGACCTAAGTCGACATGATTACTTGAGAAAAGGTTTGTTTCTGAGGATATGGGTGTAAATTGGGGCTATTTATTTATTTACTTTTGGATAAAGCATTCCCTGGCTACTGTGAGAATAAATGTTGAAAAATGTTTAGACCAAGGATACAATAAGTGATTTCTTTAATTTGTCGATCCTAAAGTTGTCTACTTATGTTAGAGAGCTAAATTTCAGTAGAAAAAAAAAACCAATTATGGTGTAAGCAACAGAGTTCTGCAAAATAAACCCATGCGCTATTCATCTGAGAATGAACGCTGCTTCTCACTCACTCAAGCCTCATCAGAAAGCATCAGGAGACCATCTGCGTGTTAAAATTAGCATTTGACAATGAAATGAAGAAACTGTTCACATAATAATACCAACAAGGGTCAACTTGTCATTGGCTTTGTGCAATTATTTTAGTGCTTCACTTGGAATTTCTCCATTCTGGGGTCTTTCCTCTTTGCCTTGAAGGGTTTAATAATGGGGACCCTGCTAAGGATGACAGGGCAGCAGGACCAGCCTCCCAGTTATGTTGACTGTACCTGGCTTCACTGGAAGGTGCTACTGTATTCAATTAAGGAAGATATAAAAGGAAGACAGTTCTTGAGCGTAGAGAGAGAAGAAAGAGTGAGGAGGAGGAGGAGGAGAAGAGAGAGAAACTCCTTTCGCTGTGTAACAATACACAACCTATTTCATCATATGCCACTTGTAGATTCCTTTAATAAAAATACATTTGTTTTTCCACCTTGGGTTTACCGTATTTTTACCATCTCAGTAATTATGTTCTATTCATGAATATTCAGCAGATATTTATATTTATTAACTAAGTCCAGACAAGCAATTTCTTTGTGTCTCAACTGAGTTAGAATCTGTGGAGGTACAGCTAATAATCGCACTGTACAAGGCTTGTGGGTAGCCGACCCACAGCAATGAGTAGGTGCCTAGCAAAACCAAGATTGATAAAATTGATTGGACACCTGAAGGACTTTGGAAAAGATGACCTCCCCAAAGCAACGACGTTATCTTATATACCCTAAGTCCTCATCCATTCATTTCAGAAATATTTATTGACCTCCTGTTATGTGCCAAGAGCTATTCTATGTCCATGGGAAAGAGCAATGAATAAAACAGAGGAAGCTGAGTCTTTAAGAAGCTTGTAATGCCCAAAGTACAATTTGAAATTCTACCAGAAGAGTATACATAATGATATGTTACATAGTACTCAGGTATGTAAGGCACACACATTTCATGGTTTTCTAGTGGGTGTCTGTGTGTGTGTGTGTGTGTAGGAGAGTCAGTGAAAAGTTTTGCTGCTGATCACCCAGTCAGGCAGAATGCCATGCAATTCTTTGCAAACATCCAGAATTTAGTTCTCTGTGTTTACTTTATACATTTTAAAAATTAAAGAGTGAAAACATTACCTGCAAGATGGCTCCTGCATATTGATAGAATGTTCACACTTCCCATGCATGCAGAAACCATTGTAATGTTCTGGGCAAGGTATGTAGTGTTCTCTTGCACTTTCTTCTAACTTGTTAGCATTCTCTGTGAATACAGATAAAAACAGGCACCCCTTGTAAATAGTTTCTCAGCCCAGTAAGATCAACCAGTACATTAAGAAGCAAAGCTATGGTAGGCAAAGATATTTAAAAGGGCAAGAACTAAAAGGCCATGCTTCAGAAGAAAGAAGAAGAATTGAAAGACAGACATCTTCACAAGTGTGTTTAGAGATGAAACTGCAAAATTACCCAGTGCTTTTCATGCTTTTATGCAATTTTTTCCATATTTAATAGGCAGTGATGTTTCTATAAGTAGTCAGACAGCTTTAATTTTCCTTGGGTAGAGACCGTACATTGATCATAAAATAATTCAAGAAGAACTATCTTATTTTTTGAATTTCAAAGCCCAGCATAATGTCCCTAAGAGTGAATGGCTGCAATACCTTGATACTTTCTCAGTGTGGTAGCTTAAAAGTTAAAATATAGCTGTGTTCAGTTGTTAAACAGATGTTTTCCAAAACTAAATGCAAATTGCAACAAACATATTCTTTCAGGCTTTTTTCATTTACTGTGAAGGGGAATTCTACTAGCACCGTACATTTTCTTATTGCCAAAATAAAGCTATTGAAAGAGCAAACGTTATTTCAGAATCATTTATGGAGATACTAACACAGTACATATTGAATTCTCTAAGTGTATTCCAATGCATAATAGCTGGCCTATGTTAACAATGTGATGTGAAAGCTAAACTTACAATAAAGAAAAAATTTGTGTTCTAAAGTGAACCCTTTCCTCTGTCATTAACAAGTTTTGTTTTCTTATGTTTCTACAAAGATATTAAAATATGTTTTCCGACCTTCAGCTCAAATACATTTGCTTCATATTTGTAATGCTATCTCTAAATAGTCTTGATTATGGTCATCTTATAATATCAAGTTTGCTTTTTTTGAGTCTTTTCCATAATCCGTGACCTGACTTGACAAACTTTAAAATTCTTGCCTAAACACATGAAAAATATAATTGTCTTGACTTCAATCTGAGATGCTCTTCAATCCACAGCAAGAGAAGTAATGGAAGCAGCGGTAATAGAAGATTAAAAATGAACTACTATTTTTATGAAATAAATTATTTCCTATTATTTCACATACAGGCATAGCTTTTATTACAGTGCGTCCTTATAGTTTGGTACTGGCAGTCATGGATGATGCATATATTCATCAGGAGAAAAAATACCTTTAATATGGGTGAATCAGACAAATGCATTATTTATGTTTAAGCAGAGCTGTAAAATATCTATAATTTTAAGATCTAGTTAGTCATCTGCAGAACTTTTAAGTTTGAAGTATATTGTTAAATATGTTAAGTGTTTTCCTGTGTAGGAATATTTATGCACATTTGTATGATGGGTAATATTTCAAATCACAGCTCAAATTAATCAAGGATTTATCATAAGTATGCTAGAGAGACTGGAGATGGCATTTAAATCATTCATTTGTCCTATATTTGTGTCTCTTTACCTATTTAGGTGATATTTTGTTTGTATTATATTCCTACTTTGATGACTGTCGTTAAAATGAATGAACCACTTCCATGGAAAAGACTAAAAATATACAAAATTTTCTCTTTTGGTTTCCCCCATTCTTCCAAGGTACTTTAGAATTTTATGTCATGGTGTTTTTAGTAACAAATTACAGCTGTAATGAGCAAACACACAAAAACTGAAATAAATAATGTTGGGTGAATTTTTCAATATGGGAATATGTGACCAAAACAGAAGCAGGGCGAGGATGCTATTTTGATGCAGCTTGAGATGGCTTGTGGTCATTCCTGAATCTGTGGTGAAGACTAGGCTCATTTGTTGCCGCAGCCAGGAGGCTAGAAGCTAGAGTGGTCAAACCATGCACCTGCTGTTTAAAGGCGACTTTCCCAGTGGGGTTTGCCAGCCCACTGCTGATGTAACGGACCAGCACTGATTTTCACTCTTATTCCTGGATCTTCTCCCCATAACAAGCAATTCAACACTTCTAGTTAGTGTTTGTTAGTAACCCTTCAGTGCTTCCTCACACCTGCATGCAGGAGAATTTTCTGTAACTTCCCTCTCCTTCAGTTATGCATTGTGATTTCAGGCATGGTATTTTTCAAACACATCTTATTAGGACTATTTTTCTTTTTGTCAGTTGCAAAAGAAGATCAAGAATTTTCTTAACTCAAAATCCATTTTTAGGCTATTTTATTTTTAACTCCATCCCTCGCCCCATACTGTTTTTATTTTTGGATTTGTACCATATTCATAATTATGAACCGAAGTCCAAGGGCAAAGTAAGAGCTTGTTTGAGTGAGGCTGCGGCCTTAGTGTAGTAGGAACCAGATATTTCCACAAGGTTCATTATCCAGACAGGATGATCACGTGTGAGGAGAAGAGTTTCCATCATAAAATCTGCTAATTAGTTTACACCATTCCTTATGAGCTTGGAGTGCTCTGTTATGCTGCTCGTAGGATACTGTCAGATAAGAAAGTTAGAGAGATTGAAAATAAATGAATAGAAGAAATGATCCCTGAGCAAGAAAATGAGGAATCATCAATATATGTCAACAAATTTATAGTCAATCCAATCAAGTAAACCAGTTGATTGAAAACCTGAATATATAACCACTTCTAGTAATGCAATAGACATATTTTAGAAACGAGATTTGAGTATATTAAGAAGAATAGAGACACAGAAAATCTAATATTCCAACCAAGTTTGTGTATGGACGACGGTATTCGTGACCCTGATGTTTATGCCTAGGTATTCAAGCAATCCTGAAGCACTTAAAAGATTTAAAATCAACTAAAAATGATACTTTGGAAGTCCATATGTTTCCTACAGTGCCTGATGATTTAGACATCCATTTCTCTGTCCTCCACTGAAAGAGGTTTAATGTAAGGGTTGTGTTCTTTCTGCTAAAAGAGATAGTGACAATGGTAGAAACTCTCCATGTTTTTGTGTAAAGTCTTCAACTAGTTTCCTACTAAATGTTCACGAATGATTTATGCTGAAAGGGATCCTGACCTTTTTAAGAAACCATTTCTGGTATAATCTGAGTTAATTGCAGCAGAGCTAACAGGGTTGCATGCCCATTGCTAGTCAATGCTCTAGTCAAGAGCTATAGAAGTGGGTCGCTCTAAAGCACAGCTATATGTATTGTTTCTATCCTGGCGCGTTCAGGGAAAGAGATGGGGGAGGGAGGCAAGAGACAGAGGGAATGAAGACTGGCAAGGTTTTAACTTATCATAACTCAAGTAAGGGAAGTGGGTAGAAAAGGGGCAGAGCCAGGCATGGCGGTTCAGAGACTTAAGTCAATATAGCCCAGAGTGTGTGTACGTGTGTGTTTAGCATTATCCCTGCCTTTTTCTTCCCCAAAAGCTGTAAATAAGATGTTGTTCAGATAATTAATCTACCAAGCAACACATTATGGATTGAAGCAGAAATATGACAGTGTAAAACTTGCCTAAAACTATCCATGTACCCAAAGAAAGAATGTTTCCTGGGGCAAGGGTTAGAGCTTGGTGAAAGAAGCTTCTGAAAGTCGTGTTCTCTATTCAAGTGGTCTCCAGGGTGGTGTTGCCCCGAGAAGCCAACCCGAACTTGCGAACCTAGAGTCCCAGGTGCAGAAATGGATGCACAAAACTATTAGCGTCTGATGCTGCTAACTATTCACTCAGTCAACCCATTTCCCTTGTTCTGATGGTCTGTTGTCTGAGCAGTCTTAAAATAATTTGATTTCTTTGTAGCCTACAGTATCACCTGGATTTCTTATCCATTTGACAGTTATATATTACATATGAGTTGAATTGATTAGTTCTGACTTACTGTGGTTTTTTTTTTTTTTTTTTTTTTTTTTTTGGCATAAGTCAGCTTTCTCCAGCCCACTCAGTTCTGGCATTTTGTAAGATCAAACTTCTGCACTTACAAGCTAGAGGACCGGCCGGGCCTGGCCCATGGTGCACTGTAGTCTGGGAGGCCTTGTGGGGGCTGGTCAGATGATATTTCTCTGGAGATAGCACTACTTTGCTTTAATCAGGCCTTTCTTTGGAATATCTACAGATCCCTGTGCCACTGATTCGCTTCTGTGTAAGAATTTCAGAGTTAAGTTGGAAAGATCCTGAACTAGAGGTAACATGAAGGATTCAGTAGATGTTTTAGAGAGCCAGATTTCTACTGCACATTTTTAAGCAACTAAAGCTGTTCAGTAAGTGAGTGAGTAGTATACTGAAGTAGTGAATTTCTGGTGGTAAAAAGAAGCCTTCTTACTACTGCTGAGATTCTGTAGAGTGTTACTGTGTAGGAGATTTGATTATTTCAGATCTCTAGGTTCTTTGAACTCTAAAAGTAATATTTATTTCTACTGCTAATGTTTACTTAAAATAAATTACCAATAAATATATACTGATATTTATTGTACAATATTATTCTTGATATGCTGGGAAAAAGAATTAAACAAGTAGGAACATTATTTAGGTATAGTAAATAAAGGAAATCACTTTGGTTTAATTATGGGGACATTTTACTTTATCAAAGGGCATACGATATCTTAAATATTTACAATGTCTATAGTTCGGACATTCTAGCATAAAGTGAACTCTTTTATGCATTATCTTCCTTTGTGGGAACAATATGTTTGTGGATTAAATTCAATTTCTTTTTTTATTTTATTTTATTTTTTGTTTGGGAACACATATATTTAGTAAAATTGCAAAGAAAAACAAGGAAATAGTAAACACAGAATTTACAGTAATGCTTAATTTTGAAGGCAAAAGAGAGGCAACGGGAGAGACTCGAGTTTTTGGTTTTTTTGGGGATTGAATACTTCTTTTTTTAAAATTTTATTTTATTATGTTATGTTAGTCACCATACAATACATCATTAGTTTTTGATGTAGTGTTCCATGACTCATTGTTTTCGTATAACACCCAGTGCTCCATGCAGTACGTGCCTCCCTTAATATCCCTTCACCAGGTTAACCCATCTCCCCCGCCCCCCTCCCCTCTAAAACCCTCAGTTTGTTTCTCAGAGTCCATAGTTTCATGGTTCATCTCTCCCTCCCATTTCCCCCACTTCATTTTTCCCTTCCTTCTCTTAATGTCCTCCATGCTATTCCTTATGATCCACAATAAGTAAAACCATATGATAATTGACTCTCCCTGTTTGACTTATTTCACTTAGCATAATCTCCTCCAGTCCCATCCATGTCGATGTAAAAGTTGGGTATTCATCCTTTCTGATGGCTGAGTAATATTCCATTGTATATATGGACCACATCTTCTTTATCCATTCATCTGTTGAAGGGCATCTTGGCTCTTCCCACAGTTTGGCTATTGCGACATCGCTGCTATGAACATTAGGGTGCATATGGCTCTTCTTTTCACTACATCTGTGTCTTTGGGGTAAATACCCAGGAGTGCAATTGCTAGGTCATAGGGTAGCACTATTTTTAATTTTTTGAGGAACCTCCACACTGTTTTCCAAAGTGGCTGTACCAACTTGCATTCCCACCAAGAGTGTAAGAGGGTTCCCCTTTCTCCAAAACCTCTCCAACATTTGTTGTTTCTTGCCCTGTCCATTTTGGCCATTCTAACTGGTGTAAGGTGGTATCTCAGTGTGGTTTTGATTTGGATTGCCCTGATGGCTAATGATGATGAACATTTTTTCATGTGTCTGTTAGCCATTTGTATGTCTTCTTTGAAGAAGTGTCTGTTCATGTCTTCTGCCCATTTTTTGACTTGATTATTTGTTTTTTGGGTGTTGAGTTTGAGAAGTTCTTTATAGATCTTGGATACCAGCCCTTTATCTGTAGTGTCATTTGCAAATATCTTCTCCCATTCTGTGGGTTGCCTCTTTGTTTTGTTGACTGTTTCCTTTGCTGTGCAGAAGCATTTTATCTTGATGAAGTCCCAAAAGTTCATTTTTGCTTTTGTTTCACTAGCTTTTGGAGATGTATCTTGAAAGAAGTTGCTGTGGCCGATGTCAAAGAGGTTACTGCCTATGTTCTCCTCTAGGATTTGGATGGATTCCTGTCTCACATTGAGGTCTTTCATCCATTTTGAGTTTATCTTTGTGTATGGTGTTAGAGAACAGGTGAGTTTCATTCTTCTGCATGTGGCTGTCCAATTTTCCCAGCACCATTTATTGAAGAGACTGTCTTTTTTCCTTTGCATGTTTTTTCCTGCTTTGTCAAAGATTATTTGACCATAGAGTTGAGGGTCCATATCTGGGTTCTCTATTCTGTTCCATTGGTCTGTATGTCTGTTTTTGTGCCAGTACCATGCTGTCTTGGTGATCACAGCTTTGTAATATAGCTTGAAATTGGGCAATGTGATGCCCCCAGCTTTGTTTTTCTTTTAAATTCAATTTCTAACATCATGCTTTAACATCGCAAATTATCTTTGACAAGCACAGGCACACGCACACGAGTAGTGCCATCTCATTTGTTATGTTTTTAACAAGCTTTTCCTGTGGGCAAAGTGGGCCACATTTTTCCAGAAAACTAAAATTTTCCATTTTGAATATATTTGCATAATACTTCTATTTTTTTTTACATTTAATAATGGTGCAAGGAAACCCCTTGTATTCATGCACTTGCACACCTATTGGGATTACTCGATTTTACCTGTCTCCTACTTACTGCCATAGCGCCAAAGCCATTTGAAAATATGAAAAAAAAATGTCTTTCTTTCTATTATATTTATATTGTGCCTGGGACAGAATCAAATTATGAATTTGGAAGTGAAGTCATGATTATTCCCGTTGTGTTGATTAGAGCTGGTTTCAGAGAAGATATATAATTCTTAGGATTTCCTCTCCTTATCAGGTATATACGAATGAGGTGGCAGGAAAGCCTCATATCTAGCTTGAGTTGCAATAGTTTTTTAAAGACCAGAAAAGCGTTCCTATTGAACAGGTTCTGAATGTAATGCAATAGGAGTTCTTGCAACTTAACAAATTCCATAATAGCTTTACCTGCTGTCATAGTTTCTTCAAAGCACAGATGAGTAGATGAGAAGGGTCTCTCCTTTTTTAAGCCTCTAAGACAGAGACTCAAATGAGAATGCCAGCTACAGGTGACTGGCGAGTGCAAGGGACACGAAAGCATTTCAGGACACAATCAATTCTCAAGTTTTGTAAAGAGCAGAGACTCAGTCACAATGTTCTTAGTTATTTAATCTCTGTTAAAGATTTGGAAAAATAACTTCAAAACAGAAACCAAGTCCTTTGCTACAAACGTAATATTTCTTCTACCAGTTGAACCTATTTTTTTCAGAAGAGTCATTGAAACTATTTGGATCCAAAATTTTCCCAGTTAGGCAGTGATCTGGGTTGGGAGTAGGACGGGCAGAGATTGGGAGAAATTCTTTTTACCCCACCATCGATCAGGCACTAATATAAGATGTGAAATATGATTATCCATATTACCACTTGTGTGTATAAATTTCCTATTGGACATACAAATTAAAATAAAGCAGAGGAAAACTAATTTTCATGTTACTACATTCTCAGGCAAGGCCTTAATGACATTATTCAAAAATTGCTTGAATTTAAATTGGAAAAAGTACTAGCATCTGAAATAGAATAGTAATTTGGAGGCTGGACTGATTGAAATGCAACAATATTGCACGATTATTTGCATGGGGTTTTATTATCTCAGTTTCTACTGGTAATATATTTACATAGATAAAAGCTGAGAAATCTGTACAATCTTGGGAAAGAAACTTGTATGTAAGCATTTTAACTTATGACACCCAAATACAGTTATTACAATTCCAGGACTTGGCATCACAAGGCTAAATCACAGATTTAGCTATAAATTCTCGACCTCCAAAAAATATGTATCATATATGTATATTATATATATATAATATAAAATAAATATATACTTACCTGTTTATTATTAAAAGAAAAATAAGCAGATTTTTAGCCATTTGCTCTATCCTCTGCCCTGAAATGCCCTGCCTGGCTTCGGATGGCAGAGTCCTCAAAAGTGTGAAGGGAGCAGGCTACTGGGAGAAACTGTACTCGGCCTCTAATGGTCCTTTTCAAACTTCACCATTCAGTCAAGAGCCTATTAACTCTCAGCAAGTGGGTAACTCCTATAGGTTTAGAGGATTTAGCTTGAAGACCTTTTAAAAATATAGTATTTTATGGAACTTTAGATGTCTTTGACAACACTTCATAAATATCAGGCCTTGAGAAGAGGTAGGGATCATTAACCTCTCAGGAGTCCAGAGCTGGAGGTGCCTTAAGCTTATCTGGGGCAATTTGCTAGAGCTTTCCCCACTGAGCTTTTGCTGCAGCGACCCTTCTTACTTCCAAGCTGTTCTTCGACGACAAAGTTTACTACAAACTTTAGAGAAAGAAAAAAAAAAATACAGGAAGCCATTTTATGTCAAGAATACACCCCTTCCCTTCTTTCTTTAGTCTTAAACTAAATCTATACATTTCTGGCCAAGTTTATTTGCTCAGTGGCTGACTGGGCATCCTTTCTTAATGAGCCTGTTCAGTGACAATGCTGAAAATGACAGAGCAAGTGACAGAGGGTTCAGGTCCTGTTCACTTCTGCCTTCTGGGCTATGTGAGTGAGCCATTTTTCCCTTCATGGGCTGCATTTGCAGAAATGGTTAAACCGCTCAGATAATCCTTTCTAGGTGACACATTTGTTTTCCCCTGTGACTCTGAAGTTACTAACCAACAGAGAGTGAGGAGGATTTAGGCTGGAGCATTCACTGAAGTGCAGCAGAAATAAAGGTTTTAATAATGTCAATAAGACAAAAAATGGCTTTTGGTAATTTGTTAAATGAATATTTCCTGAGTACCTACTATGTGTCTTGTGCTGTGCTATGCACTGCATGTAACATACTATATCTATTGACTGTCTCCCCATGATTTTGTTTGTTGTCTTCTAAACATAGCCAAGAAAACAGATTTGCAAGACAAGATGATGATAAATATTATCTACATTCACTGGAGAATCTACAACATGCCCAACATTGTTAATACTTAACATGAGAAAAATGTATTCCTTATTACAGCTCTTTAAGGTAGATTTATAAAAATCCCATTTTGCGTAAATGAGGAAAAGTAAGCTCAAATAGGTTGAATTGCTTATCTTAGAAATTGACACAATCAGTAAGCAGAACCGGGGTCAAAGCCAGCTCTTGCCAGTGTAATATGCAGACCATGTAGTTAAGAACTCATTAAAAAGAAGACAGTATCTGGCCTCCATATCTTACTTATTGTTTGCCCTTTATGATTTCTGATTCTTTATCCCACATGGATCCTACTGCTGCTCTGAAAACCAGTTCTTTTCTTTTCTTTTCTCTTCCTCCTATCCTGGGAGAGATATTTTGTCAGAGGGCAAACCATCATGAATCCCAACTTCTCCATCCTCCTCAAGGGCTCTCTCCATCAGTGATCTCCTTCCTCTCCTGTATCTTCAATTCTCCTTCACTCTTTGCTCCTTGCCACTAGCATTTAAACATTTTCGAATGTCTTCCTTCTTAAAACAAGAATTTACAAACTTCTCATAATGCATGTGCCTTTGTAGGCCTCTTGTCTCCCTTCTCTTCTTCTTAAGAAGCTAAACTTCATAAAAGTATTGTCTCCACTCCTGTTTCTTTACTTCCTGCACTAACTTCCATTCACTATTTACCCATGGCTCTCTGGTCACCCCTTCAGAAAAACTGCTGTGACCTCGGTCAACCCACAGCATCTTTAGTGATAAAACCAGTAGTCTCCTCTCTGATTTCCAATGTCCCGATCTCTCAGTAATTTGATACAGCTGACCACTTCCACCTTTTTGAAGGTTTCTCTTCCCTAGACTTCCATACTAGGCTTTTGGTTTTTGTTGGTTATTTTGGGTTTTTTTTTTTTTCCTAGACTGTTTTGTAGGCTTCTCTTTTCCAACGGATTCTTCCAAGTATTGATGCTTTCTTAAAGTTCTTCTCTTTTTACACTTTAATCATTCTCCCTGCAGGAGCCCATACTAACTCACTAAATGCCTCTGATTTCCAAATTCTGATTAGTCAGCCTAGATCACCTTTTCTGAGTCTTAAAAGGCTAACTTGTATTGTGAGATGACAAGAAAGGACGCACATTATGGGGTGTTCCTAAATTTATTTGTTTAGCGAACCTCTCTTACAGGAATATTTTGTGGGACTGTTCCATCAGACTCCATTCTGGGAAACGCTGCATTGGACCAAGGCATCTTTAGATTTTTCACATAGTGACACACATAGAAAATGATAACATTTGGTTTTAGGTAAAAGAAGGAGACCACCATCCTGGGGGCTCTAGCCACCCAAGCTTCCTGAAAGCTGAGGTGGATTGATGAATTAACATACCAGTTATTCATTCAGGGCACATAAGAAAGCTTTGCATTGGACTCTACGTTCCCTTAGGGCAAAGACTATGTACTGTTTACTGTACTCTCTCCAGGGTATAGAACAAGGACTAGCACAAAATGGGTGTTTACTAAGTAGTATGAATAAATGAATAAATACTATAGGCATAGGCAATATATGTGGAAGCCCCAGGTACCTTGGTGTGGCAGCTTTCAAAAGATTAGTTGTTTGCCTCAAACAGCCAGCTGCATTTTGGTAACTGTCCTTAAAGTCACAGACAATCCCTACTTTAAATGACAAGGTAAAGGATGCCTGGGCGGCTCGGTTAAGCGTCTGACTCTTGATCTCAGCTCAGGTCTTGATCTCCGGTGGTGAGTTTAAGCCCTGTGTTGGGCTCTATGCTGGGCATAGAGCCTACTAAAAAAAATGGGGGTGCTTGGGTGGTTCAGTCGGTTGAGCGTCTGACTCAATTTCTGCTCAGGTCATGATCTCAGGGTCTTGGGATCACACCCTGCATCTGGCTCCATCCTCGGCAGAGAGTCTGCTTGAGGTTCTCTCTCCCTCACGCACCCTTTTCCTCTGCCCCTGCCCCTCTCAAATAAGTAAGTAAATCTTTAAAAAAAATGACAGGTAAGGTGCAATATGGTGGAGAACTCTAGTGTACTCACTAGAATGTATATATTCAGTATGACAGGAATAGATGCACAAGTAAAAGCCATATTTGCTGTGCATCTTCAGTCTTCTTCAGGGAAAGATAAAAGGCTGGAGAGCAAAAATGTGTTGCTAACCATAAAAGACAAGAAAGATACCTATAAATGACTCGAATATGCAAATATAGGCAATTGATGTGTTGATGAGTTTGCACATTTCTCCTGTATGATGTCATGGCCCAAAAAGGGCAATCTGAGAATTTATAGTGTAGATTTGGATTCATTTGCAAAGTTGGAGTACTGCCATATGTTAGTACTTGACCAAATTAATGTAAGTGATTCTCATTGAAAGGGTTAGAAGGTACACCATCTTTTCTAATATGCAGTGATGAGACAAAATAATTTTAAGAAACAAATATAGTTGATTGTGCTATGAGTATTTCTGAAAGTTGGTTTAACATTTCAAATTAGCATTCTAAATAAAACTGATAATAAAAAAGTCATGGAGTCAATTCTAAGCAGAATTTTATAGTTTTTCTAAGAAGTAATTTCTGAACATAGCATAGCCTCTGAACGGTTTAATGGCATTGAAAAGTTATTCTGTTTTGATGGTATTTCTCAATTATATCTTAGTATATGTCTACAAATCAAATATCTTTGTGTTTAAGCAGAATAAGACAGCTAATAAAGGTGGTATTGTTTCCTAAAATAAAAGCTTTAATGATGTGATAATCCATCATAGATTTCTGGGTAGTTTCTCCATTTAACCTCTTACATTAGAGACATGATAATACGAATGAACAAGTCTTTCTCATGCCCTGTATTATACATTTTTTTACCTTCAGTAAAACTTTCTGTCTAATGGTAATATAATAACCAAATATTTTATTAGTTACTGTACTGGGAGGAATAATGCTCCCCCTCCTGCCTGCCCCGGAACTCACGCCTACCTGGAACTTCAGAATGCAATCTTATTTGGAAATACATAATCAGTTCAGATGAGTTCATACTGAATTAGACCAAACCCTAAATCCAATAAAAAGGCTACATGAAGACACACAAGAAAAGGTTCTTATAAAAAGGCTACATGAAGACACACAAGCGGATAGTCCAGTGAAGATGGAAGCAGAGATCAGAGCTATCCTTCTACAAGCCAAGGAATGCAGGAGCCACCAGAAGCTGGAAGAGGCAAGGAAGGAGTTCCTCCCTCTTTGAGCCTTTGGAGAGAGTGTGGCACTGCTAACCCCACCTTAATTTCAGACTTTTAGTCTCCAGAACTATGAGATTATAAACTTCTGTTTTTTTAAGTCACCCAGTTCATGGTAATTTATTATGACAGCCCCAGCAAACTAATACAGTTACAGTTAAGCAATCAAACCCTTACACTAATGAAATATATTTTCTAATAACCTATATGGAATTAGTGAAAATGAGCTGAAAGATTGGTTTCAGTCAGTATGTGACTTGGGCAGTCTCAGTTTATGTTTATTTTTCCAGCATAATTTTACTCTCAAAAGCTTCTGCATTTGGGTGATAAATGATATGATTACCTTAGTTTAAATTTATGTTGAAATATCCATGGTTCATTGCATTTGTAACACAAAAACTATGTAAAGGTGCTGATATATCAAAGGATGCTAATCACCCCGGTAAAGAAGAATTTTTGAGAGGAGAGGAAAACTTCATGGAAGGGGCTACATTTGTTTTTGACTTATTAATTCATCTTGTAAGAAAGGCAGTCATCTTACATAATCATTTTGTCATACAACAAATGGTGCTGCATTTTACCTTTATTAGAAAGAAGCAAATGACCAAGAATCAAACTGACACCAAAGACCTTTCAAACAAAAAAATTCCAGGTCACAGGTGGGGTATGACCTCCCACTCTATCTGCGATTTCAAAATGCCTGAATAGATAATGCTTTATGGAATTCTTACTCATTAAGAAAATGTTAGTTTGTTTAGCATCTTCTGTTTAAGAAGGATGGGAGTTTATAGTACTCCATTAAGAAAATTTGAACATTAAATGTTCTTTGAAGTGTTATCCTTCAGTAAAATGCACATCTTTTAAATCTAGGACAGTTCATTCCCCAAATATTCTAAATAGCTATGGGTTCATTCTCTCTCTCTCCCTTCTTCCCAGTTTTGAATAACTGATTTGCTTCTGGTACTTCCCTAATTTCTGGTCAGTGATAACTCTGAGTACAAAAAGCTGCTCTAAACATAGTTAATGATGAGGTGTGGATCTTAGCTTCTTTCCACTTGGACAGCATTTAGGGCTCGAAATTAGTTCTAAATGGTACTTTGTGGTATCCAGTGTTAGTTTACCTTTTAACAAGTCTAACACACTCCCAGTGCATAATTTACACTCTCCAAGTACATGGTTAACCACTCAAGAAATCAATAGGGGTTATAAAACATGTACAAATTTGAATTTGGAGAAAGTCAAACACCTATTTTATTCGTTAGAAATAAAACAGCCGACATTTAGAACTGGAGCTTATAAGGAACCATTTATTTTGAAATAGAAAAAGCCCAAAATGACTCTGTCTAGAGATGGGAGTGGAATGTGGCATAGATAATTCAAACAAAGCACCTCACTCGTTCTATAATGAATCCTATCAGTATCAACCCACGACTTTTGGCTCTTGGTGTGTGACCATGTAGAGCTTTGGATCCATGGTAGATAAGAAACATTTTCTCTTATGATGTTTGGAATTTACTAGATCTTGGTCATATCTATGCCAAATTAATTCATCAACTTACTTGTTCAATTAAAAATATTGACTGATCTCCTCCTATATGCCAATTATTATACAGTGGTGAGTCAAACAGACAAAATTTCTCTCCTGAAGGACATACATGTTAGAGAGACAGAGATGGGCAGCCTACAGAATGAAAAACAAACAAAAACCCAACATCTCAATTAGAAATGTTACATGGAAAAATAGCGTGTTCAGATATAGCAGACTAGGGTGGGAGACCTACTTTAGAGAGTAAGGGAAGGCATAGTAGAGAAGGAAGGATGAAGAAGAGCTGTCCAGAAGAGCCTTGGGAAGACTCCTGGCCTAAGTGAATGGTACAAATGGAAAAATATGCTAATGTAGGGAAGAGGTGTTCCAGGAACCAGCATTGTGGCTATCGTGGAGGGTGTCAGGTGGAATAGAGAGATGGGCAGGATGAATTAGAGAATCAGTGAGTTCCTTTTTACATAGAACTTTGTAAGCCATGTTAAGGAGTACCAATTTAAAGTGCAATCGGCAACGCTTTGGATAGTTTTGAGCAGATCTGACTGATATGGAAAAGAGATCATCAAGTGGAAAAAGAAAGGACAAAGAACAAATAGGTGACCATTGTTGTAGTGTGGGTGAAAGACAATTTCTAAGTCTTGGACTTGGGTAGCAGCAAAGAAGGGAGAAAACGAAACAACAAAACTTCTATTGCACATAAATCTGAAAGGTAGACTGAATATGATTTGTTTGTGAATTGTAACATGGGAGGAATGAATCAAAGATGACTAGGTTTTTGGCTTGTACATCTGGGTAGTGTCTTTTTTGTGTAATGGAGAAGACTGAAGGAGAATCAATTAAGCACTGATGTATAAACACGATGGATCTCTGATTACGATTTTTGAAAACTCTATGTTTATGTTTGGGTATGTATACAACATAATTGATGTTAACTGGAATAAATTCATAGTTTAGTAAGAAAATTATTAAGTGGTGAAATGGTGAAATGTCTATTACTAATATTAAGCAAATTTTTGATTATTAAATGGAAATCTTTAGTAGGTTGAAGGACATCTGAAGTAGGAGGAAGGACATTTATAATGGTCTACAAGGGATTTCAAGATGTAAATTTAAAGACAAGATAAAAAATACCATGAAATGAAAAGAAAAATTAGACAGTGAAAAAACATCACTGATGAATGCTTTTAAGCAAAGCACTTTTCTCTCTTTTTGAAAAAATTATCTCAAGAAAATATAAATTATTCAAAGATAAGTTTGTTGTCTTTAATTTCCATTATATAAAATAGGTTCTATTTTGGCCAATAGATTATTAAATTATATTATTATTTCACTCTGTTTAATGATTTGTATTTTTTAAAGTTTTTTTGTAGCTAATATTTTAGGTAACGTTAGGTAATGAACATGAATGTGTGTGTGTGTGTGTATGTATTTTTTTTCCTTGATATATTAGGAGGTAGAGGCCAGAAATATTCAATTATTCCCTAATGTCATACAGTAGCTCAAAGGCAGAAAACTAGCTCCAGAGGCCATGTGTTCTCATTTTTTTAAATGAACTTTCTTTTAGAATAGTTTATGTTTATAGAAAAGTTACAAAGATAGTACAAAGAGTTCTCATATACCCACAACCCAATTTTTCTGTTTCCCTTCTTTTTTTTTTTTTAAGAGACTGTTTTCTTTCTTTCTTTTTTTTTTTTTTTTAAGATTTTTATTTATTTATCTGAGAGAGAATGAGAGACAGAGAGCACGAGAGGGAGGAGGGTCAGAGGAAGAAGCAGACCCCCCGCGGAGCAGGGAGCCCGATGTGGACTCCATCCCGGGACTCCAGGATCATGACCTGAGCCGAAAGCAGTCGCTTAACCAACTGAGCCACCCAGGCGCCCTTCTGTTTCCCTTCTTAATCTGGAGTTTTCTTCTCAATTTTTCAATGGTAAAGGATTGTCTTAGAGTTGTACATGTAGAGTTAGGGGAAAAAATGAAAGAGGCAGTCATCTGGATAATTCCAGGCCAGAAAACAATTTTGTCTGAAAGATACAGATAATTGAGACAGAAATGGTTTTTTTTTTGCCTGGAGAGATCCCTGTGATTGCCTTCCTCCTCCACTTGGATTGTAGGTGTGGCTATGACTATAGGGGTTTCACTTACTAATGGGAAACTGTGTATCATTCAATGTGAAGAATGTGAGGTTTTTGAGAGGGCTAAATTGCTTAGTTTCTATATTTTTTTCTTAAAAATAAAGTATTTTGGGTATTTTTCATTATAAAAGCGATTCATATTGATTTAAGAATAGTATAAAATATAGAAAGTAAAAGAAGGATAGAAAGTCCTCATTGTTTACAACCTAAAGAAAACCACTGTCAACATTTAATTTATTTACTTCTAGCCTTTTTACTACATGTATTGTTTGGGTCTGTTTACTTAGATTAGACGATACGTGGGACATTATTTTTTTTTAAGCTTTGTATCAGTCTGTGTCTAAAAGCTGATAGCAAATAGTAGGACAGTTCTGTTGTTCAGCACGGTATCTGATAAGTAGGCCCTTTAGTCTATCTGGACAAGAACTCTGTTAATTGGCAGTCCACAGCTTATGTTAGTTAGGCAGGGGCTGAGAGTGCAGAGGCCAGAATTTAAGATATCACTGGTGGAAAAGAAAATACAAACTTTCAGAAACTAATATGGTATTATACATAAGGAGGCTTGGAAGCAAAGACTCATGTTATGAATAAATCAACTGCAACATCCTTTATAAAAATGAAAACTGGGAAACTACCAACATTTTCAGCAATAGTATAATATAGTTAAATAAGTTGTGTTGTAACTAAATGATAAAATATTGCTCAAGCAGAAAAAATTGTGAAGGATTTTGGTGACATAGGAAAATGAGTAGGATACTGAAATATATAATGTGTGCAAAATACAAAAGTCTGGAAAGAAATCACCAGAATTTTGACAGCTATTTTGGCAGTCAGTATCTCTGGGTAGCAGAGATAATTTCCTATAATGTAAATATTTTATTTTTACAAAAAATACACTAATTAAAAAAAATAAAAGTATCAAGTGATTCTTCCTTTCTGTGTGTGTGGGGAGATTAAAAAGGAATGATTTGGTCTTTGAGTTTAAGATTTACTCTTTGAGTTTAAGAATTTACTCTTACAGGGCACTTGGGTGGCTCAGGTCATGATCTCAGGAGCCTGGAATCGAGCCCCACATAGGGTTCCCCCACTCGGCAGGGAGTCTGTTTGTCTCTCGTTCTCTCCCTCTGTTCCTCCCCCAACCCGTGCCCTCTCTCTCTCTCAAATAAACAAATAAATAAAATCTATCTATTTATCTATCTATCATCTATTATCTATCATCTATCTATCTATCATCTATCTATCTATCTATCTATCTATCTATCTATCTATCTATCTATCTATCTATCTACCTATCATCTATCTATCATCTATCTATCTATAAAAATTTACTCTTATTTGATTAGCTCAGATTTAAGGCTTTTTATTACTTATTAACAACATCTCATAGTAGAAATGTGAAATCATACTTCCCTTAGCTTATTAAAACTTCAATATGCACCATCTTCGTGTCCTCATACTGTTTTTAGAAAACAGATTGTCTAGTTCCCAAACTTGACTGAGTGTATTTCCATGCCCTTGGAGCTCCACAATGTTTTCTATCATAGAAGGCAGTGCCAGGGATGAACTAATTGTTTTTGAGGGTCAAAACTTCTTTCATATCTCTATTTTTTTATTGGTCTCAGGTCACTGGAAGCAGATTACAGTGTCCCGACTGCGCTTAGACATGACAAGACTGTCCTTTCAGAGCCCTGCCAGGCTTAAACACATACAGTGTGGGAATCCTTGTCTGAGAGTCAGAACAATGAATCTTCCACACCAATTAAAGAAGCTCAGTTTATATAGAGAAGATGAAGTATGCCCAGCAGAGGAACAGCTTTGCAGAATCCCCAGATCCCATCTGTCTTTGTGCTAAACAAAGTTGGACCCATACAAACCTTTTATCATCTTTTCAAGCTAGGCCATTCCAAAGAAATTAGGAGCAAAATATGAGCATGAAGTGCTTTAGGCACACTCATTTCTCTCTTATTCTCTAAGGATTTATCAGTTTCTCTGAAGGGTAGTGAACATAAGGCAAGTTTGCTGTTAGTCTCATAATATACAACTGATATGTTATATGAGTCAAAGAGTTTTGTAATTGACAGTGAATTTTTGGTAATGCTGAAAATAATGTCATTTTTCCTACAAATGAGGAGTTATGTCAAATTAAGTTCAAGATCCAGTTCCTGCACCTACCAGTTGTGGATTTAAAGCAAGCCCCTCTGTGGATCAGTTTCCTCACCTGCAAAATGGGGATAATAATAGGGTTTGCATCACAGGGTTACTGTGAGGAATAAATGAGAATATCCACATAAAACCCTCCAAAGAATAGCTAGCAGATAATAAGCACTTAATAAACTTTTTAGTTATTACTAGTTGTTGTCATCACATGTCCTCATAGTCATGTTTTAAAACATATTATCTAAAGAACCAAACAAGAATGAAGCAATAGACCTAGAAATATTCTCTGTATCCTTGTAAGTCATTTTGCTTTCATTTTTACTGGCATGCACATCTGTGGAGAAATTCCCTGGCTCACATTTACAAGAGATTGTTCAGCAGGGGGAAAAATGCAGACTTTGGAACAGAGAGAGCCCAAATCTCAGCATGAACATTTAATATTGTTAACGGTCTTCTGGCAAGTGACTTCCCTCCTCAAGGCTTCTGTTTCCTCATCGAGAAAGAAGGAAACAGAAAACCAAAATGGCAAATACAATGTGACATGATGACTGGGTAAGGGGAGAGGCCAAACAGCACGTAGAAGAATTTATGCCCAGACTCCAGGGTGAAGGTGGGGAGTGAAGGGCCTCTGCTTCATCATTTTTAAAATGGTTGAAATGATGGTCCTACCCATGAACACTTGTGAGGCAATAAGATTGCAGGCTTGGGAGCTTGACTTAATGTGTGGGTTTAATTTTGGCCCCCCCCCACACCACACTCCCCAACTCTGTGACCACAACCACGTTATTTAACCTTTATGAATGTCTGTAAAATATCTATAAAACATTTAAAGCAATATCTGGCCCACAGTAAGTACTCAATAAATTATAGTTCTTTTTAACTAATATACATAATGAGTAAATGAGCTTCTAAATATAAAGAAGCATTTATTAAGCTCAATGCCTGGCACATAGTAAGTGCTCAGTAAATGAAAGTGGCTGTCTTAATCATCTTCATTCCCAGAGGAAGGTTATCTATGCTGAAACATGAAGAATACGTAAGAATTAGACAAATGAAAGAAGCATGTGAGTATTCCATACATATATACAAAAGCCCAGATGGCAGATAGAACATGGTTTGTAGGGAAACTGGCAGTTTCTGGAGCATAGGGTAAAGGAAGTGAGGGTAGGGGGTGTGGATTAAGGAGTGCAGTACATGTCATAAAAGCTATCACATCATCCTGCTATAAAGTAGGCACCCACCAAAGGGCACATGCAAATACGTGTAGTGTTCCCACTCATGGAGAGGATGCCTCTCCATCAGGAACTGCAGTTCCACAGTCATGCTGATCTTAGCCAGCCTTTGAAGACATGCTGTTGCTGGTGTTTTATGGAAGAGATTCAGTTATATTCAGTAGTAGATACTTGTAAGAACTCTGTGAAGATGAAGGAGCCCTCGATAAAAGCCAGGGGTAGGATTATAGAGTCAGTAAAGATATACTTCATTTTGACAATCTACAAAGGAGACAAAGCCATGTGTCTCTATCTCTAATAAAATAATCTCTCTTCCATGAAGTCTTATGAAAGAAATGGAATTATCTCTTGGCAAAACAAAAAAAAAATGTATAACAGATTTAGGTCATTTTTCAAACTAAAGGCAATATTAATAGTGTAATTTGAATAACTTATTAATAACAAGTCTTATGACTTGAAATGTATTCTTATGTCTTAAATACGAGAGTTGCTGACTCAATACGATCTATTCTGATGGGAAACAAGTTTGTTACAAGAAGATAACATCCATATTCCACTTTTTAAAAATAACTTTATGTTTTTCTATTTGATGGAATGATGAGATTCTGTAATACATTGGAAAAAACACGCATAATATTCATTCATTGTGGCAGTGTATCATAATTACTCAGCTTCCTTTTATCATTATTAATGGAAGACTGTGAATAAAAACATACTAATATCCACCAGATGTTCAGAAAAACATAAATATCTCCAAATGTCAGCACATTTTAGCAAAAAGTCAACAAAATTTTGTCTACTTCTTTTTCCTTTTTTAGTTTTCTGAACATGTTCTTTGATATGATATTTTTAATCCTCATAAAGGATTTGCTTTTGGTTTTCTTAATATCTGCCACAAGAGACTGACTACATAGTTCAAATGTGGCCAACATACGTCTTGCTACCCTTTTCCCTATTACTCTATATGCCAAGAGGCAGGCTGGTGTAATAGAAAGAGATCAGCCAGCCTTGCGGTCAAAGTATCAGTTTACACATTTTCTCGACTTCTTATGGCTAGGTGACCTTGGGAAAATTGCTTAAACTTTCTGAGCCTAAATTTCTTTATCTTTACAATGGTGATAATAATTCTTTCTTTGAAGGGTCTTTTCAAAGAGAAGCACTAATAAAATGCCAAGCATTCGGCCATATTCAATAAAAGGTAGCAATTATATTACTCATCTGAAGACCATTCTGATTTCTTGGGTTCCTCTGACTATTGCATTTTCCCTTTTCTTCCACACTGATACCTCCAGCCTATTAAAAAGTTTTTTTTCTAGTGTTTCCCTTCAGTAATCATTCTAGAAGCTTACTCTGTTAGCCCCAGCGCCCTCATAAATATGCTGTGCAAGGATGAGGGCAGGCTTCGTTACGCTTTTTAACACCCAACATGCAATTTTGATGTAGGCACCACCTGACAGATTTCTGGTAGCTCCTGCTGTTGGGTAAACACTATTCCCACATGGACCCCATAAAATGGCTAGTAAGAGCTGCGTAAGACAATTTGTTAATTTTTCTTTTTCCTGTGATGAACTCTATAGTCTTAACTTGGAAAGGAACAAACGACCTATAGTAAAAATAACACCTGGGTACCTGGTCCCCATGAATGGGCTGCCTGTTTGGATGAGGCTAATTAACCTTTCCAGGAGCAAGGAGCACCCTAACGGTGCAGAAAAAATATACTTGGTAGAGTGGTACCCTGGTGTCCTGGAAGGATAATTCATTTAATATAAAGGAGTTATTTATCCCCATCTGGTAGTTTACATGCTGTGGTTTACTAGAGGAATTTTTCCAAAGTAACCATTTTGTACCAAGGCAATAGTACAAATATGAAATAGCAAAGAGGTAAGAATTATAAGTCTTTCTAATACAATCTTTAAAATTTCACATGAAAAACAATCATGAGGCCCTTGATTTCTATGTCAATATTTAGAAGGAAGCAAATACCTGATAGGAAGTTGTCTCTCTCTCTCTCTCTCTCCCCCCTCCCTTTTTTTTTCATCTGCGAGTCCTTTTTCTTCTAGCTGGTTCATTTCTATTACTAGTCAAGTACTGTGGGATTTGATTTCATTTTGGTTTGAATTTGGCCAGGTGGTCTATGACCTGAAGTGCCACAGATGTATGAAGAGGTAGTGAAGATGTGTTCTTCCATGTATTAACTCATTGCTACTCTATCAGTTTATTTTATTTTGATATAGAAATTGGCTGATACTATACAAAATCTCCCTTCCCTGGAATTCATAGAGCAGCTTATTTATATGTAGATGTAGCTATATGACATTTTCAAATGCCATACATTTGCATATGAAGGTCTCTTTCTTCCCCTTTTAGTAAACAGTCTTTGCTATTACTTCCAAAGCAATGTTTAGAATTATATTTTCTATACAAGTCCTTCCTTAAAATGTTCTTTAAATGCCCAGTAGAGATAAAAAATTAAACCCTCAAACTGGAATACATTTTTTAGGGGTGAAAATTTATATATATATATATATGTCTTTTAGCACCTTCTGTTTCTGTAATTTTGCACTAAAAGTTTTGTAAAATATTAATATGGTCAAAATTTCTTAAGAACAAAGCAAAAGTGACATTAATTTGTTATGGAGCTTCCTTTAAAAGTTTACATAGTTTTGTTTCTAGAACGATGACTGTCAGTCTTATTTATTTATTCAACAAATAATTATTTAGTGTCTACTATATGCCAGGCATTTTTTCCAGACACTGCATTTACAGAACAAGAAAAATTCCCTGCCTTCAGGAAGTTTATATTGTACCAAAAGAAGACAGAAAACAAAAAGGTAAAAACACAAATACAATTCTGTTCTCACTCAACACTGTGAAGAAAATCAAACATAATATTGGCAGAGAGAATTCATAGGGTGCAAGTGGACCTCAAGTATGGTAGTCAAGCAGGCTTTCTCCTGAACGGTGTGAAGAGTCCTGCTAGGGGAAGTTAAGAGGGAAGGACATCTCTGAGAACATAGAAAAGGCTAGGTTAGACGTTAACTGTCCAGAAAAACAAGTTGCAATAAGAAGGGCGTTTTTCAATGCAACTCTCAAAGTGAAATGACCATTTCTTTGACTTCAGAGTTTTAAGAAACGTGAAGAAGGAAGAAAGGAAACAAAGGAGAGAGGATAGTGAGCGTTTCCACAATTTCCACTTGCTTCCAGAACTCTCTGTTATAGGACCCACTGCTCTCCAGGGATTTATTCTTGGTAGTCTTTGCTTTTCCCTGTACCTGAGTTCCCTGGCACTCTGAGACTCAACTTCTACTTGAAGATATTACTTCATTATTTTTAACTTCACTTCTCTCCAGACCTCCAGCCTCATATGTTTACGTCAATGCTGATTCCCTTGAGCAAAGCAGGGGGAAAAAAACCAATGACATATTCTCTTCTTTCTCATACTGAGGAAACTTCACACCGATTCTCCTTCTCTTGGCATTCATATCTGCTCAGTTAGCAAATATGGTGACCTTTTATCTCCTGAATCCTCACAAAGTCTGTTTCTCTGCTGCGATCACCATCTACAACATTCAAGCTTCATTGTCCTCTCTTTGGTTAATACCGTATTCTCCTACCTCATCTTGCCTAGGGTCCTTCCCCTCTAGCCTTATTTCCCACTTTGCTGTCAGTGTTTTGCTGTTTTTTTTAAATTTTTTAAGATTTTATTTTATTATTTTTTTTTTATTTTTTGACAGAGAGAGAGAGAGAGAATGCCAAGCAGGGGGAGTGGGAGAAGCAGGCTTCCTGCCGAGCAGGGAGCCCGATGTGGGACTCGATCCCAGGACCCTGGGATCATGACCTGAGCCGAAGGCAGACACTTAACGACTGAGCCACCCAGGCACCCAGTGTTTTTTTTTTTTTAATTTAAAAATTAAAAAAAAATTTTTTAATAAAAATATGACATCATTTAAGATTCTTCAGTGTACCTCTATTGAGCAGAGGGCAAATTTCTACTTTCCTTGTAAATGAGGAAAGAGCCTTGTTTGAAGATCCAAACCACTATTCCAATTTTAGTCCATTTATTCCTCCTCCTTATTCCATGCTTCAGCCACTCCGAAGTATTTGCATTCCCTAAAAATGCCTGCTCATCAAAGCCTTTTTGCATTTATCAATGCTGTTCCTTATGTTTTTAATGATCTTTTCTCTCCTTTGCCAGGTGAGCCCAATACAAGTACCACCTTCTCCGTGACGCCCCTGACTTCTTGTATTGCCAGGCACAGTTACTCCATTAGCTTGACTCTCTGCTCTATTACATAAGTATCTCTGAGTTATATACTTATTTCTAGAAAGGACTCCTTATACTTCCTCTCTGGGCAGGTTGTGAGGAGATAAGTCAGTGTATTGTATATATAATAGATGACACAAAGTGAATAAAAATAAATATGGTTTTCTATTATTTTGTTTCTACTTCAATACTCCTAATGCTTTATTTTTTATTTGTTGTAAAAAAGTTATTTGAATAATCATCATTTAGTATGAGTGCTTATTAGAGTGACATGCCTCTCTGAATTTAAAGTTAGAGAGAGGCTTGGGTATAGTTTGCCTCTGAATTTCCTGTTTCCAAAAAGTAAAAGCAAGAAAGGAAGAAAGGAAAGAAACAAAGAAACAAAGAAACAAAGAAGGAAAGAAAGAAGAAAACATTACCAGTATCAGCGAGGTACTGATCACCCCTCATAAGATGTTCATCAATTAAAATTCTGAAGCCAAATAACTAACTAATCACAATCTCTTGAAGGCACTTTGTCTTCCACATGAGCAGATTTTGTGGGTCTCAGGTTATATCTGCCACTCTGAAGTCCCGGGTACCACCATCCCGAGAACCAGTACACTTTACTTCAAGGGTGTCACAGTTAAACTTATGTCACTTGATAGTGTCTGAAAATAACTGGCACTGTTCTAGGCTTATAATTTATTTTGATGAACTTGGAGCAACAATGTTGACTATAGCAAGAATGATTCTGAGGAGACACTGTACTAATTTGCTAACCATTTTCAGGATTTCATGATATTTATGCAAATTCTGGGGAAAATCATTCTTTTTTTTTTAAATGTTTTTATTTATTTATTTATTCATGAGAGTCGGAGGGGGGGGCAGAGGCAGAGGGAGAAGCAGGCTCCCCGCCTAGCAGGGAGCCTGATGCGGGACTCGATCCCAGGACCCTGGGATCATGACCTGAGCTGAAGGCAGACGCTCAACCATCTGAGCCACCCAGGCGCCCCTGGGGAAAGTCATTCTTTAGCAAGGACTGAACACTTCAGTCTGTGGCTTTGTATGTCATCGCTGTATAGGTTATACATGAGACTCTTACCTGGGAGACATTGAGATCACCAATATAAGACTTGTGATTTACACATAAGAACACTAAGGCTAGCCATCAAAAAAAAAATATATGAATCTTACCATTTGCAACAATGTGGATGGAACTAGAGAGTATTATGCTAAGCAAAATAAGTCAGTCAGAGAAAGATAATTATCATATGACTTCACTCATATGTGGAAGATAAGAAACAAGACAGAGGATCAAAGGGGAAGGGAGGGAAAAATGAAACAAGACGAAACCAGAAAGGGAGACAAACCATAAGAGACTTAACCTCAGGAAACAAACTGAGGGTTGCTGGAGTGGAGGGGGGTGGGAGGGATGGGGTGGCTGGGTGATAGACATTGGGGAGGGTAAGTAATATGGTGAGCCCTGTGAATTGTGTAAGACTGATGAATCACAGACCTGTACCCCTGAAACAAATAATACATTATATGTTAATAAAAAAAAAGAATAAAATCAGATGAAATCAGAGAGGGAGACAAACCATAAGACTCTTGACTATAGGAAACAAACTGAGGGTTGCTAGAGGGGAGTTGGGTGGAGGGATGGGGTAATTGGGTGATAGACATTAAGGAGGGCACTTGATATAATGAGCATATACATACAACTGGGTATGCAACTGATGAATCACTAAATTCTACCTCTGAAACGAATAATATACTATATGTTAATTAATTAAATTTAATAATAAAAACAAACAAATAAAAACACTAAGGCTCAGGGAGGTTATGACCAAATGCAGGAGCTAACACGGTCTCCCTGAGGACTACCATGTAGCAATGATCAGAATCAAGGGTGCAGTAAATCTCAATCCTGTGATTTTCCGACCTGGGTGGAAATGCTTCTCTCTCGAAGATACTATAACCCATTTCACAGGTGTTAGCAGGAGATAATGGACACAGGTAAAAGGGGAACAAAAGGTGAGGAGGGTAGATGAAGAGTTATATTAGTTTTAAAATTATATTAGATATAAAAGAAAACATGTAAAACTAAGATCAGTAAAAAATTTGACTTGCCCATTTTAGGAATTATGACTTTTATATTAAGAATAATAGATGAGATGTACCATCATATTTTTTAAGTTTCTGATGCTGAATCATATTTTCCTATCAAAATTTTAAATTAATTCAGAATTTTTCATGGAACATAATATTTCTAGGCATTTGAATAGTGACAGTTTTATCAGAAGAGCTTTTCTTTAACTCTTAATTTTAAAAGGTTTCTTTCATTTGTAAGGTGTTTTTAACCCTTTGGAATCATTTCCCAAGACAGGAATATTGTGGAATTTATAATGAAAGTCATTTACCAGAAATTAGTTGGTAACAGAACTTGCAATAGACACGGAAACCCCCAATATATGCATTTTCCATTAAGCATGGGGAGACACTGAGCATAGTAATTTCCTGGTGAGAACCGTGGCCCATGGCAAGATTTCACAGCCTCTTATACATTTGATAACTTCAAAAACATCCTATACCCTAATGCTCTAGAAACACAATGCAAAGAGGAAATGACCAGTAATAGACATTGGTAGATCAGGATAATATGACAAATTGGATGAACTGACAGGTAGGTGATGAATAATTTTAACATGACCCTAAAAATAGTGGAGGGATGTTTGCACATTGACACTTCTTTAAAGGCAGATGGATATGCATGACCTGCGCTTTCAGACAGGTGTCAGGAATATTGATGGTTGGTATGGGAATGATCATTTTCTTGGCAATGTTGCAGTAGACAGTTTGCATGATTAATGATGCAACTTAGTCTCTTTTTTTCTTCCTAGGGGCAGAAAGGAATATGAACTTTTGTCACCCTGAGGAATGTAAGAACTCTGCCTGAAGGGAAAGGCAGGAGAGCTCTGTTCACCTGAAAGCACCGATTTCTTTTTGGGGGGTGAAGAAATAGTAAAATGTATAAATGATCTTGGCATCTGAGATGATCTTGGCACCTGGTAAGATGATTATAACATGCTCCTTATTAACAGCGTTCTACCCCAGGGCCTAGAAGCCTTGCGCAGCTGGGAAATGTGGAGTGCAGTAAGCCTGGGCTCTGGCAAAAGCGAAAGTGACCTGGGGCTTTGGGATGGATCTGATCACATACAGTGTTTGAGTGAATATTGAGAACCACTCAAAAGAAACAGCACAAGACCAAGGCAGGAAGTAAGAGGTGAGATCATCTTCGTCATGTTTGTATTCATTTCATGTTTGCAGAGACAATTTTCTGATTCAAATCAATTCAATATTGTTTCTAAATCCTGAACCTAGTGAGAAAGAGCTTTTCTTTTCCAAGAATAATATGTTTTCTCAGGTTTTTAAAATGTCACACAGAATAGTGAATGAACTATGCTTTTTCAAGACTCAAAATTAAATACAAAGTCTAATAATAGTTTGTGGATGTATTCTGCTAAACCCTGAGTAGCGTTATCTACTAAAAATATCATGGTAAGTAATGGTAAATATAAACTATGGAAACAAACTACAAACGTTTTTTTCTTTTCTTTTTAAAGGAAGAAAGGGCAACCGTGGAAATCAAGTCCCAATGTGGGGAAAACTTGTTCATTAAAAGAAAGCATTTTCTTTTTTTTTTATATTGAGAGTTATTAGCTAATAGATTTAGGTGATTAAGAAAGCAGGCAAAAAAAAAAGCAGATAATTTATATCTACAAAGAAATTTAAATACAGAATAGTGGCTCATTTATATGAGGGGAAGGGAAGGTGTAAGAATTTAATCTTTATGAACACAAGGGACTAGATTATTTCTTTATTTTTTGTTTACCAGAGAGAGGACAAGAGTTACAACTTAAAATTCCTCTTTTGCCTTACTAGAAATATTTATGTATTTATTGATGAAATTCTCAGTAGGTAAAACTCATAACCAAAATGTGGGAATGATGGAGTGTGTCTTATCTAGAATAGGCCCTTAACATTTGTAACTCATAATTTTAATTGGTATACTGCTACATTCAAATTCTGTAATAGAGTTCTCTTAACAGGGCTAAGTAACATTACCTTAGAATAATATAATTTTTACTCAAATTCTGAAATATTCTATACATGTTGAGTACAATGAACTCTTCCATTACTTGGGAACATATTAGGGGGGAAAAAAAACCATTGTAACAATATGAATGGTTGACCCAAATAGCTCTTGTGCTTTTGGAAAAAGGAGTTTGAACAAGGTATAAGCCAATCAGCAGGGAACAGAACTACCTGGGGCATAAATTCAAAGCTTTAGATGTAGTCAAAAGAAGATTGAGTCAAATAGTTTTGTCATTTATTTTTTTAATATCACTCAATTAATATATCCATATGCAGAATTAGAAAAAAATGGAAATTTAGAACCTAAAAACCTTCAGTTTGAATTTTGTTAAAATTAGATCAAATTATATTATCCAAATTAAATAATTATTTCAATCTGAAAAATAATTAAAACTTTGATGACAATATGGAAAACATGTCAGAATAGGTTTTCATATCCTAAATTTGTGCCAATAATAATACCTTGTAACTGCATAGTGAGTCACATCTCACAAAAGGACTTTCATTTCTAAAACATGTGAAAAAGGCAGAAAATATATAATCTTCATTTTAAAGATTTCAGAGAGGCTAGGAGACTTTCCAAGATCATGTAACATTTGTAAATTGAGCAGCTAGGTTTAGAATTTAGGTCTTTTGATACTCTGTCCAGTGTGTTTTCCACAAAATCAAAACATTTCAGTAGGGAATTAACAAACTATATACAGAATAACTTTCAATAAATGGATTTCAATAAATGGATACTTCTATGTTATTTTGTTTGTCCATCCCAGAAAGATTTACTGCATTTTTTTTTTTTTAACAATTAACTTTTGGCATAAAGCTAGTGTAGATGAAAAAAAAAAATTGTCCCCTCTTTCCGAGATAGGCTGGTTTCAAAAAGAACATCATAAAATCTTAAAAACGTTAACACAAAGCTCTCAGTCAATCTCAGAAACTCCTCTTTCTTAGATACCTTTTTGTTCTAGTATAAAGGCCAATAGTACACATAATCTATGAAATGGTAGTAGTATAATCTAAGACAGAAAATAGCATTGCTGTGAAAGTTATTCATTTGTTTCAATACTAAAGTAATTACTGTAGCAAAGACTTGCTCATTTATCATTTCCTGTTGTCTCTGCTATTTTTTCAAGTTGTCTTTTTAAACAAATATCCTCATTGTCCTTGTTACAAAACCAATAACTTTATTTTACTAGCTACGACAGCAAACCGATGCAGCAAGGTTTATTCCGCATTCCAAGGAGGTCTGTACCTGGGAGCTTCTAAACAGTATTGCCCATTAGTGTCCTTCCCTGAGGAGTGTGGCACAGTCTAGGTGACCACGAATTACATTTAAGAGACATCTTCAGTTTCCCTCTCCATTTCAAATATGAAGGTTTTCATGAATACCTGAGATCTAACGTCTTCTCAAGCATTTTGTTCCATGAACAGCACAATTTTAGTCTTAAGAATTGCTGTTGGATACTTTAATAGAATTTAGCCAGTTGATTTGAAATATATTCCTATGAACAAAGGTTTACAAATATTTATTCTGTGAAAGTGCCTGATAATAAAAAGAAGCTTTGAAATACTTTGTTTTGGCTTCTCAAAGAATATCATTAAAGATCTTTCAAACAAGTCAGCAATTTGGTCAAAATTTGTAAGGAACAGCAAATGTGAACTAAAAGGTGACACAGCTTTGAATAGAAGCAAGCAGGGACCCAGGTTATTAGGATACTAGTGAGGAATAGTGAATAAGATAAGAGGTCCAATTATGACTGAGACTTTCCTCAATTACTTATGATAACTAAGAATATAACTTCCTTGTTAGCTAGATGAAGTTTTATTATTCTGATAAGGCTTTTCAGGAACCAATATTCCCTCTTATTCGTGAAACCCTGAAGCACATTTCTATTAATGGGACTGCTGTCATTTTAGAAAAAGCATGTGTGTGTTCGAAGCAGTGAAATAAAAAGTTTGGACTAAGCCAATGATCCTTGGTCTGGGATTGTATCTCCTTTTGGGGCACAGGAGAATTGAAAAATGCTCAGGAAGCCCAGCTCCGGACTTCATAGTGTCACTTAATTTCTAGAACCCATGTCATATATGCTTGACCATAATTTCTAACACTACAGAGCAGGATTTTCAAACCTTGGCACTATTTGGCATTTGGCTTTGTTGTGGAGCCCTGTCTTGTGCATTGAGGGATGTTTAGCAGCATCCCTGTCCTCCACCCACTAGATGCAAGCAGTACCCCCTCTCTCCCAGACAATCAAATATGTCTTTAGACATTGTCATATGTCACCCTATTTGAGGACCTCTGTCATAAGGTAATGGTCAACAAGTTTCGCTCAAGTTCATGATTTCTGAACTAAAGCTACATACTTGGTCATAGAATCCTAAACCCAGAAAAAAATACATATAATATTATTACCAAATTTTACTCATGGGAAAACTGAGGTTCTGAGAGGCTAAATACCTATTTAAGTTTCAAGTTAGCTTGAAGTTAGCTTGCACTAGAGATGAGACTAAGGCAAAAGTTTCTGCATTCCTATTCCAGCCTCTTTCTTCGACAAAATGCTATTTGCAAGTCATGTGCTCTGAAACTCAAATGGAATTAAGAAATAAATATGACTACTCATGTTATTGGAGAAGAGTTTTGTGGAATTTTCAAAACAAGAGATAACAAAGATGATTTCTAGTTGATTTTGGTATAAACTAATAATCTTATTCCAGTGGTATTATTGTCCTGATGATGATGATGATAATCATGATTATAATGAGGATGACAATGGTTTTCTTAGGGTAACATTACAATTAGCTTTGTTTCCTAAGCATATACCAATTCAAGGCCAAAGTGAACAGCTAAGAAACATGCTAAATTGCAGAAAGCACCCAGCTAGAAAGTTAGAATATAGGCCTGATAATCTACTGAGATAACTGAGAGTTAATGGTTGTTTATTGTTGTTGATGGGGTGTTATGATTACTGTTGATTATCATACTTATAGAAGACAGTGTGGATACTTTACTAAAACTACCCCATAGATAAGCTTCCCTGGCCTGCTAGTTCTTTCTCATGCTTCCACAGCTAGATTTCATTAAAAAATCAGAAACCAGAACAAAGGCATATGTGCCAACCGTGGGGAAGGATGAGTAGCTAGGGACGTGGGGACAGAAATGGGATTTGCGCAGAGATTATTTCAAACAACTGGAAACCTCCAGCTTCCCTGGGGCTCTTTAAATAACAGAGAAATAAATAGGAAAAAGAACCAGTGGTGCAAGATTTGTAAAATAATTGTGACAGTACATGAACAGTCGGTCGGCAGGAGTGGATTTGGATGTGGACTGCCTGACAAAACACTAATTGCTTGTGGGTTTAAACTCTGTAGACTAAAAACATGCTCTTTCTGGAATACTTAATTTCTGGAGGACAAATAGGGCTCCTTTTTAAGCTTTACTTTAGGAGTGACTTTGAAACATTTATTTAAACATTTTTTTTAGTTAGACACTTATTTCCATTATTAAATGAAATTTTTAATGAAATACTCCTGGGAGGAGTTTTCTGATGTATGACATGCACAGCTTTGAATCTTAGAAAATGTAAAAGGAAATGGAGAAACAGTGGATATTTTTTTTAGTGGCATGGAATGTGTTTCACAGGAATTATTAGGTAACACTGTTAAACATTGATAATGCATTCACAGCTCTTTGCAGAACTCTCCATCTCGTTCTGTGTGGGATAATTAATAAATTCACTCTATTTGTTTTATGAAATTAAACATTAACACTGTCACCAGAAAGGACATTTGTTAGCATAAATGCTAAGAATTATCTTAGTAAATACCAAAATATCAAACTCGCCTTCTAAGTTTTATTCATTCTTCTTTGTTATTGGTCAGATGTCTGGATTATATGTTAAAGAATGGCCTTCAGAGTTAACTTTGTGTAAAAACTTTTGTAGGTGTCACAGTGAAGAAGGACCTACCTATCCAATATGGCTAATGCTGACATTCTGTACTAATGTTGTCATTTCTAGGGTTATTGAGTGAGATCTCAGAGGAATTCAGAAGTAAGGAGAACAAGATTGCTCTGTACTTTTTGAGAGCACCAGAATGCCTTAAAGTCATGAAAAGCTTCTGGGAGAACAGGCCTAACTTTACCCTGATTATATTTATTATATCTATGAAAAGAGGTAGATTGGACAAGCATTAGCCAGAAATGGAAATGGAAGCTCAGACAAAGGAGAATAACACAGGGCAATAGTGAGAGGTAAGCTCTGAGGATGTCCTGGTCAAAGGTATTTATCCTGATTTGAGGGTAGGGGTGTAGTCATTTGCATCTTAGCTTGATACCTTAGACAATTGAAAAAATATATCTTCTATTCAGGCTCATTCATTATGACTGGACTTCTCAGAGAATTCAACTCTAAGAAGAGGATGCATTGGTCAGGGGGCCCAAGTCCTCCAGGTAATGCTTTCTCATTGCAAATAAATACACAGATATTGAATTTGGTTAATTTGAGTTCACTGCTGAACAACAGCTTACTCTTGGTGTGTTGAAAATTTAGATTTCTAAGTCTACAAGTCCAAATGCTTTTATAATGAATTTAGTCAATATCCAATTCCTGCCCTGTCCTGTCCGAGTTGTCTATCTCCACTGAATCACTATGTCCATGATGTGCTGCCATTGTTGGTTCTCTACCCTAGACTAAGCTTATCTTTCTGCCCCCAATTTCCAACCACTTCCCAAAGCTCACCAGGAACTGTGCTCCATAATCAGCAAACTCCCCCTTATCTTCAGAAGTTTTGTGGAAATTCTCATCTCTCTTCTTACATCCGGAAGTACTAGCTTTCTCCTAGAATACCACACCCCTTGAGTCTTCTCACAAAGAGGCCATATGCTCTCCCCTCTTCTGTATCTTAGGACTCAGAGATAGGGGTGGGTGCTGACCTTCTTGGTCCTTATTATTATTTTCAGGTTACTGGATCACCTCTTCCCTTAAGCCTTATCACTGATTTCCATACATTGTTATGCTTGGAGTTTGGCTCACAAGTTAGATTTCTTTTGATTACATTTGAGTTCAAACTAAAAGTCGAAGCAATTTCCAAATGGACAACTAACAAGCTATGGCCCATGAAATAAGTAACAGTGTTTAGAAACACAATTTTTCTGAGATATTTTTAGTTTCACAGATATTTAAAAATACTTTTAGTTGATTATATTTGTACACAGTCTCCAATCATCAAGATGAGAGAATTGAATTTTTAATGTGCTTGATAATATGGGTTCATATATTTGAAGCAGATCAGACTCATTAAAAAAAAGCAGCAATCAAAGTGCTCTGGATATTTCATTTTTTTGGAAACTTCTTGAATTCTATTTATTAGTTTTGTGGAAAACAGTGTGTCTTGAAATTACACAGAGCATTCGGACATATCCCACTCTTCTTCCAGTTTCTCACATTCGGGCCATACTAATACCACTTTTCCTGGGAATGGAAATAACATGCTTGAGGTAAAAAGGTAAGTTAAGGTGGAGAAATATGTCCCTTTCATGAGTGATATCTAGATGTTTGAGTTCATCTAGCTTTTCCTCTTCTCCTCCTGTGCTAAACAAAACAACAAAAACTGATCATCAAGGAAAGACAACTCTTTTCCTTGATGATCAGTTTTTGTTGTAAGCATTTATTTTGACCTTGATGCTCTGACTCTTCAAGGTGTGTGAGCGTATGTGTGTGTGTGTGTGTGTGCGTGCTTATTGATGATATATAAACATTAGCTTTTCTGAGTCGAAATAATGTTTTCATAACAGACATAAATTCTTATATACCACATTCCTGTTATTTTTGCTTGATACCTTCCCATCACTATAATCACCCATTACACAGGTTTCTTTTAAATAATGAATATGTAGGTCTTTCATACATATATCCTGGGATATAAATGACTAATTTTAAAGATCAAGTAGAAAAGAAACATAAGTGATATCATGATCTTGCCATTCTGTCATATCTTATGTCCTCCTACTAAATTTCTATTTGAATCTCATGTTTTAATAATCTGGTGGTCATGTTTTTTTAAAGTGATCAAACTATACTATACATAAAATTATGTCGACTGGAGGAAAACTGAAAAGTTAGTCATGTGAAAATTTAGACACATCAGTGTGCTGAAGACTTGTAAATGGTAGGTGCTCAATGAATACTTTTTTATAGATGAATCAAAAAGTCAGCCAGAATATCTTGCAACAAGTTGTTATATGTCTTGAGTAGGAGAAAAATAAACCTTTGTAATTGTATGAGTTCACAAATGAAAATATTTGTACAAAAACTCTGAATATATATCGTATGGACACACCATAGCCCATACAGTGTGTTAAATTTCCCATAAATAAATTTTCAATTGTCAGACCAAAAATAAAATAATAACAACAGCTAGCTTACTAGTTTCTCGCTAATATCGTCTATAATGTCTTTTAATTCAATCTTTAACCCTAAGGAAGTAGGCTTATTATATCCACTGAACAGACGAAGAAACTGAGGCTCAGAAAGGTCAATTAATTGGCTCACGGTTAAATAATCAAGAGCATGGCCAGTGTTTAAACTCAACCCTGTCCAATTTTTAGCGGTCCTAACCATTAAACTCTCCGCCACACCTTTATAGAAGAGAAAAGTAGATGAGTAACACCTCAAGGTGAACAATCTGTTTCAGGAAGGAGCATTTCAAACAGGAAAAAGTGCACATAAATGATGCAGAATGCATTTATGAACTGGGGCATAAACACAAAGTTTTCCAGAGTCTACCAGGGCCCAAGGCAACTCTTCAGTAGAAAACCTTCATCTGTATTGCAAATACTATTTCTGTGTTTATCTATAACCATGAACATAACATAATATTACAGATGACTGGCTACATGATTTTATGGGGAAAACAATGAAAGCACAGAAGTTCAAGAGAGCAGGAAAAATTGTGAGTTAGAGTTCATAGAAAGCTTTATGAATTTTGCAGCACTCTAATGTAAATCCCAGAGGGGAAAATACTTGAATTGAGACACTTTCCCTGAGAAATCTTGAGAAAATCTTGACATCTTAATTCATTTCTCGAGCTTAAATATTCTAGGCTAGCCTGGTGGCACGGTAATAGTCTGGGCAAACATTTTTATTTATTTCACTGTTGATACCAATATTTGCGCTACATGCTGCTGCCTGCATTTGCTACTATTTATTTCTTTCCTACAGATCAAATTATTGGCCTAGACATAACATGCTTTCCGGGGAAGTGTTCCTTGTGTTCACGAGCGAATGGAAAAAGCTCCCATTTTAAATGCAGATTTTTTTCCACATGACTGAATTAATTCATGTTATAAATATGATTTGTAACTGCTGGATATTCATGTCGATACATACATAGTGGAAGAGCAATCGAGGCAAATAGTAGATAAATCAAGCAAGTGCTATATTTGCATGGGTGGGTGGTCAACGTGCCAAAATGCTGCGTCCAGTTCTGGGTCAACCACTTAGCTTTTCGGAGCTACCATTTTACTTCCCTTAGTATTTGTAACCCTGTTTTATTGGATTGACCTGAGAGCAAATAAGGTAATGTGAACAGATCTTTGTAAACCTAGAGAGTATTGCACACATCTTTTCTATTAATGTAGGATTACTTGGTAGCAAACACTTCTCTTTGGTTTCTCTTGTCTATGTGGGGAAATAGAAAACAGAACAGCAAAACTTAGGAATCAAACAAGATAGTGCTTGTAGGATGCTTGTGAGATACAGACAAATCAAAGAGAGGAGTAACTCTTTGGAGCATTTCACAGCAATGTAGATGTCGCGGTGAAACATTTTTGAGTCTGAAACTCTCAAGGGGTTAACCTCTAAGGTGCAGAGTGGGTCCCAAAGTCTCTAAGAATGTTAGATAGTGACACTTCTCCCCTGGTCCCATACCATTCACACTTTGCTGGGTTCTGGAATTAGCGATGATGTTTTGAACCTCAGCTCTATCACATACTCCCTTTTTAGTTAATCTCCCTGAACCTCCATTTCTCACCTGTCAAATGCATATAATATCTCCCTCACATTTCTGTCGCCAAGACTGAAGGAGACAGGCCTTTGTCAATTGCAAAGGCCTCCACAGAGAACAAGTTATTATGACAATTCACTTAGACTAGATACCCTTTCAAGATGTCAGTTCCCTCTTAGTGTGAACAACTGAAGAATAATAGGATGGAATTCAGTGGAATAACAGGATGTATGGAATTTGGTTTAAATGTATATTTCTGGTTTCTTTCTTTCTTTTTTTAGACCTGAGCTTAATATTTAAATTATTGCTTAAAGATAAAGGAGAGGTTTCTAAAGAGAAAATTTCCTAAAAAAATTAAGCCTCCCTCAATGTTACAAGCAATGGTGAATGGCCACAGTATAATGCACAATAAGAAGACACAGACTCCATGCATGCCTGTACCTAGACTCAGAGCTGGGGAGACCCTGGTTCCCTCCCAAGGCTGTGGAGATGACTCAGGGCTAACTTTTCTCATTAACTGCTAATAAAAGCAGGGGAAATTTCTTTTCCCCATATAGATACTATAATTTAACATATTCTTTATCTTTATTCAAGCTTTCTGACTGTTCTTCTAATCCAGCTCCTGTTAAACTTGTAGATACATGAGGAAGATAAGCTGAACACACTCCGCCTCCTAGCCATTTCCCTTAGGACTCGGTGTTATTTTTTTCCAACTTGGAAATATACATAAATATAACTCATTATTTAATCTGCCACAGAAAGACTATCATTGATTTACACATATTCTAATGCGATGCTCTAGAATCTTATAAAAATTGTTATAAAAAATCCCCAGCCATGTGAAAAGCCTTGGCATATTTTATAAAAATCACTATTGAAGATATTATCCATTCTATGTCTCCCAGCTATAAGAAGATCTGTGCCAAATATTTCTTTTGAGAACTGAACATTAGAGAAATTATGTGTTTGGTTTCTGAACTAATTATTTATTCTTTTTTTTTTTATCAGGCGATGGAAACCTAAGCTCCATTTTGGCAGAGCCCTAGAATGAGGAGTTCACCTTTGTAAAGCCCAGTGGAGTGCATATAGCAGGGACTCTAAATATTTTCTGAATGAATTGATTTGATCATATTTTCTCTTTTTACACTGGTTACAAGGAAGCTTAGGGCTAAATGCAGTAACTATAATAGTCCATGTTGCTGATATATTTATTTTCCTCTACAGTTCTGCCTTATGCTTTCACTTTCTCTTTAAACGATCTCATTGAATATATTTTAATTATAAGCCGCTACAAATCCTTTTGGAAACTGGTGCAAAATGTCATAAAAGAAAACTCATTTTATTTTCTAGATGATAAAAGACAAAATCGTTTAAATTCATGGTTTGTTTTGTTTTTCGTGTGTGTGTTTATGTGTATGTGTATATTTTTTACATCTAACAATTTATAAAATTAAGTACATTTTCCCTGGAAAAATACGCAGCTACTTTTCCGGAAGCATGATCAGACTTCTAGGCAGAAAAGCAATACAATCAGAAAAGACACACACCAGATGAGGAAAAACAAAATGGTTGAACTTCATTTTTTCATTCTAAGACATGAGGGGAAATTTTTTAAAAAAGAAAATGTTGCAGATTTCAAGAGGTATAAAACATTTGCTATTTATAAAATATGCTATTTATAAAAACTTCCAGAAGGAAAGTTTAATATTAGCATTTTGAAACAATGGAAATCCCTGAAAGCTTCAGTTCTGTGGTTTTATAAAATGTTGTTCTCTGAGCCTTTTTTGCAAGTAAAGAGAAAGACCTAAATGTAAGCCCAAGTCTTAGACTGATGAAGGGAGAATGACATTAAGTAGCCAGTTTAGCTTATCAGACAGAGATCCTGTCACTCTGCCTTGAAACAGAGATCCAAAGCTCTTGACTCAGGACTCACTACTGCCTTGGGTCTCATTAAAGAAGAGAGGGCAGAATAGAGACCCAAGTCAAGCACAACCAGAAAGGAATGCTGGCTGGGATGATCTGGCAAATTCTTTGGCTTCCTAGAGTCCGTTTCAGGTCTATCTTGGACTTCATAGCTCTGCACAAGTTCGGTCACCCTGTAGTTGACCTCCTCTTAGCCTTGTTGGGGGCATGGCTCTCTTTGTATTTGTTTTTTTGTGAATTGGCCCTTGCCCGTCCTTACTGCAGTCTCTATTTTGTAAATGATATTAAATATGAGACACAGCATATTTATTTTTAGATTTAGGTTCTCTTTATATTATTTTTCATTTTTGTAATCAGTAATGTGTGGTTTTTGTACTAACATCGTTAAGGTAGGCTTAAACAGGAAAAATAGGGGTGTTGCTAAAGGTTTTTAACCTCTAGTATTAACAACATCTAAGAAAAAAACGAGTGTGTTAAGATCTGTACTTCCCTCCAGTGGGAGCGTCCATCGATGTTTGTCTAACAAGGGAAGTGACTGTGACATTAAATGAACTTGTGAGCAGATAGCAAACTTCTAGGAATGTGAGTCACACAGTTTTTGTTTTCCCTCCTTGGAGAGTTTTGAAAACGTGAAACAAAAATTAAGAGGACAGTGACATACTGAGTCTCCATTTGGTTCCTTTTATTTTTCCAAAGTTTGTATCCCAAAATTTATGAAACTGCAAATACTATTGAAAGCCTGGAAATGTTGAGGGACGTGGCTATTATTTATATATTGTCTAATGAGGGGTATACATTGTATTTTTAATAAGATTACCATTGAAGATAAAGACATCTAAATTAACTTCCATGGTAGTTTTAAAGTATGTAATCAATGCTTAATTAGAAATTGCAGGCTTCAATTGACATTATCTTTGTTCCTGTCTTAAATTTGGATTTCAACAAACATGTATTTTTAAACTTTACTTTTATCTTAAAAGTTTTTCTATGGAATTTACTAGATAAATCTGATGTCAAGCTAGCAGACCTTGGACAACACTGAGGGTCTGAACAGTTTTCATTCACACGGATATAAAAACACATTCTCTTTCCTTCTCATGTTCAATAAAGGGGTAAGATAGGAAATAATGCCAACTAAAAGCATTGACATTGAAGGTCAGAAATTATCTCTTTGAAATCAAATTCAAGTATGAATTCTTTGGAACAAAAAAATATTTAACTCCCAAACTCTTTGAAAGTGGGCAATCTGTAAATAGGTAATATGAATGACAATGACAGAGTGGTAAACTCCAATATGATATGTAATGTACAGTTTTATAAACTCACATATATTTGCATATTGATGCTAATTAACTTGAAAAGCTTTTTGTTTCAGGGAGAAGCTTGATTTTCCTATGAGTTCAATGATGAATATTTCAATAGAGAAGTTATTCATATAATGTTACATTTTTGAAGATTTTTTTCCAAGTGAATTAGTTTGCAAAACAAGTATAAAGGTATTTTAAGCACAGTTAGTTACTCTTTATATGAAAGGGAAATCCTTATGAAATCTTCAAACACTTTAGGCTACAGTAAAATTAAATATGCCAGGTAGTGGCTTACAGTACCTTCAAGATATAGCTATTGTTTATAACAAAATATAGAATTTAAATTTGATTTCATTTAACATTTAAAATGTATATTATTAGTTTCAGACCTTGATTTTTCATTATCTTTTATCACTTTAATACTTTCCTGTGGATCAGCATATTTCAAAGTGCATTCTTGGGAATCCTAGTACTGCAAAAGTGCTGCAAAGGCATGTGTTATTTATCAAATAAGTTTGATAAAAGCTATATACTATAAGGAATCATTCAAAATTATCTTAGGTGTGATAATAACGTAATTTTATTTAAAAAGGGTTGATCTTTTAGAGTTGAAGGCTAAAGTATTTATGAATAAAATGATGCAATTTCTGGGATTTCTTTCCACATACTTTGAAAATGCTGAAAGAGGATGCAGTTGGAGATGGGGCTAGGTTAGTCATGGGTTGATGTTACTGCATTTGAGTGATGAATACATGGGGTTCATTATACTAACCAGCCTACATCTATGTGTATTTTGTATCTATTAGAACAAAAATTAAAAAAATAAATAAATAAAAGATGCGTATCTCTTAAAGATTTTACAGTGCACACCAGAGCTATGAGGTGTTCTGGGTAAGAAAGTCATTTGTTTATCTGGGCTTCTCCCAAACTTATTGATCATGGACTGTTCTTTTCAAGGAACACCTGCTAATAGCTCTCCTGGACATTTGGGAACAGCTATACAATAGTAGAACTAATGTTTTTCCATGTATAATTGTCCATGATACTTCCAGGCTTCTAGCACATGAATAGTTTTATTTACATGTTGAAAATCATTAAGATAAAAATGAAAAATTAAAAAAAAAATTTTTGTTATTTCTAAATTCTAACAGGTGTGAGGGATCCATAGTATAACATCTGATTAACTTTTTTCAATTTCATTGAGAGTAATTTTGTATATAAATATGATGTCAGAAATACTGTAGAAATACAATTTCAGAAAAAAATGAACGATAATACATATTTTGAAAGATAAGAGAATTTCTTGATTGACTATTGGCCATAAATTTAGTTAGAGCTGTTTAATAGTTGAGTGAAAAGCTCTTTAAAACACAAAACTCCAAATATCATTATCCACATCAATAATTTTACTTTATATTTTTAATCCTAAGTTTTTATAAAATTTAATAATTTGTTAAAATCCTATTTGCATACCCATAAATTATTTCTCACCCTGGAAAAATTATATTAGATAGAAATAATTCTCAAAATAATATTCTATAATAGCTAAATAAAATTTATATTTTATATAAATGCTTGATAATTCTGCATGTCAGAAGCTACATTGTACTTTTAAAATAATAATTTACTTAAATATAAATTATATTTATTAAAATAATAATAAGTTAATATTTTAAAAGTAAGTTACAGATAGCTTTTTAACTTTGCATTTAAAGAGAGATAGCCTGTATTATTTATAGCTGTCCTTTCTAGTTATTTTAGAGACTAGCAAAATTTTTTATCGTTGACTTTAATGAAAATTCAAACAAGAATGTTTGCATTCATTACAATATACTGCCAAAAACTACATTAATTTCCACTGATGCCCATTAATTTGATAAATGTTTTGTCATTTGTACCATTTGCACTGTCGAAACAAGTTAGTTATATCTTACTGACATTTTTGACAATTGCTTTAACTCTGGCAAAAAAAAAAGGCATTTTATTTGCTTCAAAAAAATTCACTATTGTCTATTGAAAGTTTGAACCAAGCAAGAGAAGATTAGTACATGTCAGAAGTCTTGCAAGATTCAAATTAGGATCAATGGTAAGAAAAAAATGATTCCCCCAGGACTCTTTTATAGAAGTGCTCATATTCTATTGTAGAAAATATTATAATATACCTGCATAATCCGTTCTTGCATAATGCCCATCTTCAGATTTAGTAGTTGTAGTTGTGTTATCTGTGTTAAAAAAAATTAACAACGAAGATTGATTAATTGCTTCCTAAACATCAAATGTCAAATTTATATTATTCTTCTAATAGTACCTTCACTGTGATTAAGGAAATTTTATAACTATAGTTCTAAGCTACCTTTATGCAAAGACATATTTACATCAATTTGCTTGAGAGTGAATAATAAAATGGTATCAGCTTTCTAGAGTTTGGGGCAAAGAGAAGGTTCACAATTATAACTGAGATAAGGTGGGTAAAGGAATAACAAGTCAAAACCCAAGAAAATGTTTGTTTCTGAATAAGAAACAAAATAAAACATTCTCGTACATCCTGCTTTAAAAAATGTACTTGAGGGACGCCTGGGTGGCTCAGTTGGTTAAGCGACTGCCTTCGGCTCAGGTCATGATCCTGGAGTCCCTGGATCGAGTCCCGCATCGGGCTCCCTGCTCAGCAGGGAGTCTGCTTCTCCCTCTGACCCTCCCCCCTCTCATGCTCTCTCTCTCTCATTCTCTCTCTCAAATAAATAAATAAAAATATTTTTAAAAAATGTACTTGAAATATTTCTATTGATTCAATACATAAAAATGGTGTCATTTGTTTTTAATTTCAAGGTTTTCTAATAAATCCTCAGATTCTTTGCTAAAGACGATTTTGACTTTTTTTTTTTTTTTCCCTGTGCAAGGAGAATGTCTGCTGAATATTGGCTTCTGTGTTTACGGCATTGTGAAGATACAGTCCCGTTATATAGAAAAAGATATAGACTGTTGCTCATAGGCTCTCAAACTCCTATAATCACCATAAATGCTACAGTAGACTTTAGTATCCATTATAAATCAGAACCGTCTTCCGGAAAGGAAATAGCTTGCCTAATAAGGAGTTATCTTCACTTTTCATTTCTACACTAAGACTAAAAACATTCTTTGAGATGAATTTTGGTATGAACATTACCTTGACATCGACCCAACGACATGACTTCAATTTTCTCCTGTTTCTGACATGATGCTTCTTTGATTTGACATGCATTATCATAAGATTTCCCATCAGAAGCACAGAGGGGATTGAAGTTGGTTTGAGAACAGTCGATGTTGCACACACACCTAAAGGAAGAGAGAAACAAAAATGGGTGAAGGGGTTTAATTGTATGGTGATGGGTAGTAACGAGACTTATGATGGTGATCACTTTGAAGTGCATACAAATATCAATTTATAATGTCATGTGCCTGAAACTTGTATAATGTCATATACCAATTTACTTCAATCAAAAAAAAAGTAACATTAATAGTGTTGCTATCACATTATACATTAACCACAGAGTGGAAGAATTGCTAGATTGGCAACATACAAGTCCACAAAACTGAATTGTATCCTTCCAGGGAAGTTCCTTCATTTTCCTACCAGAGATGAAAAGAAGCACAGAACTAATTGAAAATAATTCAAAAGATTGATAAATGGATAAAAAAAAAATAAAAAGGGGAAACGCAGAAAATAATCATCAGTAAATCTCTGCCATTGGAACTTTTGAAACATGTACATAAACTTCCATGCTGATGTTGGCAGAATTTGAATAGGCTGAGGTAGCCATGAAAGTCTGCTTTACAATTTCCTCAAATGAGATCTTACTGTGTTACTTTATTCTCAGGATATTTGAATGGTGAGAGCGTGAGGAAAATGATTCAGAGGACATTTGCAAGAAAGTAAGCCAGGAGATTATTTGGAGTGTAATCAGGAGTTATATTTCTTCAGCTACATGAAGATGCACAAGACATGTGCTAAGCGGGAATCTTTGGTGGTCCTTAACTTTTGTGGGGGGGGCAGCGCAAAACCCTTTGAGAATCAAATGAAAGGTATGGCTCTCTCTTCAGAAATACTCATACTCACACAAAACAACTTTTTTGCATAAAATTACAGAGTATTTGTGGGCCGCTTGATGCCTGTCCCATGGATCCCTTTCCCAGATATACGCTATTTTTTCTAATTCTAGTTTTAAGTAATAAATACAAGTTGATTACCACTCATGATTTTAATACTTTTCTATAATATACATACAAATTTGAATTAATGAGAATTAGGTTGCCTGAATTAGAAGAATGAGATATTTTCAAGCAAACTTTATATGACTTTTCCTATGTTATCATTCTCTGTAGACAAAGTAGACTGTTTCACTCAGAATATTTTTATATGTGTGTAAATATGTTATTGCCTTAGAATATAAACTCATATTTTAGATTTCTATTAATTAATTTTCTATTAATATTTACATTATTTTTCTAAATGGATTATATGCTTCCCAAAGTGGTGAAGCACACATTTTACTTCTGTAGATCTTACTTAGAGCTGGGCATATAATATAATGATTACAATAACAACTAGCTTACTACATGCTGGGTTCTTAACATGCATTGCTTTATTTAATCTTTACAACAGCCATTTCATAGACCAACGATAGCGCAATTATAAGGTCAGAGAGCTAGTAAATTGTGGAACAAGGGCCACCTACGGGTGTGTTAAAGCAACATATAACCCCTTTCCTCTCACCATGGGCTGTGTATTAGAATTTCCTGGAAAACTTTTAAATATACTGATTCACAAGCAGGTTTCTGGCCCTAATAACTCTGGGGGTAGAGCTTAGGATTCTACCTTTTTAGGCAGTCAGACTGGCACCAGATTCACTTCCTGGGAATCAGTGCTTGATCCATTTGTTGATTAAGTGAGAGAAGGTTTGTCTACACAACAGTGCTTCTCGGAGTGTAGTCCTTAGACCATCTGTATCAGAATTACCTAGATCTCTGTTAAAAGTACTGGCAGAAATTGTGCCAATGCACTTAATTTTTTTTTTTTTTTTTTGGTCAGAGAATTGCTTTAGGAACACTTGGTTATTTTTACTTTCGCATGCTTAGGAACAAATAGCTAGGACAGATGGTTACCATCTCCAAATGCATAAGTCATTGAGGAGTGGTGTTCCTACCTCGGTCGCGATGTAGCTACTGAGATCACAACATTGTTACCTGGCCTGATTCTTGGCATCTGAGAGATCTGAGATTGAGAGTTGCCTACATGTTCAAGACTTTTTGGTCCTTTTCACCGTGCATTTGGGGAAGTTACTTTGTAGATGAGCCTTGTTTTCCTTAACAATCTGTAGTAAATAAAGAGGTGAGGAGACGAACATTGTGTGTTTTTTAAAAGTTGGTTCTAATTGCCTTCAAGCCAGTTTACTATTGTTGTGTTAGACTCTGGGACTATCTCCTTGAAAGACACCAGCATAATTATCTGTTACTAACAGCAGAACAGACAGAAAGTCATATTTTCTCATCTATCTAAAAAGTAAATCACATAGGGTACAAGGGTATCTTCAAATTATTTTTAGTATCTGAGTTTATTAAACCTAATTAGTTCAAAAACCATGCAGGATTCCAGGACCATAGTCTGACACTCTATCGGTAGTCGCTAAATTATCTTTGTATTCCCCGCACCACCCAATACTTTCCATACACTCATCATTCAGTAACTGCATGTAGTAGATAAATAAATGAAATGAATAAATATAGTGACATGATCTTATATTCTTAAAAAAAGATGAAATGAATATAAATCATCATTACTATATTGTCATAAAAACAGACATAGAGTAGCTAACTAATTTTCTTGGCAGATATTAAGTGTTCTCACTGAGATCAGATAATGACAATAATAATAGTAGCTTACTTAATGATAGTGCTGTATGCTTTATATGCCATTACTCCTTTCATCCTTCTATCTCGGTGAGGTGGCTACTATTACTATCTCTATCTTACAGATGAGAAAATTGAAGCTTAGAGAAGTCACATAGCTTTTATGGGGAAGAACCAATTTCCAATATAGGCAGTTTGATGCTGTTCTACATACTGTTCCGTACAGTGAAAAACAAGGCAAACCCAAATTCCTATTATAAACTAATTAAAAGAATACCTTGGATGACTAGACTTGAAAAAATAAGACTAGGTCTACTCTTAGAGTATTTATCATGATGTTATGAATCTAAGTCATAATGCCTCTTAGTCTCTGTCTTCCCAAACAAGTGATCCAGACTTTTTAGTATCATAGGGATATATCAGTGAATATTCATTTGAAGGCATTCTGAACTAATACCCGGGAATTAGAACAAATAACAAATTGATATGAATTAAGTTAATCTGACTACTTAAGACATCAATTGCTTAGACTATTTTATCCTTAACAAAATTCTACATAATGTTGTTTCTACTTTTTTACAAAAATACAGGTTTTACACACACATGCACACACATGCACACACATACAAACTCTCCAACTGACTCCAAGTTTTAGCACCAAATCTTAGCACCAAGTCACTCCTTCAAAACTTTTAAAGAGCCTGGAATTTTTGAAAGTTCAGATTCATGGGGCAGAGAGATTTTGCATGTTGACACGAGTACACGAATTTGTGTGTGTGTGTGTGTGTGTGTGAAGAATGGGCTCTGTGGTGGCATTTACTGCATTCTTTTTTTTTTTTTTTAAAGATTTTATTTATTTATTTGAGAGAGAGAGTGAGAGAGAGAGCACAAGAGGGGGGAGTGGGAGAGGGAGAAGCAGACTCCCTGCTGAGCAGGGAGCCCGATGTGGGACTCCATCCCGGGACTCCAGGATCATGACCTGAGCCAAAGGCAGTCGCTTAACCAACTGAGCCACCCAGGCGCCCGGCATTTACTGCATTCTTAATGTGCCTGTTTATTAGTTCATACCTTCACTTTCTGCAACCTTCTTAAAGGCTATCTGTCTTTTTTACCTTTGAATTTCTGGAACCTAGTAGAGGGCATCATAGCAAGTCATCAATAAATGGTTACTGAATGAATTACTGAAAGAAAGGCAGGATAGACTTGGACGAAGTTAAAGAGATTAGTTTTTGTCTGGACATTAACACATAGGAGAAAGAACTAGTGATATGTTCATATAAACTCTCACTTAACTCTGTGCTAATTGGCACTTGAAGAAGGCCACTTGCCTCCTTTAATTTGTGTCCCACAGACAGAGGAGACAGAGCACTAGCCCATAGCGACCTCAATGACATCAGAATACAGTTGTGAAAGGGACATGTTTCACCATGCAACTCACTACTTATATTTTGTGGTATTTGGGCGCAGTTTTTAAGAACCAGTATAATTTAAACATGGTAGTGACTTGTCAGTTTATTGCTATTTCAAACCATTGAAAAATACAAGGCTCCAATAACAAGGTGACAGAATTATCATATACTGTAATGGTGAAATTGCAGGTCACTCTGTGCTTTAGCAACTTATGTAAATTAATCCAGGGGTTTTCTTTTTACAGAAATGAAAGGCAGATATTTTTGAAAACAGAAACTATCCCTTCTTCACTGCTTTTGGCAAATAATTGCATTATTATTCATTCTGAGAGGAGTAACTAGTTAATTACAGCATGTCACAAGTATTTTATGTGAGCCAAGGATTTGTAAGCCTGAGGACTGCATGGATGCCTTTAAGGGCCTGTGTGTGTGTGTGTTTTTTTTTTTCCTCTTCTTCTTTTTCCCAACCTATCTCAGTCTTTTGACATTTTGACACTGCGATTACATAGATCCCTTTTCTTCTAGGCTACAGAGAAAAAGAACCAGCCCTACTTGAAAATAATAATTTTAGGGTTTGTATGTGGAAATACTACCCTCTGAAATCCTTCAAAGAAAGTTAACATTGACTGAAAACCTTAGTTCTCTGAATTGTAAGAAAGAAGAGAAGCATCCAATAATTTAAAAAGACCACTTGATGGAGTAAAGAACTGAAGTTATAGGAAGTGAAAGGTGGTGTCTACGATGGCCCACATGCATTTATAAGTATCTCATGAGTATTTTGGGGGCTTTACATTACCTTAGTTCCCTGCCTCTCTCGAAATGGCTCCTCCGAAGGTGCTCAGCAATGAGGTACGGAAACCTTTCCCTTACATTTAGGAATGCCTCATTGTCCTCCAGAGTGTGAGGATGCAAAAGCTGCCAGGTAGCAAATTACTTATTCATGAGTCTGGTGGGTGCCTGTCCTCAAATTTCACTAGATTTCGTCTCATCTATTAAACATGTCTATCACTGGTTCCTTCCCAAGGTCCTTGACTTGCCCATTCCAAATTTTGTCCATACCACATCCCTAATCAGTTCTAAAGTACCCAATTGTACTGCAGTGAGGATGGCTTTCTGGGTTGTTTTGAACCTTGACTGGTTTCTTTCCCTTGAGCCCGGCTGTCCCTGGGGCTGTTATGCAGACCCTTTCTAGCCTGGCCAGACAATGAGGTCAGGGCCACTGTCTGTGCTCTCCATCAGGACTGTAATGGATGAGCTGCATTATATTAATAACAGTGAAAACAGTGTGTATTTTTCATTCAAGACTCTTGTGATACTTTAAGCCCATTTACTCATTAACTCTCATGTAACTCCTTTTGATGGAACTTGATTATAATTATTTTATCTGTAAAGAAACTACAATTCAGGAATGACTGGGTTGTGAGGGAAAAAATGAAATAAGAGATGTGAAAATCCACTGAAAACAAAAAGCCTATAGAGTGTGGAAAAGCATTGACTGGGAGGTAATACTAGTAAGTCTGCTATATTGTTACTCAGGCGATATATGTGAGCTTGTTTATTTCTTTGTTTTTGTTTTTAAATTTGAGAAGGGCTATCCTTTTAGCTTTGAAATCTAGGATGATGGAATAATGCCCTTCTCCAGACATATTACCAAGGACTACAGTGAGGCTTTCCAAGGGGGATGAGAGTTATCTTGTACATGGAAAAAACTTAGTTGCCATTAATATCTCTCTCTTTATAAGGAGGTAAAGTATAGAAGTTGGTCTGTTAGATGGAAGCTCTTGGGACTATTGAGAAAAAGCCAAGGGCAACAAATAGCCAGTCAATGGATGTCTGAATGAAGAAAAATGAAGCTGAGAGACCCTTCCCTGGGGTGGTGTCAGAACTTTCAAAAGCAGAATTGCCTATTGAACAAGTGCAACAATTCCTGGGTAAAAGACTGATGGCCATGTATCAGAATGATGTCTAATACAATAAAGGTAGATGAGGAATGGGACTAGAGCCTGGAATTTGGTATCAGATAGACCTGTGTTTAATGGAGGCTTGATCAGTTACTGTATGGCATTGAACTAGTTACTTAACTTCCCTGAGCCTGCGAAAATGGAGCTACTAACTCAAGATTGTGGGGATTAAATGGAATGAGGCACATAAATTGCTTAATAAAGTTTCCGAGAAGTTGTAATTACCCAATAATTATTGGTTATCATAATTTTTGGCTTAGTGGTTTCTAATCTTGGATGCAAAGAAAAATTTTCTGTGGAATAGTTCGACCTTGGGCAGCAACGCAGAGATTTCCACTTAGGAGGTCTCGTGTGAGGCTGCAGTAACTAACTGGAGTTGTCAAAAATACTGCAGGGGATTCTGATGTGCAGATGTGGTGAGCTGCAATTACAGAAAATGCTCTTTCTCACCCTCTAAGACTAAGAGACTTTCTAATTTAGTGTATGTTACATCCATATGAGAAATTCTGATGCGTTGGGTCTGAGGTAGGACTCAAGCAAAATTTTCAGCAAGTTCCTTGGCTCTTTCTAAGGCAGATAGCTTGCATGGCCTATTGAGAAACCTCAAATATTTTGGCTCGAAAACACCCTTTTTTCTCTCCCCTTCATTCCAACAGAAGGAATTTAATATTCTCATTTAATGTACATGATTCAGTGACCTGTGGGAAAAGGTTTTCCTCCATGTGCTATAGGTGACAGGTATGTGGTGTCAGATGACAGGGACAGGTGCCTACATGCACTGATACAAAACCATCATTGTTGGAGCTGTTAGCAGAAGTGATTCACCAAGTAAAACCAAGGTAGAGTGGTGGGAAAGGACGTGAAGCTATGGAGGGGCTCCCCTGTGCCAGGCGCTTAGCTCCAACTTCCACAATACTGCCAGGTTCTAATGCTTATGAGATAGGGAGGAAAAGGAGGAAACTGAACTATGTCTGAAGGTGAGAGGGATTTAACAGATCTGGGATGGAGCACATGAAGTGGGGAAATGTGCGGAGGCAGACCTTAACACGGAGCTGGGGAGCTGCAAATAGATCAACCAAAGTGGCAGGATACAGCACTCTAGACAGATTGTAAAGGGGCTCGATTCCACCTAAGGAGTGTGGCCTTTATCTTCTGCACAATGAAGAGTCCCGAAAGCTTTTTGAGCAGAGGGTGATAAGAAGGTCAACATGATGGAAGGGGTGTTTTAGGGAGATTACACTTGCAGGGGAGTGCAGGCGGAGGGACTAATCACCAGGCTATTGCTGTAAACTTGGGGGCTAGATAGGAAAACTCAGGGCAGCGGTGTTCACTCCAATGAAGAAAAGGAAGAATCCATGGCGCTTAGTGGCTCCATACTTAAGGTGTATTATAACGAGGTACTAAGGCACAAATGTCACCACCATGCCCTTCCTGCTTTACCCTTTCCTGCTTTTTTCCTGATTTGTGTTGTGGTCCAAAGAGGAAACTGATGCGAGGGGCAGCCGGGCAGCTGTGTGTGGGACTCAGGAAGAAATGATTTCCTGGTAGGGAGAGTTTTCTTTCTTTGCTGTTGGGACAGGGGCAAACAGAGTTCCATCATGATAGCTGTATCATGTCAGCACCCTTATCTGCAGTTTAAGGAGAATGATTCTTTGTAGTACTGTGTATCCTGCTTGATTCCAGGACTGGTTTAAGATGACTTCAACAAAACTGGCAGCAGGTACCTATTAATGCCTGCTGCCTCGGAGAGCAAACGAGGCTCCCTCCAAGGCAGCAAGTGACCCCACGCCCCTCTTCCATGTAGACAATACAGATGAAGCAGGGTTTGACTGGAGCTCCCTTTTCATGTATCATGCTTGCATTTTTCTCAGGATTATTTTTTCCTTCTTGAAGTAGCTGCATTTACATCTTAAAATAATCAAAGTAAACAATTCTTCTTACTCATATACATTTTTAAAAGCATCCTGAAGCAAAAATCCCTCATTAGCATTATGTGTACGCTCTTGCTCATTAAGCTGGAAAACATATTCAATAACCAAGGGTGACTCTGCGATTACTAAGAAGTGCGGTCTCTCTCTGATTGGATGGCTCTTACTACACAGCGAAGTCAGAAAGCATGAAAACCCCAGAATAAAAACTTGGAAGTTAAAACAATACAATGAACTCGACATTTGAATAAGGAGATGTACTGAATTCCCACTCGCTCCTTTCCCTCAGGATCCTGTTGCATGTTCTGGCACTTTCCTTCAGGCCCAGCTGCAGGATTCCTACTTTGCAAACTGGCTTGAGAGGTAGGCTTTCGACCGACCAAAGACTTTCAGGAATAAATATGTATGAACATCATTACAGTCTAGATTTTCCACAAAACTACAATTTAATATCATACCCTTGGATTTCATCCATGAGATATAAAAAAAATAGATGAATACTAGCTCTGCATTGTGATAAAACTGCTAGTTTGAAAATATTGTTCAATACATTGTTCAGGTGGTTTTCATGATAATGGTTTCAGGTCCTGGCCTGAACTCATTCCATTCATAATTAAAATTTGCATTACATGATCTCCCTTATGCTTATGTCATCCTTTATTTTTCATTTATTAGTCTAAGGGTCAATATAATTTAAATTTGTTTTTAAAATAACATTAAATATACATTATAACATGCTATCAAAAATTTCATTATGTGAATAATGAAAAAATATAATAAAAATATTCACGGCGGGGGGTGCATGGGTGGCTCAGTTGGTTAAACGTCTGCCTTTGGCTCAGGTCATGTACCCGGGTCCTGGGATGGAGCCCTGAGTCCAGCGCCTTGCTCAGTGGGGAGTTTGCTTCTCCTTCTCCCTTTGCCCCTCCACCCAGCCCATGCTCTCTCTCTCTCAAATAAATAAATAAATAAATAAAATCTTTAAAAAAAATTCATGGGGATGCTATGTTGTAACCCTACAAAGGGAAGGTGGGCAATATGACTGAGGAGGGAGGATGCCCTAACCTTATCTGTAATGTTATAGTTCTTAAGAAACAACTAAAAGTAAATATGCTAAAATGTTTGTATTTGTTAAAACTAGGTGGTGAATGTCCAAGTGTTATATTATTTTTGATAATTTCAAAATAAAAATAAAAATATGAGATTAGACATTTTGCTTAAAATGATTAAATTACCAAGCTTGGTAGATATTTTTTTTCACTGATTTGATCTGGATAATTTATTTCTAAATTATTTAAACAAAATTTAAAAAAATATATGTATATGTATGGAGAAATCCCAGTGGAATAAAATCACATTTCTTTGTAAATAACTACTTAAAATTGATCTTCTGTCCGTATAAAAATGACTTTCAAGAAGAGTTTATGATACGAAGAGACTCATCTCTGTGTTTCTTCCTCTCTCCTCATCTTACTTGCTCGCCCACTGAAATGTGAAACTCGTGAACACATGGTGGCATTTTCGTTAACGGGCCCAAGCCAGCATTCTTCATTGACTTCCTGCTGCATTGCCGGTGAGTTTTGATTGCTCCGAAGCAGGGCTGTATGGCAGTGCTGTCGGCCAGGAATAGTCATGAGCTATTCTGAAACCCTTGGGATGAAGGACTCTCAGTTAGAAATGTTTGAACATTTTGCCTTGAAATAAGAATACTGTAGTTTCTCAAAAACATTAAGCTTAAAAGGTAAGAAGGGGAAGGAGGTATGCCTGCCTCCCTGCGGCCAGCTCCTGGGGAAGGTCCTGTTGTTGAAGGTGTTGGGAGGGCTGCAGCCATTGCTGCTGTTCTTTGTTCATTTGTTTTCTTTGCCCTCTTCGGCACGTTCATTTTCATTTATCACACATCTCATTTAATTCAGTCTAATCCCCTCAGTGCAGTTGAGCACCCACTTGGTGCGAGGTACGGGGCTAAACATCAGAGACGCCAAGATGGCTCGGGTGATCCCTACTGGCAGCGGAGATCACAACTAAAGGAGAAAAACAAATATCTGTACAACGGTGTCATCAGAGCGAGACTTTGTGGGAGTGAACAGCAATGTTTTGAGAGCACTGAGGAGGAATAATGACTTCTACCTAGAGGCTCTAGGAAGGTTTCATAGAGAATGTGACTCTTGAACTGGAAGTTTAAGGGGAAGTAGAATTTCCACAGAGAGTTTCCATGATGACTCGTAGCCAGAGGACTTTGAAATCCATTACTCCACTGAGGATACCTCCCTAACAACTCATTTCTCATTCTCGTCCCTCAGCAGATGCCTCTCTTATGTGTTCATGTATACAGTAAGTGATACATCAAAACATTTTTCTCCTTCCCTAAAACTCTTGCGTCATGTTCCATGTCGGAAATGACGGCATATGTGTCCTCTTTGGGCCCCAGAGCCACAGAGGTTTCTGGAAGTCAAGCCAGGCCATTGAAAGAACCCCACTCAGGAGTCAGGGCTCTGGGGTCTGGTTTGGATGATATCATTCTCCACCTGCTGGCCCTCTGGCTGCAGGATACTGAAGGACAAGCTGACCCAGTAAGATGATGTCCAGGGTGGTCAGCTCTAAAATTCTGACACTTTGTTTCCTGATACTCATATTATTAATTATTTCCATTTATCTAGCACATCCTTGCCTTCCAATCATCCTACAGTCTTTGCTGCTGCTTCTCTGCTAAAGCCTCTATTAGATGAGTTTGACATTCATCAGAATGCTTCCTTCCTAGGGCGGATGCTTCTGCTACTGGGTTGTTTGCTCTTTCATCATCTATAGCCTTCCCACTTGCCCTCTGACCTGTCTGGCGTTACACGTCTCTGCAGCTGAGCGGAAAGAATATGGACTCATGAATTGTGTAATAAGGGCCTCAGCCCACTGTTTGTATCTAATAAATGATGAATAAATAATAGACTTGAATTAAAATCTTAATTCTGCAAGTTGACACATCTGTAAAAGGTGGAAAATAACTTCTGGCTCATAATAACACCTACCCCAAAAGGTTTTTCTGAGAGTATAAATCAGGAAGAATGGAAGCAACTTCATGGGATATTTGGATCGCTTCCCTTGTTCACAGAGAGTTCATTCTTCCTTTTGTATTAGATTAGTCTAGTCCTTGCCAGGCTGGTGACCAAACGACAATATTTTCCCACATACCCTTAATTGATCAACTGCAGATAAGCTTTGACCCAATGTGGATGAAAGAACCACTTGCCATCCATATTTATCTAAAATCTATAAATTAAGGTTTTTTTCCTGCCATATTTGGAAGTACAAAAAGATTAACATCTCTCTCGCTCTCTCTCTCTTTTTTTTTTTTTGGTTAAAAAAGAAAGAAGCTATAATAGATAGCATTTCTAATGTATTCTATTTTATTTTATTATTTTATTTTATCTTGGGGGGGTGGGGGCAGGAGTGGCACAGAGAGAGAGAGAGAGAGAGAGAGAGAGAGAGAGAGAGAATCTTAAGCAGGCTCCATGCTTAGGGTGGAGCCTGACACAGGGCTCCATCTCATGACCCTGAGATCATGACCTAAGCTGAAATCAAGAATCAGGCGCTTAACTGAGACACCCAGGCACCCCTAATGTATTCTATTTTATTTATTTATTTATTTTTTAAAAGATTTTTTATTTATTTATCTGAGAGAATGGGAGACAGAGAGCATGAGAGGGGGAGGGTCAGAGGGAGAAGCAGACTCCCCGCTGAGCAGGGAGCCTGATGCGGGACTCGATCCCGGGACTCCAGGATCATGACCTGAGCCGAAGGCAGTCGCTTAACCAACTGAGCCACCCAGGTGCCCCTAATGTATTCTATTTTAAAGATGAGATATTTGGCATTGTCCTCTCGATTTTAATATCTTTAAATTTTGTGTAACTTTCAAAAAGTAGAAACCTATTTACCAGAATCATTTTAAACTTACTTATCTGAGTTACCAGAAATATTATAAATTCTTGTAAAAGTTTAGAATATCATTATACTGACTAATGCTAAAAATAAGTTAGTTTCACTCCTACCTTTTTTTTAGCCCTTGTTATCTCCGTCCTCTTCTTCCTTCCCTTTCTCTCTTTACTACTTGCTCTCTCTCTAAAGTGTACAGTCTAAGTTCTTAGGAAAACACTTCCTGCCACTGATGGAGCTTACCATGTAACAGAGAAGCTTACTGTTCAGAACATAGAAAGGTTCAAAATTTCTGCTAATAATGTAGAAAAACATTTTTAAAATATGCTTTCTATTAAGACGATGTAAATGTATTTATTTGCGAAGACAAAATAAATGAAATGAAAGAGAAATGAATCTACTTGCTTTTAAACACAGTAGAAACAAACTCAATTTATAGATTTCAGATAAATATACAGAGCAACATGCAAAAGTCACATTGAATTCTTCTCCTCTCATTCATTTTTTCATGCTAGAGTTATTTGCTAATGGTGCTATTCTTTTTACTCTAATTAAAATGTCTGCACTTCTGTTCTTAAGCATGGCTGTGCAAAATGGTCCTGCTCTTGATTTCATCTCGGAAGGCTTTTTTTTTTTTTTTAAAGATTTTTATTTATTTATTTGTCAGAGAGAGAGAGAGCACAAGTGGGGAGAGCAGCAGAGGGAGAGGGAGAAGCAGGCTCCCCACTGAGCAGGGAGCCCGATGTGGGACTTGATCCCAGGACCCTGGGATCATGACCTGAGCTGAAGGTAGACGCTTAACGACTGAGCCACCCGGGCGTCCCTCGGAAGGCTTTTTAAGCTGCATAATCAAATGTGAACTTTCTTTTAGTAATAGCGAATGGCCACTACAGGAACACGATTTATTTTTTAAAAGAGGATTTTGAATTACTTCTAAGAGGAGAGATTGTTTTAATGAAACCAATAAGCTATTGACTATAACAAACACGAGAATTATCATAAGTAATTACTTGAAACTTGGAAATTGATTCATTATTTTAACTTTGTTGTGACTATTATATATAGTATATATTAGGGATTTGATTTATCCTTACCCATGCTATCCTATCCATTTCATAAATTGTCAATCTTCTATCTTAAGTAAGTTATATTACAATCTCTTTGAATTAAAAACAATATTATTATCATATATTATCTTTTATTTTCTTCAAAATAAGTACCTTTAAGTGTCATACTGTAAATGAGCATATCATAAAGCATAAATAAGTCCTATTTAAATAAATCAGCTTATAGTTGATTATAATTTAAAATCATTGAATACATGTATTCTACACCTTTTTCACTTACAAATGATCTACCGAGGTTTGACGATTGTCATGCAGGCAGACTTGGGGCTTGCTGAGATCATTATCAGGTACATATCAAGGCACCAATGGGACCAATGCCAACAATCCATACAGGATGCTCTCATTATTCATCCAGATGTTGTATCAGTCAGGGGTCCCTTCAACATGAGCTGGAGTTCAAGCTTATATTTTCCTTGATGAAATGTTAGCCCTAAATAAATAAACTGTTCTGAACTCTAGTTTGGGATTTTTCTAATATGAAAAAAAACAACAACACTTTTTAAATGCGAAGTTCTAATCAAGGTAACATAATATAATTAAAAATACACAAAACTTCTAGAAAGAAATGGGATGACTTTAGCTTTGTATTTATACTCCTAGATCAGAGAGTAACTTGGATCACAAGAAATTCAAAATACTGTATTGAGAAAAATTATCAGTAAATAAATTGGAATACCAAGGTATAGAAAATTAGTAAGAGTATATAGAAATTAAAAATAATCTTTTCTGGAACATAGATAAAAAATTAGGGACTAATCCAGAATTAGGACATTATAATGCTCAGAATCAAAACAGCTAAGGATATGTATGCACATACTCTATACTATAAGTCATCAGGGAAATGAAAGGGCCTCTCAATCGCTCTATTTCTCCTCTGCCTCCCTTGAGTTGGTTCACAGCACAGCCCAGGTGATGCTTTTAAAATGTAAATAGGATCAAATCATTTCCTTGCTCAAAACCCAGCAAAGCCTCCCCATCAACCTTAGAATAAAATCTATGGTTCTTACTATGGTTGATGAGGCCCTGCATAATCTGGCCCTTGGCTACCTCTCCAATTTCATTTCTTGTCCATCTTTCCCACCTTTTCCCTGCTCCAACCACACTGGATTTTTACTGCTTCCCAAACACACCATATATACTTCTGCTATGGGATATTTCACTTGCTCTTCCCTCTGCCTGGCATGTTCTAAATAATGTACTAAGGACTTCTTTACAGAGAAATCCTCCTCAACTACCCTGTCAAAATCAGCACACTTCTATCTCTGAATCCTGACATTATATTGCATATTTAAATTGCCTGTTTTCTCCACTTCAGTGTGTACTATGTGTAAAAAGCGACTTTGTTTTGTCTACTGCTGTTTTTTTCTCAGGCCTAGAACAATATCTGACACATAATAGGCACTCAATAAATATTTGTTAAATAAATGAATAAATAAATAAATATACTTCTGACTTTAAAATATGCTTATATTTTAGTCACCTAGACAAAGTTTTGATTTGAATTATATGATTAATTAGATCGATGCATATTATTTTGCTTCAATTATCAGGAAAAGTATTTCTGATTCTTATATACAATAAATATTTATTAATTTCTGTTAAAGTTGTGCAGTAAATATTTGCTAAATAAATGGAATGCCACCATGTACAAGTTATTAGACAATGGTACTTATAAAAAAAAAGAAAAGGCCAGCTCTGCCTGTTAGTTGGATTGAGTTGTTTTTAACACGTTTGATAGATTTCATGTCCCAAGAATCAGTCTCCAGTTAGGGTAAAGGTCCCCACAGTTTGACAGCCTTAGGCTTCATGCAGTACATACAATTAGACTTTTCATTATCTATGTACATTTTTGGCAGTGAAATCCATATTATATAACTTCAATCTTTTTTTTTAATTGCAATGCTTAAAATGGTGTGGACTCCCCATCTGTTAGAATCTTCTTCTGAACAAAAACTCAAATCAACCCTCTTTCTTTTAATGATTATTTAATTTGTACCAACCTTTGTTATTACTATCCTTAACATCACTTCTTCTTTAAAGTATGAGTCAGCGTTTACTGCAGTGGTAGAGAATGATTGAAAGCTACTGTCTGCCATAAGCCTTTGCCAATCAAGCAGTTTCTTCATCCTTAAGTGATTCAATTTATTTGTCTAATTTAAGTAATTTGGTCATTTGATCATTCTGATCTGAATTCCAATTATACTTATATCAACAGATCTATTTCATTTTAAAGATGCAGCAGTAACCACTGAAAACTGAATAAACCTGGGCCTGTACTGGTTAAAAGTGCTCTCTGTAGGTTCAAAAATTTAGATAGAACAAGGAGACAAATATTTATCCATGTATTGCTTATATTACATGCAACTATTACTAAATCAGGAGGCATGTTAAATACTACATAAATATCTTGGAGTGAAAGACTTTGCATTTTCACAGACATTTTTTTTAATTTTACCTATGGTTTCTGGAGACTACTATTTATAGGGTCTACTCTGCAGTAAATGTGGGTAACCAACAAGCAAATGCAACAAGCAATACCTCCTTTTGCTTAGCAAGATTTCTTAGGCAACAGCAATGATCTACTTTTCGGATACATATGTTGTGCCCAGGCAGCCAGCATGTGGCGAGGGTGGTTTTTAGGGAATACTAGGGATTGGACTATATGTTGCTATATAAAGTCATATTTACAAAGATGATTTAAAAAGTTAAATCTAAAAATTGTAACTGTGACTTGTTGGAATATTATTGTTGACAGAGGGACATTAGGATGTATGAATAGCATTCTGGAGGTTGTCGTTAAACTTTTCTTGCCAGGCTAGTCAGGACTAAAAACTGGTTACAGGGTTTTAGATATTAATTCTGAAGGTGATCCATTTGGCTACATATTCTGCAACATGTGTGTCCCTTTGAAAGAATTTATGATTAAAGGCTGAAACTGGGGCAAAATTGCACAGTTTATAAACTAGTCTATTTCTTTAAAGGCTAAAGAATGATCATCTTTTTGATAATGTTTTTAAATCTCAGGAAACAAGCCTATGAAATATACTTTACAGGAATCTTATTTAAGCAACCTATACTAAAGAAAATTTCGACTCTATTTTTAAAAGAATAATCTATATGCAGGAAACAATGGTCATTTAATAAGTAGATCAAAACATACGAGTAAGTGTGACATTTAGAGGACAGCTCCTTTCTATGGAAGGTGCACACCATTTTACTTGGTATCATTTTCAAGACAGTGGTACGAGAGCTGTCAGGTGGCTTGAGAGACTAGGGTCCGTCCTCTTTTCCTTGAAGCATAACGCCCGTGTCCCGAAGTGGTGGTGGTGTCTCACTATAGCATAGCGCAGTGTCATAGCTCCAGCAGTCACTTTGTCAGCCTAACCCAACTGCACTGTACACTTGCAGTCATAGATAATGAAAAGTTTCACAGGACAAGATTTTAAAATGAATGTTGGCAGAATATAAGGGCCATACAGAGATGAACCAATATATCTATACCATGTCTTGAGTCACACAGGAGGATACTCACTTTTTAACTTATCAATTCTAAAGACTGCTTTCAATGGAGAATGATGCTGGTACCAAGTGTTGGAGTGGTGGCCATATCATAAAAAAGAACTTGCATATGGACCAAAGATGATAGAATCCCATGAATTGAGAGGTAGGATTAACTTAACTCTGTTAACAAATTATTAGAAACATGCAAAGATGTATTAGACTACAGGGAACTGAATGGGATGATTCGCATTTCCAGTCAACATAATCGAATTAGTGAATATATATCTTCCTTCTTTTATTAACAATTCATAATTAGATTAGATTGGTCAAGGGCCATTTACTCGTTCAATCTTTTTGAACACTATGGTTTGACCATAGTAACCCAAAACTCTTTGACAACTATCTGTGTAAAGCGTTCAGTCAAATAACTAATATAATTTTAATCCCATGCCTTATCTACTGGGACATGAACTGTGAATCACTGATCCTCCTGGTCTGAGAGCCTGCTCTCAATTGGTGAGATGAACCTAGGACCCTGTGAGTTCACCTCATGGCCTTTCACACTTTCACACATGCTCTTTTACCAGCTGGTTATTAGAAGTTCAGTGAAATTGGACATTTCTCTATTTCAGCCAGCAAGTGAGATTCAGAGTCCAAAAGGTGATTCCCTCAAACGGAGGAAGAAGAAAGAAACTAGGTTACATTTTCTTTAACATTACCAAATTTTATATCTTCCCCTGGATAATAATAAGGCCACATGGCAGAAAGCTATAAAAGAAAAATTACAAAAGGCAGAATCTTGATATACTCATTCGTTCAGTCATTTACTCAGTAGATTTCTGTTAAAGATCTAACTTGTGGCCTCATTGTTTTGTTTTCTTTTGTTTTTGTTTTTTGTTTTTTGTTTTTTTGGCACAAGGTAAACATGCCTCTACCTACAGTTAAGGGCAAAGGGCAAAAAATTAATTAGAGAGTGCTGTTCTAGAGGCATGGGCAAGGTTGAGAGATTAACTGAGTGTGGATGTGGAGTGTCAAGGCTTCCTTGAAGAGGAATGGAAGTTGATAGCATTTAGTTGGGCTCAGGAGTGGGAGACAAATCTACAAACTGAAGGGAAGAGCTTGTGCCCAGGCACAGAGGCATGAAGCCTCTGCTCAAGGAGCTGCAGGTGGCTTGGTAGACCTGGAAGTCCTGTGTGCCAAGAAAGGAGTAGAGTAAGGTTGCAGAGGTAAGTGGAGTCAGATCATGGGTAGATTCACGACTGGCTAGGGACTTTGAACTTTACTGGGAAGGCTCACAGAACTTTGTAGAATGGAAGCAGAAGAGTAACAGGGGTAATGGGAATGGGTTGGAAAGATGGGGCCAAGAAGCAGGGAGACCCGTTCAAAATCCACGCACCCATATAGAGGAGAAATGGTGAGGCCTGAAAGATCTGGTTACCTCTGTAACCAGCTGACCCTTCTTTTCCTCTTTTCACTTTCTGTGTTAGTGTTCTTTCCTGGTTTTCTTGTTCTTCTCTGGTCCACCCTTCTCAGCCTGTTTAACCTCTCTTTTTCTCTCTCATACTCTACAGTTTGGCATTCTTCAAAGCTCAGTCCTATTTTCCCCTTCCTTCTCTTTTCATTGTGTTTCTCTAGGAAATCTCTTCTATTCACCACCTGACAGGTTCAAATTTATTTTTCCAGCCCAGAATCCACTAGAATCCAACCCCTGAAGTCCAGCTGCCTACTTGACATTCCCACTTAGGTGTGTCACAGGCACCATCAATTAACATTAAAAATTAAACTCTTGTTCTTTTTCCAGAAATTTACTTCTACTTCAGTTTTCCCACCTACATCAACCACATGAGCAAACCAGAGCTGAAAAAGCAGGGTCGGTGCTTCCTTTCTCTCTTACCTCTCACCAGATCTACTCCTCACTCACTCCACTGCTACCTAAAATGGCGAGCTTATCTGAGATGACAAACCTCTGCTTGTTGGCAGAGTGAGAGCAACGGACCGGGGGTGGGGGGTGGGGGGTGGGGTATGCGGGGTTGGGGGTGATTCACTATTTGATTCTGTGAGGATGATAAGTTCTGTTCAAGTCTGAAAAAATGCAAGCTCTGTTAGGGGCAATTTTAATTCCTCTGAGCCTCAGATTACTACTCTCGGTCAATAAACAGATATTCTTTCTAATTGGTAAAGTCATTAAAAATAACCAGAAAAAAATTCTATATAACTATTTTAGACGTTTCATTCAGAAAAAATTAAAGAGGGTCCACATTTTCCCTTTGCTTATAAGCCTTTAGCTTATTCTTATTAGTTTTTTTAACCTTATACATAAAGATACTATAAATAACCACTTCCTGATTCTCCCTTCTTCTCAGTTTTGCAAACAGTTTTTGTTTATTCACACTCTGAGCATTTAATCTAATGTATTTGTCTTTCTTTCTCTCATTTTATTTTATTCAATCATTATTTAAAAGGGGATTTGATTGGTTTTGTCCAACGAAATTGGCATCTTGCAGTTATCAGTGTCAGGGGGGGATTGGCTGGGAATGACATTAGATCTTCTCTTTCTTTTCTCCCTCTCTTGCCCTTCCCCACTCAAGTCCCCTGATGATTTCTCTGTGAAACTTTGATCCAATTACAGTTACAGTTTTTCTATGAAATTAGACAAATTGTATTTTTGGTTTATTTGCTGTATTTTTTCAAAGCAGCAAAATTAACTTTGCTACATTTATGAAGTAGCCAGGATATACTAAGATCTTAATCTTAATTCACTGTACCTATGGAATCAAACCAGTTCCTTCCAACCACAACAACAGCAATATTATTACATAATATTATTACTCTCTATTACACACCTTCACACAACATCTACTGTAATTCTTGGTATTTATTTTAAGGCAAAACATTCTTGGAAATAATTCTTCTGGAAGGAAATATCTGGTGAAATTTTATGCTAACATTTACTTTGTTTTATTTATAACAACACTTATTTTTTTTTAAAGATTTTATTTATTTGAGAGAGACAGAGAGAGAAAGCATGAGCAGGGGGAGGGGCAGAAGGAGAAAGAGGCTCCCTGCTCAGTAGGGGCTTGATCTCCGGACCCTGGGATCATGACCTGAGCCATGGGCAGACTCTTACTGACTAAGCCACCCAGGCGCCCCATAACATTTATTCTTATAAGTTAAAAAAAGTAAATAAATATGTAAAAGTCTAACATTTTATTACTTGTCACTATTTGGATGGTTATGAGCACTATCACAAAATATTGTGTTGAAGACTATTTTTTCTATTAATGATCATTTGCCAACTACTTGATTTCAATAAAAGAGGAGAGCCATTAAAACAGATGATGCCATTTTTTTTACGTTTATTATTGGAACTCTTAACATAAAAGATGTTAATAGATTACTGAACACAGAATCACTGAGAAGTATTAGGAATATCTTCACCTAGATATGCTATGTAGAATTTGTCTCACAGTGCCTTCAGATGTTTAAATAATGGGCACTCTGATCTAACAATTTAAATTCTCAATTCTCAATCTAACAATTTAAATAACAAAAAATAAAAGCACATTGCATACCAGGAAATTAACTGACAATTCTGAGCTTAAGGAAGGAAAAGATAACTCTACCATAATGGGTGTACATTTAGAAAAAAATGTTAGTGTAAAAATAGCTTTCAGAATTTGTTTTCAGAATTGCTTCCTTCCTCTGAAATGATTATTATAACATGCACAAGATATTGCGCTTATAAATATTGTCTTTTTTTATCTTTAGGGTTCTTGTATTTTGTATTGACTTTTCATGATGGTTTATCTATATTAAAGTTTGCACATTTTTCTTTACTGGGAATAAGAAGCATTTAGAAGTTGCTAGGTGGCAATTCAAGACGACAGAAAAAGTTACTCAAATAATTAAAATAACACTTAAATAAACTATGCTCAAAATGATCAGAACATTATATGGAGAACTGGTTTGGCATGATGAGAATTATTTTAAAGGCCTTCAGGTTTCATAATATGAAGAAACTTACTGTAATACTATTTTTGTTTGCTCATGCAGAGAAAGTGCTCTGTTTTGGAAACGTGTCTGAGCCGACACACACTAAAATAGTAGGTTTCATATGCTTCTAGGAAAGGATTGTGTTGGGAGCTCAACCAAGATGTTCTGCCACTAAAATAAAATAATAACAGCTTTTTTTCCAATTCTCTGAGAAAAACAGAATATTTTTTTCTGATTTGTAAGTTTTTCTCCTCCAGTTTTTCTTTTTTTTTCTTTCTTTCTTTTTTTTAGTTTCCTTGGTTCTTCAATTTGTAATTGGCATGGGCTGCTATGTGATGATAAAATGAATGAACCAAGAGTACATAAGAAAGAAATGAATCTTGTAGGTGTTAATTCTCAAATATATGTTATGAATCATTATTCTTTATGTGTAGAAACTTGCATACATATAAAGAGAGTCATGTTTCTGCAGGTGAATTTCCTCCTAGTTCTTTTAATCAATTAAAATACCATTATTTCATGAGAATCTGCAAAGAATGTCATAATGTTCAGGTGCTCAAGCACTTAAGCATGACTGAGAACACTGAATTAAAATGTTAAATTTATTTATTAGGATTTTTTTTTTTAATTTTTTGAGTGTAAATTGCTATCCAGAGATTTTCAGCTATATTTGAGAATCATGGTTAAGTATGACGACAGTACTCTATACTGTTTGGGCTCAACATTTTCTCTGAAATAGCAAAGAAAATTACAAAGAAGTTAGAAAACACATTAACTCATGTCTGTGTTGGGGAAGTTATTTTCAAAAAGCTTTATGTTAAGAGACACTATTATTGGCTGCACATCTAATCTAACTCAAGACCTTGAAGATGGTCTCTGGTTTGCATTCCATTAAAAGTTTTTAATGAGATTTCAACAAAAAATAATAATAAAAAGCATTCCATTTCACCTTTGCTTCCCTTTAACAATTCAGAGTATCAATTATAACATAACCTTCATTTGCCTTGCAACCATCCCTGTGCTCTCAACAGCATATTAAATTGTATGTGAACACTTTAAGGGCAAAATAAATGTCTTGTTTTACTTTTTAACTTCTGTACCATTTTAAAGTGACCTCTCCAATGTGTAACACTCAACTATATCTACTGAATAGTATTTATAAGCACTTGTTTTATTTTACAAGCATTTTGAATAGTTGGAAAAGTATTTTAAAAAGTTTAAGAATACATAGTCCATTTTCACATCTTAAAGACAGACTGCATCTCTCCATATACAGGTGGTGTCTTTCTTTCTAAATTATCACATAATACTATTGTGGGATTGGCATAGTTGCTTAGTGAACTTCCTTTTATTTTACCAGTCACTGGCCTAGGAGGACTGATCACAGGATTCTTAGAAGAAATAGGCTAAGGCAAAATGTCAAAGAAAGAAAAAGGAATTTTGATTATTAAAAGATCCAGAGTTTGCCACCCCCTTGAAGGAGTGTAGAAATTAAGGAAGCAAAATAAAATTCGAAAAGAAAGGAAAATGAAAATATATAGGAAAAGCTGAAGGATAAAACAGATGAAACACCTTTGGTGCCCAGAGAACTATCATTTTTAAAAGCAGACTCAGCAGTTCCTACCCTCTGTTGATCAGTGAACAAATATACCATTAATCTGCTTTCACAATAGTGTTTCTCGAAGTCTGGTCTGCAAAGAAGATGAAATGAGGGCCTCTGGGAGTTTGCCGCAAATGGGCTGGGGTCAGCCCCAATGCAAGCAACAGTATAAGGCATGGGGACTTCAGACTGATTAGCTAGGATCGTTTGCCTGGAGGGTATCACTGTTTCAGGAATATTTTTGTTAATTTAACTTAACCATGTAGAAAATGAGACTGAGTTTTTATTTATTATCAGTGGATTGTCTAAACCACTTGACTTTGGTGAAGAGTTTCAACATAGCTCTTAAGTGACACCCAAAGAAAGAGATAAGCCCTTGTATTATACAAGGAAAAGTTCATGTTACAGCAAGGATCATACCAAATTGATTTATACTCTATTTTCCTTTTTTTTTTGTTGTTATTTTTTAAAAAGGGAAGATTTAGTTAATGGTATCTTGCCTATGTATGCCATTGATTTTAATTAACAGGGAATGAAACTGTTAGCTCTTTCCCCCCTAAAATTCAAACTTACATAAAACTTATATATTAAGCTAACCGATTTATGGAGGATACAAACAAAAACAAAACAAACATATATTCCAGAGTACCTACAATTTGTGGGCTGAATTTGGTGACTGGAATGGGGAAGCAAAGTTTAGGAATCACATGAAGAAAAGCATGGCAGGAATTAGGATCAAAGAGGGCCTGGAATTTTGTTAACGAGCAAGGATTTGGATGACCCTAAAGATTGTCTTTTTAGGTATTGATTTTATGGTAAACTTGGGCCTCTGATCGAAAGAACCACAGCAGGGGCACTGGGGTGGCTCAGTTGGTTAAACATCTGTCTTCAGCTCAGATCATGATCCCAGGGTCCTGAGATGGAGCCCCACGTCAGGCTCTCTGCTCAGTGGGGAGCCTGCTTCTCCCTCCCCCTCTGCCTGCCACTTCCCCCTGCTTGTGCTCTCTCCCTCTTTGTCAAATAAATAAATAAAATCTTAAAAAAAAAGAAAAGATACCACATACCCTCCCCATATAGTGAGTGCTGTAAATTGTAAAATTGATGAATCACAGACCTGTACCCCTGAAACAAATAATACATTATATGTTAATAGAAAAAATGTAAACAGGCTAGAAAAAAAAAAAAAAAAAGAAAGAACCGTAGTATGCCAGAGGCCAGTTTAAAGGATGACTATGGCTGGACATGAAATAAAGCGATATAAAAATAAAGTTTGAGTCTAAGATTCAGGACTCCATGGACCATAGCTAAGAGTGAAAAAATGTAAGCAGACACATGAAATTTGGAGAATTGTTCAAAGGATCATCATAACCATGAGCTATGGAGGATTTCAAACAGAGAAAGAGCAGTGTTGGATGGGGGTATGGCAAACCTGACAATATTGTGAAAATCTGAGTGAACCAAAGAGGATAGAGATCTTCAAACATGAAACTAATTCAGGAACTATACCTTTGGCTCATAGCTTAGTTCTCTCATAATTCAGTTGCTATTGTTCCACTGTCTTTTGGAATTGAAATTTTCAGAGAAGTCCGAGGTCACTCTCACTTTGTTACAGTGTAGGTACATAAACAGGAACTACATTTCCCAGAAATCCCTTTTCTGCTTTGGTTCTGGGCCACAAGAAAACTGGCTAGGAGTGAGCCCCAGCCATGATACTCTGAGAGCATCGGTGAAGCTGCAGGCCACACTGACTGTCACGGATTTGTTGCTACCTCACTTCATTGTGGGGCAGCAGCTGAGCCTGCAGCATCTCAAGCTCCCACTAGACTCCTCCATCAGCTTCTCTGTCCTGAGCAACGGGGTGTGCAGCTCCGCAGTACAACATACAAACTTCTGCAGATCACCTGCATCGTTGAGGATGGAGGCTTTGAGAGACAGATGTGTGTTCCAGTTGGTCCCTGACAGTTCCAGGCTGTCCCTGCTGTCTGCCTTGTCTCTTACCCAGCTTTTCTTTCTTACTGATGACCCTGCTGGCCTATAGCAATATCAGGGCCAACACCAGATGCAGAGGCAGCCATCTTTCTTCTTACTTCTTCCCAGTTCCCACAAATGTGTAAGATCTTATTCCTATATAAAATCCCTAATTCTATAACATTCACAGTGGTGCTATTTTCTGGACTGAACCCTTTTGAGGGGGTAGGTTGCTTGTTTCTTTCTACCTAGGAGTTCATCAGGTTTTTTTTTTTTTTTTTTCCTCTATATTAATAAAAACATTTCCAGAATATGTCTTGGGATCTATTCACTAATTCATTGATTCTGCCTGAGAATGTTTTCTTTTAAACAGCACTCAGGTTTTGGATTGTTTGTTTACAACTCAAGAAAGTAGTTTCTGATTATCTGTTTAGCTCCAATTGTTTACTAATAATTTTTATTTATTTTAAAAATATATTTTTAAATCTCATTACAATAATCCTATGAGTTATGTATCTCCCAATGAGAATATTAAGTATTATGTTGCATTTCCCAATGTCATGAGTATGAAAAATAGAGGAGATGTTGGGGATTTTTATTTAGTTGGTGTTTTGGCTTGCTTATTCATTTATGAATAAGTCCTGATTTACCTCAGTCTAGTTTGGCAATATACAAGGTGTGTGGATTATGATTTGTATTCCCTGACCTTTTCCCCTTCTACGTCTGACTGGTAAATTGATGACCACATCGCCTACTCCCAGGTCCAATGCCTAGGCTTTTATCTAAAATGACCAGTCCTTCCACCTTTCCTGTAAGACACTTTGAATAGTTGAGTACACAAAATTCGACAATCATGAATATGCCCAGCATCTCTCTATGTCACCCCCTACCTGTAGGATTTGTGCATGTGTGCACGAGTGGGGGGCTGCACCAACACCAGGTACTTCCTGCTTCTTGTTTAACTATATTCCAGGAACCGTAGTTTCTGCCTGCCCTTCAAGAGAGAGAGGTGACAATGGGAATGAGGAGGGGGCCAACAGAATTTTTGGCTTTCTCCAAAAGTGGCTTTATGTATATAGGAAAGGCTGGCCAGTTTTCTGATTGGTTGCTTTTATGTTTTTCAAAACATGCTGGAGGTAGGAATGGGCAGTCTTTGTTTCTGCAGGCAAAGAATTAGTGGGTGCTGACTGCATTTTTAAATCCAGTTTTTTTTCCCCTAAAAATTGTAAAATACCTGCAGGTTTTGGTAGTTTTTTGTTTTTTGATTTTTTTTATACATATCTATCTATTATCTATCTATCTATCTATCTATCTATCTATCTATCTATCTATCATCTATCATCTACCTATCATCTATCTATCACTTATATTTCTAGTTGCTTTATTACTAGGAAAAAGTTTCATTAGGTTTGCTAGCCAGACCCAATATTAAACTGGGACCTCTTTCTCCTCACCACACCCAGAATCCCCTTTTTAAGGATGTTTCTGTTATCCTTAGATTACCTGAATTTGGGACAGACTATACTTGTTGTAGGAAGGGTTGGCAACTCACATTGATGAAAGATAATCACAAGTTTCAAAGTGATTAAAAGTCATGTTAAAGGAAGATTAACACTAAATAGAGTCTTTCCTCTGAAATTCTGTGAAAGAATACTGTAGGGGGAGGGTTTCGAGACCAAAGCTGGACCAGATCACAGATGTATTTGCAACAAATCTCCCTTATGCACTTATTTATTATTGTGAAAGCACAATAGTCCCATATTTCTTTATTCATGAAATAATTTTGAAGGTATTTCCCATATAAGAGGGTTTTTCATAGTTGATTTATTATACATACTGAAGGGGAATTATATTTTATGGATACTTTCTGTTCCTCATTTTGTTACAAGTTGCGTTAAGTCAACACAAGCTGTATTAAGCCAACACATTATTTCAATTTAAACATAGCATAAGATTATAGTCTGTAAAAAATTCATGAGTGCCCTTCAGTATTTTGTTAGTTTTGTTGTGTTTTTTAAATTTGATGGGTTCTTGTCTTTTTACAAGTAAAATAAAAAAGAAGCTATGAAATTTATCAAATTAAGTGGAGTACTTCCTTATGTTAGTATCATACACCGTAGAGCTGTGTCAGGCATGTAGAGAACATTGGTAGTTCTTGAATGGAATTCTAAAACTATTCTACAATAAAATTTAAAAAATTTGAGTTAGAATTTACCTGTTATAAATTGTTTATAGCAAGGGCACCTGGGTGGCTCAGTCATTAAGCGCCTGCCTTCGGCTCAGGTCATGATCTCAGGGTCCTGGGATCGAGCCCTGCATCAGGCTCCCTGCTCGGCGGGAAGCCTGCTTCTCCCTCTACCACTCCTACTCCCCCTGCTTGTATTCCCTCTCTCGCTGTGTCTCTCTCTGTCAAATAAAAAAAAATTGTTTATAGCGGACATATTTTCTAATATTGAGGACATGTTTTAAAATATACACTCTGAATATCGGGTCAGTGTTTCCTGTGCATTTTTTTTTTTTTTTTTTTTTTACTTTAAGGATAAAGAAGATGAACGCCAGAGTTTACTCTTTCAAGCACTTAATTTAGAGTCTATCCTCAGTGTTATTTAACAGTTGTCCAATGGTTTCTGCAAACATCTTAAATTCAGTGTCTACTTCTATGTCAGTGACCACTGAAAGGCTATAGCATGAAAAATAAACATAAATTGGACTCTGAGAATGTTGCCACCTCTTTATGCACAGAGTTTTCTAAATGAAGCTCATTGCATGGATAATTTCCTATAACTACGGGGGTCCGGAGCTGGCTGGTCGGCTGGGAGAAAATTAACAAGGAAGAGAAAGGCATGCACAAAGAGCGAAAGGATAAGGTATGCTGTTGCCTAATGTAAAAGGAGATAGACTAATGTTCCCATGAAGGGAGGTGATCAGAAGTTTACTCAGTCGGGACTAAATAATTGATCTGGAGAAAATGCACTGGCAGTCAGTGAGAAATCCATACTTTAAGCTATGTCGGGTGTTGTGTTGGTGACTGAGAAAGTGCCTATGGTTGTTTTGCTTGAATCATGCCCACTTTTCTAGGACTGTTAATGGTGGTTCAATTTCAATTTAAAGCATTTCTATCAAGCTTTTGAATTATTGAGTAGGGGATAATGATGGGCCTACGATCAAGTTGTGAACTTACTGATTAAGTCAGTGCTGGGAAACATCTTATCTGAGAAAGAAATGCAACACACAGGAAAGTCTTTCACTATAATATAGGATTTTTGTTGAAAAAAAAAAAAAGCGCATGCTTGGAGCACCTGGTGGCTCAGTTGGTTAAGCCTCCAGCTCTTGTCTGTGGCTCAGGTCATGATCTCAGGGTGGTGAGATGGAGTCCTGCGACGGGCTGTGTGCTCAGTGGGGAGTCTGCTGGAAACTCTCTCTCTCCCTCTCCCTCGGGCCCTCCCTCCCATTCTCTCTTGCTCTCAAATAAATAAATTTAAAAAAGGGAAGAAAGAAAAAAAAAGCATGCTGGATGAGGAAGACATAGAAAACAGCACAGTTCAAATCCAAGAAGTTGGTGAATCTCTCAGCCATCAGTTATAAAGGGTAGAAATGTCTTTCTGTGTAATGAAAAGCAACATTTCCGCTTCAACATATTATCATGGTATAAAATTCAGTACTTGAGTTTTCTATAGGAAAAGATCTGAAGATGTGCCACAGTGATAGAAAATCTGTCTGGAAGCAGTACTTTGATTTCTGGCATATGTCTTTTTAAATTGGGAGATTTAGGAATGCATAAACAGATTTCCCAGTACTTCCTTCCTATCTAGGTGTGGTACTGGCCTAAAGTGAAGCAGGATATGGGATGGGTGCTGGCTTGAGGGGGCGTGATAAACAGTGGGTAGGTGGAACGGCTGAGTGCAGTGTAGCGATGCAGCTCACCGGGTTTGTAACTTTGTGCAAAAAGAAAAATACATACTTGACTGAACTCTTTAACCAACACATTTATTTCTAAACTGCAGAGTTGAGTTGTTGCTTGGTTATTCATACATTCATACAGGAAACATGATGAAAATACAATGCATTTATCATTCAAATGCTGGTAAGAAATTGGTAAAGAAATAAACACACATGGTTTGTGAACTTCTGCCCTCCTCTCCATCCCCCTAAGCTCCTGCCTGGCTCTCACTTTTGCTCGGTTCACATTATCATAAATTGGAAACAATAAATATCATTCCTTTCTTGACCACACATTAGCCAATAGGTATTCTATCGTGAGGAAGTAGACCACTGTGAGGACACTTTGCTGCCAGAATCTCCCTGGAGCTGTTGGTTAGGGTACAATGTGCTTTGTTTTGTTGGGGTCTCCGGAGAGGAGGGAAAGCTGAAGTGTGAAGACAAAGGTGAAGAAAGGCATAACCCTACCGTAGCTCAGAATGGGCACTTTGCTGCTATAATAGATGACTATGTGTCAACGGGCATTAATATTTGATGTGCATCATCGTATTATCCTGTATGTGTACCTTCACAATACTGTGAAGAAGCAGGTTGCTCTAGACAAGGATTTATATGGCCAAATGCAGTGGCTTTTACTTGGTGAAATTAGCACACATCCTGTTCTTACAACGTCAAAAGGGATGCTTCTGTTTATCCTGAATAAACAGGCAGAGGCTGGGTCCAGCCTTTTTTTTTTTTTCAAACACTGTATTATCTTGAGTGCATAAACAAGACTGACAAAATAGTTTTTCTTAAATGGCACACTGATGCATTTTGTATTCTGCTCCGTGGAAACAAAGACTTAGCTTCCGTCGTTATAAAAGACCCTTGAAACAGATCTGGAAGTGAAAGCTTATGCATTATGGGATAGACCAATGAAGAAAACTGAAGAAAATGCTTAGATCTACAAAGGCTTCTGCTCATTTTTATTTTCTTTTTCTGAAAATTGAATACAAGCTCTTAGAAGCATTATTTGCTCACACAATGCCTGACCACATGTGCAAACCATTAAAAGGGCGTAGTTCCCCTACCATTTTGATGTAGTCCAAAATAAAAATATAAATGCTAATGGAACAGTTTCTCCAGATATGCTCCAGCTGTCCTTTATATCATTAATTCTCTTCTCAAATACAGTGATTCATTCATGATAATAACCTAAGTCAGACTTTTTAGAGGTCAGAAAAAACCCATGCGTGAAGGGAGGACAGTCCATGATAAGGGGGTAAAAAAAGAAACCAGCATATGTGGTTTGTGGAAAGATAAGAATCTGAAATGACAAAGGCAGTCAGTCATAAGATCTTGCAACATTTGAGGAATACATTAAGGTCAATTTCTCCTATTGATTGTTTTTCACAAAGACCACTCACCAGAATATAAATCAAGCTTCCACATAATTTATTCATTCATCCATTCACTCATTCCATAAGCATGTTTTCAGTGCTTGCTCTGGGTTGCATATTACATATGACAAAGGACTGCCAGGATGCATATCCGGGAGGAACCCTGTCCTTGAGGAGATTACCATCTAGTACAGTACTGAAGACAATATGCACATAAGTAACTATAGAATACAAGGGAGAAAGGAGCAACTCAAAAGAGAAAAATGATATGAATGTGGTAGGCAGCATCTAACATGGCCCTTAATGACCCCAGCCACCTGGTATTCATTTCCTTGTGTAATCCCCTTCCTTTGAGTGTGGGGCTGGACTCAGGAACTCTTCTTAGCAAAAGTGATGGGCAGGGCTGGTTTCATGGATATATGACCTGTCCACAAAGGGCCCTGTACTTGATTTAATGGTCTGTTGTCATCAACTTGAAATTTTTATCTTTGAATTTCGTAAGTGAAATTCAGTGACACAATGGAACTTGCACATCAGCAGAAGAATGAGATTCAGTATGTGTGTTGTCTGTCTCCTTTTCTTGGCCATCCTATTCCCATATAAGTGTTGGTGATGCTCCATGAGCACAGAATTCCAAGGGGAGCCTTGATTCATGGGAATTCAGTGAGCCTCAAAGCAAGTACAAAGTCAGCAGTTTACTTCTACAGTTGAGTAAATGGGACATGGACAGCCTGACCTGACGTCCTTTCTGTTCAACCAAGAACTTGCTTAGAGCACAGGAAGAAGGCAATAGCATCTTAAGAAGCATGAATGTCCAAGGGACTCGATCATTGTATTTTTTTGCATGTTACTTCCCTCAATTAACCGACCACTTGCACTAAAAATTATGACTTAGCAGGAAAAAGAAAGGATGTCCTTTTGGATGTCCTTGTCTTTTTGATCCTTCCTTACTTACCAGTAAACCAAAGGTAGAGAAGGTTGGTAGACTGTGTGAGCATCAAGACATAAAATAAAAGCAGCTGAGTTAGTTTTGTACAGCAGTTTCCACTGTTCTGGTAAGGATGAAATATACGTGTGTGTATGAACTACAAAGTATGATCGTATAATTTTAGTGGCTTTATATACAAATGAAAAGCTCCTACATTTGCATTTACTTGGCTTTGTACAATATAAAAATTAACAGTAAAATACATACTCATAATTTAAAATTTTAACCTTTTTCTATTCAGAATGACATAGCAAATAAAAATCACTATGACAACTCAAGAAAGAGAGACTAACAGAAGAAAGGAAGAATGCCTTTAATAGAACTTTTCTCTGCCTTTTGAACCAGGGACATCACATTTTCCTTTTGCATCGGGCCAAGCAAAGGACAAGCATGATGATGACATGTCACTTCTAAAATTAGGTTATTGAAATATTCTGGCTTTAGTGATAGAAGAAATGGCATTGCAGGTAGAGGAGACTATGTAATCTAAGCTAGGGCAACATTTCTCAAATCTTTTGATCACAAGACCCTTACAGTCTTAACAAATACTGAGGGCCTCAAAGAACTTTTATTTATGCAAATTATTGACATTCACCACAATAGAAACTAAAGCTGAGGCATTAAAAAAATTGTATTTATTAATTCATTTAAAATCAATAATATACTTATTGCATATTGACATAAATAACATTTTAATAAAATGATATATTTTAAGAATAATTTTAGTGAGAAGAATGGCAATGTGTACATTTTTGAAAATCCCTTAATGTTTAACTTAACAAAAGAAAGCTAGATAGAATTGAATCTGTTGAATAACATATTAAGTAGCCTGTAGAAAGCTCCACTATGCATTTATCTGAAAATGAGAATGAAAAAGCCAAATATCTTAGCCCCTGGACCACACATTGGGAACAACTGGTCTAAGCCATGAAGATAGGAGAGATCAGAGTACATATTCATTAAAGCATGCTATAAAAGGAAAAAAAAAATCTCAGGAAGATGGATCTCAGAAGACTTGAGTATCATACTCAATATTTTCTTTAATAGAGGATTTGGCAGAAATTCTTTGTTGTTAATCCCAAATCTACTCCTACTCTCCTTACTTGTTAAAGAATTCTTGATCCTAGTCAGATATTGGAAGCTCATGTTTTTTGGGGGGGGTGCATGTTGATTGGTCTTCTCCCTTTCCCATGATTGTTAGAAGCCCAAAGATGTGACAGAAGTTGTAATGAAAAGAGGTCTGCCATTGCAAGTGGTGATGGCAATGTGTAAGTTCTCTTTCAGACAGAGCTTTGCTCCTTTCTGCCCTTGGATGCTGGGCTGTAAGAATATGATGCATGAGCTTGCTGTAACAATCCTGTTTAATGATGAGAAGGCCAAGGGAATCTGAGAGAGCTGATTCAGAGCCTGGATCTGGTTAAGCCAGTGAATTGTTGAAGATTATGAAACCATGAACTGACAAGCCCATTGATGTCTATGAAGATTGAACTGATTGGATTTGAGGCACCAACTACATGGCTATTAAAATAGCCCAAATAATATGGGTCTGAAATATACCAGTATCAACAGAAACAAAAGAGAATAGAACAGGCATGAAAGAATTGCAGCAGTAAAATCTGTAGGACTTGGCAGCTGAGTAGATGGACATTGGTGTGTATGGACAGGGGAATGGAAAGGAAACATCAACAATGACACAGTTAATTGTTCACTTGAGGGATGAGAAAAATGGTGGTGCCAGAGACCCCGCAGATGTAGTAAGTTCGGGGTGGGGGGAGATGATGGATTAAATTTGGACACACGGAGTGAAGGAGATACCTAAAATACACGGCACATGGTTGGAGCTCAATAAATGTTTGTCATACTATAGGACAGAATCGATCTGATATCTATAGGGTTTGTTTCCTCATATCCTTCATCCTTTTATTAAAATGTTGCCTTCTTATGAAAGCCTCTCTTTTTTAAAATTTTTAAAAATTATGTTAATCACCATACATTACATCATTAGTTTTTGATGTAGTGTTCCATGATTCATCGTTTGGATATAACACCCAGTGCTCCATGCAGAACGTGCCCTCCTCAATACCCATCACCAGGCTAACCCATCCTCCCACCCCCCTCCCCTCTAGAACCCTCAGTTTGTTTCTCAGAGTCCATAGTCTCTCATGGGTCGTCTCCCCCTCCGATTTCCCCCACGAAAGCCTTTCTTGAGCACTCTATCTGAAATTATAATATTCACTCCTCACTTCCTTAATATGTGTTCAATACGTCCTAATAAGTTCCATGTTACTTTCATGCTCTTTTTTTTAACCTGTGCATTTATCGCTAATAAACTACTTATGTTTACTTATTTATCATGTTTTCCTAATAGAAAGTAAGTTCAATAATGAAACTTTTTATTTGTTTTGTTCACTTCTGTAACTCCAGCACCTTGATCAACATCCGACACAGAGTGGATAATAAATATGTGTTAAATGAATAAATGAATGCTCAGGCCATGGGAGTCAGAGCTGCAAAATATTTGTTGATCATATACCTAAAGGTAGCAATTGAAACCTCAGGACTAGATGAATGTAATATAATTGGATACTGAACTCACAAAGATAGTATCAGATATTTGCTGAGTACCAAGCATTGTCCTAGACGTCCTATTAAGTCTTAGCATCTAACACTTATAAACATCCTGTGTGTAGACAGTTAGCTCTCCCACTTTGCAGATAGAGACACTGAGGCTCAGAAAGTTTAGGTAATGCAACTAACATCCCAAAACTTGTGAGGGAGCTGGGCCTTTATGTGAAAGACCAGAATAAGCTCTTGTGGAGAACCTTTAACAGAAATTTCACCTCTGGGGGCACCTGGGTGGCTCAGTCGTTGAGCGTCTGCCTTCAGCTCAGGTCATGATCCCAGGGTCCTGGGATCGAGTCCCACATCGGGCTCTCTGCTCGGCCGGAAGCCTGCTTCTCTCTCTCCCACTCCCCCTGCTTGTGTTCCCTCTCTCGCTGTGTCTCTCTCTGTCAAATAAATAAAATCTTAAAAAAAAAAAAAAAGAAATTTCACCTCTAACAGATTTTAAATTGTGTTCAGCCATGTATGTAGTTTTCAAAGAAAATGATCTAGAGTTGTTCCTGCTTTCTGGCTTTGTAAAAGGTAGAAGTGACCCCTTTGTAAACTTTCAGGAAAAATAATTCCTAACTTTGAAATCAGAAGATTATTCAGATAACTATACATACTTGTACACACCTCTTCTAAAGTCTGAATAAAGCAATAGTAAAGATTGATCAAATAAAAAATCAACATTCAGAAATAAAAGTAATTGGTCTATTGAAGAGGTAGAGCACTGTTAGCCTCATTGGTTTTCCACCTGGAACTGTAGTGAAGTGACCTGGAGGACCTTCAGAAAGGTATATTACTGGCCGTGTAGGAGAGATCACACTTTTCTTAAAGTCATGTGTGGGCTGTAAGTTAAAGTTATGTGACTTAGAAGGTCAGTCCTGACATCTTTTCCTTTAATGCCTCAGAGGTGTTCTTCACAAAGAAAATGACTACATGCTTATTTCATCTAAAACAGACTCAGCGTAAGGATGGTTTTCCTCCTTCCATGAAAAAGCAGGCTATTAGTGGAGATAAGGACTCTCAGCTTCACAACATGTTTTTACATTTCATTCATGGACAGGAGATGGAAAAACAAGATGAAAATGATTCTTTTATTGAGCATTCAATTAAAAAATGTCATGACTTCACCACTAGTTTGTATAAATCCTGGAAATGAGTTTTAAACGAGAGTGTGTTATTATGTTGAGGAAAAGATGGAAGTGTATAACCTTGGGCAGATCATTTAACTTCTCTCTGCTTTACATTTACAGGCAGTAATACAAAGAGACAGGATTATATGATCTCCAAAGTGGATTTAACGCACTATGATTATTTGAGAGGCAATTTAGTGTGGTAGTGAGGAGCCTGGGCTCTGGAACCAGATTGCCTACATTTAGATCCTGCTTCATTCCACTTATTAGCCATAATATATGATATAGGGTTTATTGTGGCCCTGTAAGCCTCAGTTTCCTCACTGATGAAGTGAGGATAACAACCCTCATAGGATCCTTTTGCATATTAAACATAATCATCTTTGTAAACTATTTAGCATTGGATTTAATACAAAATCAATAAACAGTAGTGTGAACAATTGCTATTTACTTTATATTGTAAATTAAACTCTCTTTTTCCCTCTAACAACCACAAAAAATAACTTTCCTAAGAATTCGGGATGGTGTTATTTTTCATGGTTTAAACTCTTTAATCTATTTAACATCTATACTATTTTTTGAAGTATAACAAAAAATTCAAAGCATTCATTTCATTTATTCAATCCCAAACAATCAGTTCGATTGTTTTCACTTCCTCTCCATCCCCCACCTCAGTGGAAAAAGTGCTAGGATTCAAGGCCTATTTAAAAGGTTTCTTTGGAGACATGAATTTCTGAGATAAGCTAGGACACCATCATACAAGTCACCAATAATAAGAATGAATAGTATTTCTCCAAATCACAGTCTGAACTATAAGGTATTACAATATAGGTAAAGAGAAACATTTCTGAGATATATGTTTATGAATAAAAAATTCAAACAGAACTCAAGTTAATGAATATTCTTATTAACCTTCCTAATACCCTTATATAATAAATGTTCCAATTCACTTTACAGGGATGAAAACACTGAGATGCAAGAAGGTTAAGGAGCTTGCCTAAGGCCACCAGAAGTAAGTGGCAACACCAAAATTTAAGCTCAGACAGTCTAACTTCAGTATCTGCGCTCTCAGACTGATTTTAGCACAAAAATCCTCTTTTCATTCAGCCTTCTGCCTTCTGTTTGTTTTATATAAAATCTATGGTTTCTCAAGACACTGATCTGCCTCATTATATCTATCTATCTATCTATATGGCATATATCTCTCCATACAATCACCTGTCCATCTATCCACCCATCTATCCATCCATCAAAGCATGCTTTTGTCTATTAAAATATGACCAGCAAGATTTGAATTCTTGGCTCGTGGCCAATGAATATAGTTTTCTCAGATATATTTTAAGTATAATTCCTCAGACTTAAAATTAGGTCACTACAAGTAGTCAAAGATTGAGCTAAAAAATATATTTGTCTCCCCCCCTTCCTCCCTCTTCCTCATCCCTCCATGGGAAAAAAATCATGGATATGTTGCACATTATAGGAATAAAAATGAGTTTACCTCTTTTTTTTTTTCCTTTTACTAGTCTCTATATTTGTAGGCCTCAAATGGAAAATTAATTTCTGCTTTATTCTTATAAGCTCAGTTTTATCTCTCTAAATATATCCTTCTTATCAGAAACCAATCAAGCATTTTTCTCTCCCCTGTTTATAAACTGTCGTCCTATTTATGCTTCTTTTTTTTTATTTTAAAGATTTTATTTATTTATTTGACACACAAGCAGAGGGAGTGGGAGAGGGAGAAGCAGGCTTCCCGCTGAGCAGGGAGCCCGATGCGGGGCTCGATCCCAGGACCCTGGGATCATGACCTGAGCTGAAGGCAGACTCTTAATGACTGAGCCACCCAGGTGCCCCTATTTTATGCTTGTGATTCTGATTATCTCCAGTACTTTTTCTTCTTTTTTACAGTACTATGGTGCTGGAGATCTGGAAGTACCACTGACTGTCTTCTCAACTTCCTGATCCTCAGCAAGTCAACCCAATTCATGTTAGGCCTGAAGACGAGGCAGGGAGAGTGACACAGCCGGCCAGCTGGAGGACTTCACCAGTCTCCCTAAAGGAGATGGCCTAGCCTATTTCTCACTGGGTGGAGTGTGGATGGGCAGGTCAATACATCTGCAGTTAAGTTTTCAGGGCCACCCTACTGAAAGGCCTTTGGGGATAAGCATGTTGGAAGCTTGGCCAATGTTTTGATCCATTTGGGCTGCTATAATAAAAATACAATAAACTGGGTGGCTTATACAAACAGAATTAATTTCTCACAGCTCTTGAGAAGTCCGAGATCATGGCACCAGTGTCTAGTGGTGTCCACTTCCTCACAGATAGCTGTCTGTAACATCACAAGGCAGAAGAGGTGCGCTAGCATTCTGAGTTCTTTTTTATAATGACACTAATCTCATTCATTAAGGCTCCATTCTCATGACGTAATCACCTTCCAGAGGCCCCACGTCCTACTACCATCACTTTGGAGGTTAGGTTTCAACATAAGATTTTGGAGGGAAACAAATGTTCAGACCATAGCAGTATGGATCATTTGCCAACTTTGAGTCTCTGTCTTCTTTAATGACCCTTAATTTCTCCATTGTTTCCTATCTCAAGAGTCAATTTCACTCCACATCTATGTTTTCTCACTGATATCATGTTTATCAGTTAGGATAAGATGTTATGTTGTAGTAATAAACATCCTACCTCAATATCTCAGTGGCTTAATGCAGCAAAGATCTATTTCTTGTCCATGTTATGTTTCACCCAAGGGCCCAGGATGATGAAGCAGTCACCTACTTGAACACCGAGAGTTACTATGCCAGAAAAACAAAAGAATTTGGCAGAGTTGTGTGTTGGTAATCAAATACTCAGTCCCTGGTCAAGGTATTGGACTAGACACATGAGTTATCCCAACGTCAAGGGAGCCAGAAAGTACAACCCTGTAACACAGTCCTATTTTCTCTACTCTGGATCTGGGAAATCAGAAATATTTAGTGAGGAACAGGGCGGTAATTTTATCTTTTAATTAAACAAATGGAGGACAGTGGCTCCTTAGTTTTTTTCTTCTTTGGTCTATTTTTAATTTCTTGTCTCTTAATTAACATATACTGATATATTTGTTTTTTTTTTTTTTTATTTAGTTTGTCCTTTCTTTCCAGCATCACATTATTTTTCGCAAATATTTTGTGTCCTTTTACCTAGCAGTCTAACATTTTGCTATTCCAGTGTCTATTTTCATTGCTCGTTCCCAAATTCACTTTATTAGATGTCTCTGAACTCCTGCAGCTCTTTCCGTCTGCACCACACAACTTAACCTTTAATCATCTGCCTACAGGGCATTCCATGGGTTTCTGCCTTTTATCAACTGAATCAGAATGTAACTTTCTCTCATCACCTTCCTCTCATGCTCCAAATCAACTCCACCTCCTGATCCCAATTCCCCTTATTCTTCCCCAGTGCTCAGCCTCAAAAATCTTAATTTCTCTTTGACTCTTTTTCTAATCTCTTGCTTCTCATAATTGTGCCGTTACCAAACTCTTCTGCACGTACCCATTGTGCTCACGTGGATCAAATGACATAGCGAAAGTGACAAGCACATCGCAGACTCCAAATACAAGGGGATATTGCTCTTTATCCCTTTCGCTGGTTTTCTTTCCTTCATTTATTTATTCATCATTCATGTATTCATGTACTTACTCAGGCCCTAAGTGCTTTCTTGGAACTGTGCTTGTTACTGAGGGAGCCACAAATTATATACTGCTCTCCGGGAGGTTATGTTTCAGTTGAGGAAATCACATATCTACACTTCCAGGTAACTAACTACTGAGAAGATTGAAACGAGGGAAAGTGCTGTGGGATATGGGAGAAGGGGGCAGTGACCCTGTTCTGGAGTGGTCTCGTAAAGTTCAGGAGGGAGGGGCAGTGCAGATGACTAAATCATATCACTTCCAGATTAACACATCGGAAGGCTTCTCACTATACTTAGAATAAAATCAACATTTGTCACTAAGGCCTGCTAGAAGCTTCATGATCAGGCCCCCTTTTCAACTTCATCTAAGACCTTCTTTTTAATTTTCTGGCTCTAGCTGCACTAAGCTTCAATCAGTTCCTTCAGCACACCAAGCTCACCTGCACTTTTGTGCCTTTGGACCAGATGTTCTCTTTGCTCAGAATTCTGCTTCTACAGATTTTTGTGAGGCTGGATCTTGCCCCCTATTTGACTCCAATGACAATCGCAGAGAGGCATACCCAATCTTAAGTAGCAGCTCCTTCTCCCAGGACCCCGATTTTCAGAACATTTATTACCTGAAAGTATCTTGCTTGCTTACTATTTTATTTCTTTATCACTTATCCCCCCCCTATATCTCCTCTTCCTAGCATGTCTACGTCACCCTCTTGGATGAGAAGCTCCCCAAAACATAAGCTCTCTATGGGCTGGAACTTTGTGTCATATGTGGTATTGTCATGGCTTCAGACAGAGGATGACCCATTATACATGCTAAATAAATATCTACTGCTACTGTACAGCTTTCTTGATTCCAATCTCTCTCTTTTAGGGCCATTACCGAACTTTATTACTGGTTTCTTTCTCCTTAATGCTACTTTTACAATATAGCAAATGTTCTGGCCAGAGGGAGGGATATATGTGGAATCGAGAAATGCCGTTTCCAAGACTGGCTGATAAAAATTCCCATGTATGATCTTTTCTTCTCTTTTGCTTCCTATTAAATGAGTGAATAGAACCTCAGTGATTTAGGGAAGGGCAGGCCCATGATATGGAAAGAGACACAGTTCTTAAAAGACCATGTGAAGACTCTCTGATTAAAAACACTTGCTTGGACTGTGATAAGAGGAAGAAGTAAGTGTGTGTGTATGTGTGTGTGTGTTATACCTCTAAGAATTTGACACTTATCTGTTATAACATTTAGTGTTGTTAGGTAGAAGCTAGACTTGAGCAGTGGAAGGAACACCGCAAGGCAGAGCCCCAAGCTCCTTGAAGGGGTATGATAGAGACAGGAGCTGGAGGCAGGGCCGGTGATAAATAAGCTACACATTAAAAGCCCAGGGGCAAAACATCCTGACCTTGTGTCTTCCAAGACCTTGGGTCTGACAAATCAAGAGCCACAGGTGCAGAGCATGGGCTCTCCTCTTCCACCTCTGCCCCAGGGTAACCCCTAGATTCATTATAATGCACTTGCATTGCAGGAACAACCCTACCGGATGAAGAAAGGTTGCCATGAGCATTCTGGTACAAACCTTGTAGGGTCAAAAACTCCCCTCCCAACCTGTGGGAGGAGTTTCCAGATGATTGAAAGCAGCGCTCATTGGAGACCTCCTCACTATACATCACTGCTCCTCTCAGCCCAGACAGACCCAATAATACCCAATACCAAAACTATTTAGGGTCGGTTCCACTTTGTGGAACCTGACCACTCCCCGACCTTGAGAGTGTACTTTTTGCTTTAGTAAATTGCTTTGTCCTTGCTATTTTCCTTCTGGCTGTCTTTATTTCAGCATGGATCCCCATGTAAATCTTGTGGGGAATCCAAGGACTGAGACCTCCATTCATACAATGCAGACTCTCCGACCAGTAACAGTGTTATCCTAACTATAATATACCCTAATATATTTGACAACTAAGTCTTCCATCATTTGGCTATGAATACTTTTTCAACCTTTCATTTACTATACACAATCTCAGTCATAAGCTATTCTTCCCTCTGAAAGAACAGTTTTCTTAACTAACTTAATTCTACCTTGACATCTACTCTCTAGCATTATGCAAGAAAAAGGGCACGCAGCTTGGAATTATGTTAAAAAAAATCTGAGGTTGAACTCGAGAACTGCCCCTACCTAGCAACATATGTTTGGCATGTTACTGATCTCCCCAAAACTTGGTTTCCTCCTTTCTATAAGTGGAGGAAAATTAAGACCTAACTTACCATACCTTTGTGAAAGATTAAATGAGATGACCCACTTGGCTTCTATAGAGGGTGCACTTGACTTCCAGCCTAATTAAACATATGTTTCTTTCTCTGTTTCCCCAAGAAAATGTAAAACTCCTCTGAGTCTTGCAAGTCCTCCACTATGCCCCCAGGTTTCTGGGGCACAATGTTTACAAAATAGATCAGAGTATGTCCTCTGGGTTCAAATCTTGACTTTGAACCTTAATAGCTAAGTAAATTTAGATGAGTTACTTAACACCTTTGTGCTTCAATTTCATCATATTTAAAACTGGAATGTTAATAATACCTAAATTTTAGTTTTATGAAGATTACACCAGTTAATCAACACATAGCCCTTAGAGGAGCACAGGGAACAAAGTAAGTGCTCACTAATGCTTAATTATTATTTTCAAGAAAAGTATAATCAATTAAAATTAAACTGCATATTTCAAGCAAATATTTTATTTCTTTGTCATAATTGACAATTCGATGTTATATTTGAATGTTTTACAGTACTACATTTATGGGGCACTTGGGTGGCTCAGTCAGTTGAGTGTTTGATTCTTGGTTTCAGCTCAGGTCATGATCTCAGGGTCGGGGGATCAAGCCCCACATTGGGCTCTGCACTCAGTGGGTAGTCTGCTTGAGAATTCTCTTCCTCTGCCCCTCCCCCCACTGTCTCTCTCTCATAAATAAATCTTAAAAATAAATAAAGTACTATGTTTATGTAGATATCTATGCTTATTACAGAAATATATCACTAATTTTTGCTAATGTGAAGCTAGCATTTTACTTTTTATTATTTTTGCATTTCCCCCAATTTTTGTGTATCTTTTAATAGCTGCTGATTATAGACACTATAGCTAGTTGTGGGCTAACATTACTTTTATTATCCTGGATAGTACAATTTTGATAGTAGAAAGCTCATTTTATTTAATTTATTTTTTTTAAGATTTTATTTATTTATTTGACACAGAGAGCGAGAGAGTACAAGCAGGGGGAGCAGGAGAAGGAGAGGGAGAAGCAGGTTCCCCGCTGAGCAGGGACCCCAATGCCGGACTCGATCCCAGGACCCTGGGATCATGACCTGAGCTGAAGGCAGATGCTTAACCATCTGAGCCACCCAGGCGCCCCAATAGAAAGCTTATTTTAGAATGAGCTCAGAGAACAGAGTAAACTACTATGTCAGACTTTGAAAAGACTGCAATGAATAAAAAAAGAGCTGTGGTAAACAATCTTTAGAAGATTATCCGTCCGAAGTGCATCATCCTGATTTCTTATGTTTCATTCATAGCTTAGTGATGAAGGTATGAATGGATCCACTCCTGATTAATTTTACTAGGCATCGGCTGGGGGTCTAGAAAAATCAGATATCCCTTTCCTTCATTTCATTTCTTTTCTTTTCTTTCTTCTTCTTCTTCTTCTTTTTTTTTTTTTACTATAATAAGCATTTAGATCTCCAGTAATATTGATTGTTCGATTGGGTGTTGCATGTAATTTTGCAGTTTGTTCAATCACTATTAGATAGTACACATCCTGTTTGTAGGGGAATGTGTTTGGAACAGACTGATGTTGGTTACCGAGGATGGCTTGCTGATTTGTTGTTTAGATGAACCAACACATACAATATATTACTATTTGGAAGTAAACCACTGAAGACTAGCAATGGTTTCTACCCAATTTAAAACACCTTTGGGAGGACAGTTTCTCTGTAAATAATGCTTATACCTCAGAAAGCTATTTATTATGAATGCTCTGGATACAGACAATGAAATGTTTTCAGTACACATACTATCCAGTCTCTTGGCATTAACCAAGAAAAATGTCTAATGTAGACTTAGAAGGGATTGACGCTTTGGTAAATTTTTTAGATCAAAAATGTTAGGACAGTACTCTCAAATCCATTTGTTTTGAGAAGTGCATAAATTTTAAAAGGATAATTAGAATATGGGCCACAGAAATCATGTTCAAATCTAAGTATATTCTCCATCAATTTGATTAGCATTCCCAACAATCTCCAAACTCAGCCTTAACGTTAAGTGAAATTTTTAAGAGAGAGGCTCTGTTGATGTGTAAAATATGATTCGATTATCATTAGAAACGTATACAGACACATGTATGCACACGTACATAAACACAGAGTTGGGGCGGGGAATATACCTTTTACAGTGGTTATCTTGGAATGGTGGGATGATGGGATGACATCTTAATGGAGTTTTTATATTTCTAGTTTTTTTTCAAATTCTCTATGATAAACATGTACCACTTTTATAATTAGGAAAAAAATCCATCTTAATGTAAACTTCAAGAAGATACATTAGATTGAGAAATAAGAGGCTTGACATGATATGTTTAAGTGCCAAATAGAAAGATAGAACAGGGCAGTGCCCCTAGGACAGGGATTAAAACCCACTGGCATGTGGGTCATTTTAGTTGCCCTTTAATTCAGTGATTTTCTCCTCTTTCTCTACATATCACAGTTTCTGTTGTTACAGTAAGAATATGCATTTGTGACAAACTCTCTTTTGCTATTTGGAAAGGGGCATGTAGTCCATCAGCTATTCCCAGAGATAGTAAGGACAACTTTACTTGTCGGATGGCTTACTGGACAGGGAGGGCCCTTGCTCCTCAAGGCTCCTCAGTGCTCTCTGCCCTTTGCAATGATGCTGAGAATGGCCCACCAGCACTCGAGCAAGGAGGAGTGTTAAATGGCTCGTCTCTAACAGCTGTGTCACGTGCCTCCTGCCTGGAAAAGAAAAGATCTGAAACCTATCCGTGGTTACTGTATAAATAGTGTTTACCCTGGTCCATAATCAGGGTGGCCGCTATCATTTCAATACCAGCTACCCAAAGCTGAAGCAGCTCAAAATAACCAGGTTTTGGTGAAGATATGTCTGTTCTTAGCCACCCTATGCCTAATAACCTCACCTAATTGGGCACGCATATTGTCCTAAGGATATTCTCCACAGATAATTCAATGCTTCCACAAAAAAACAAAACAACAACAAAAAAGGAAAACCACACAGTTTCTAAGGAAGTAAAGTATATATACCTAGTGAGAAAGAAAATACACTGAGGCCATCATAGACAATGTGGACCTTTTAGTGGTGGATTTCATCACTTAAGTCTTGGTTTTCATGTTCTATTTCAAGAAAAAAAATGTGAAATTCAGTATATGTGTGTGTGTACACATAATTTTTGCTACACACACACACTATGTCACTAAATATCTGAGAAGACAGGGAGTGGTGGTCTCTGGAGTCAGTCTGAAGGGGTTCAAATCCTAGCACTGCCACTTCCTATTGGGCTTTGGGCAAACCACTTTGTTTAACTACTCTGTGCGTCAGTTTCCTTTCTTATAAAATTGGAATTATTAGTGTATCTAACTTCATGAGATTATGAAAAGGATTAAATAGCTCCATGAATGTAAACATTATAATGGTGCCTGCAACATGGGAAACAAGCTTTTGAAAGTTCTGATATTTTGGTTAACTATGAGATTCATATTTTTATTTCTGAGACTGGGGTGTTACACTGGGATGCTGGAACATGGAACAGGTGTTCTCTGATTCTGAGGGACAGGAATCTTTGACTCGGAGTATACTAGAAACTGAGACTCAGGGGCACCTGGGTGGCTCAGTGGGTTGTGTCTGCCTTGGGCTCAAGTTATGATCTCTGGGTCCTGGGATCGAGTCCCGCATCGGGTTTCCTGCTCGGTGGGGAGTCTGCTTCTCTCTCTCTCTCTCTATCCCCCCTCTGCCCCTCCTCCCCGCTTGTTCTCTCTCTCTCTCTCAAATAAATAAATAAAATCTAAAAAAAAAAAAAAAGAAAGAAACTGAGACTCAGAAAAGTCAAGAGGAAACTGAGCGTGAGCGTTTGGTGAGTGAGCACCAGAAGTAAGGCAACACGCCATTAGCAAGGGACAGTGCAAAATAAGATTCAAACAGCAAGTAAGAAGAGAAACCGGTAACAACAACAACAACAAAAAGTTAGTGGTAGAAACACCATATGTATTTAGGAATTTTGTTTCTTTTGTTCTGCCCTCATGCAATATTTCATTATTTTTATGTAAAATGGAAGTTTACATGATTTATACTGCATGAGTTAAATAAAGTATAAAAACATATACAACATATGTGAAAGTTGAGAATAGTTTATTCTTTGCTTCTGGGCAGTTCACCCCAGATTATGTTCGTTATCTGTCATACCCTGATTAAGTTTCATTAATCCCTGTATGATAGCAGAGTGGTGGCATCGCTACTGAGAAAGAATCAGAAGGTTCCAGAACTTAGGTGAAAATCCGAGCCCTTTCCAAAGAGCCAAGCAACACAGAAGACCTGAGGTAAGCCTTTGTTTTAAAGACCATGGTTTGTTTTCAAATTTCAATTTTATTTTTTAAGGTCTACTTTTCACAAAGTATAAATAAAGGTCCATTTTTGGAAGGTGGGTTAGTTGTCTATTTGTTGCTTGTTTTTTCAGATTGCCTGTTGTGCATTTGAAGGGTACTGTTATTCATTTATCTTTTGAAGTAACACTTAAAGTGTTCAGATTCCATTTGCGGGTTTGTCTACTTATTGGCAGCCACACTAGAAAGAAGTCTGGGTCACAGATAAGGTATTTGTTGTCACAGATCTTTGTACAGACCATGTAACAAATACTAGTCTTCTTTAACTCTCATTGCATTGTAAATCTTATTTCATTGTGCGGAATTAAAATAGAATACAAGATTTTTTCCCCTTGATTCAGATAAGTAGAGGAATACATAAAAGAAGGAAATAAAATCAAACTTTTACATTTGGTTATGGATTAGCTAAAAATATCAGCATTTTCTCTTGAAATTGTAGGAATGGAAATATGTGTTACCCCAAATCAAGAGCTGCATATTTCATTCTCTGAAAAAATTTTCTGGGCAAATGGAGGCATGGAAGAGAGAAGAGATTTGTCTTATAAATAAATAACATCTTAAAGAAAAATAAAAGGGGTGCCTGGGTGTCTCAGTCAGTTAAGCATCTACCTTCGGCTCAGGTCATGATCCCAGGGTCCTGGGATTGAGCCCCGCATCAGGCTCCCTGCTTCTCTCCCTCTCCCTCTGCCTGCCCCTCCCCCCCAGCTTGTGCTCTCTCTCTGGCAAAGAAATAAATAAAATCTTAAAAAAAATTATAAAAATTGAAATTAAAAAAAAAAAGAAAAAGATCTGTCTTTATTCTTCAGTTCCCCACCCACCTGTAGAAACAGAAAATGCCATGGCAGTTTTCAGAGGTGACTGCATTGTCTTCATGGTGGAGGAGAAGAGGCAGTTTGAGGGAGAACAAGACTCCCTAGGAATCTTGAAATCAAAAAGGTTTTCTCATGAAGCCATATTTACATACAACAAAAACCTTGGATTTTCAAGAACAGACCTGTTTTTCTTGTTGTGTGAGTGTTTTTAGTCTCTCCATGAGTAAACTTCTGTTAGAAGTCAGTCCTAATTATGGTAAGCACATTTATAGTTCTGGGGCAAGAGAGCAAAGGAAATCCACAAAAGGCAAACACCCTGAGGGGAGACTGAATGGACTCTTGGATCACTAAGATTCTGTGACTAATCAGCATCCTCTTCTTTAGATATCCCATATATGATCCTAACCAATCTTCTTTTTACTTAGTAGAAAACAACTGGAAACTTCCCAAATGCAACACAATCCTTTTGTTCAATTGTTGACTGGTAGTAGTTTTAAAAGAAACCATTTTCTGTATTCTCCTCAGAGGTATCTTAATTTTCCCTATCAAGCTCATAATCCAAAAGCACTAAAGTCAGCAGGACCTGATGCCTAATTTGCTTATATGTATGGTAAAATCTAGTGCCGGCGATCATCCACGGCCATTGCCCTGCTTCAAATATTCATGATTCTCCACAGTCCAAAATGCATTAAGAGTGGGAATGGTGCCAGCAACAGTCTTCCTAGTGACAAGGAGCCTTCTCAGATCAAAGAAGCAAGATGTTAAAGACTTCAAACTAAACTGTCTTTGTAAGAGACACTCACAAAAGTAATGCCAAAGCCTACACCCTGTCTCAGTTATGGAACGTCAGTGAAATAAAGAAAAACATGGATGCTCATTCTGTTTTTCTGAACTCATTTTACTGCAACTACTTTGCTTTTCTCCTTTCTTCCCATTGCAGTCAAACTCAAGGATGTGACGCAGTGAAACTGGAAAACATGATTAATGTTTTCAAAGATAAAATGAATGACTACTGAGGAATTAATAGCATTTTAGCCAATATGATTTTGCTAATGGAGCCTGAGTAGCATGTAGAGAATGATACAAAAGCAAAGTTAAAATGGGAATAGGAGCTATCAAGCATACATGTGAAGCAAATACACATAATTTAAATTGTCCCTTTATATCATTTGTCATGAGCCACATCTGCTTTTACACCTGTGCTCCTTCCTTGATCTATCCTGACACTCTGGAAATGTTAGGCATGCAGCCAATTTCTTACCCAGCCATTCCTATGATCAGACCTAGCTATCAGCTTGCTTTTTTCTTACATTAAATCAAGTATCAACCCCGGGGCTCTGAACCATTTCTGACTGACAGGACCAACAGAAAGTTCTAGGCTAATTACTTCTTAGGAGTAGCTCCCAGTGCAAAGAGAGTTACCATTGACCTACTTTGGACTTACTGAAATAATTTATCAGGTACGATAATTAAGGGAATAAAAAGCTGTTTCTAAAACTAACCAAGTACCAGAAGTATTTGTTGAAATCATAAGTTGGTATTCCCAGTGCTATCAGATGGGGCTTTATTACTTTGCAATGAGTCAATTTTATTATGTTTGACTTATTTATAAACCATTCTTTTTCTTTATAAATTATATTTGGCAGGATATATTTGAGAGTCTCTTTGATGTATAAACATATTAGTTTTGAATTTTTTCAGTTTAGATATCAAGAGACACAATCTTTTAAGCCCTTCTTTCCTTCCCCTCTTAACCTCTTCCCTATAAATAAGCTTTCACATTTCTTTGCACAGGTGTTCCATTTGTTTGAAGTCCATCCTAAATAAAGGAATGCCTCCATATGAGAGTGGATATATCTGTGTTGTGAGCCACTTCCCATGTGGACTTTTAATTCTCTCTTTTGGAAGCTTAATTCTTTCCTACACCTAGGTCAATAAATATAACTGAAGAATCTTCTGAAGCAATGGTGTTTTTTTGCTATTGAGTAAACCTGACCATCTTCTGATTTCTACAGCCTTGATGTTCTCCATAAGAAGAAAAAGGGAAGAGAAAAACCTTGAAATGAAATCAGAGAATATAAGTGAGAGGCTTATATGAGCTTATAAACCATCTATTCTCTCAAAGGTATTAAAATGTAATGTGTTTAGGATCATGGTTTATCAATGCCGTCCTCTAATTGTTATTTTTTCCTCCTTTCCTCCATTTTCCTTACCCCCTACCATCTATCTAGCTATTATCTATCTATCTATCTATCTATCTATCTATCTATCTATCTATCTATCTACCTATCTATCATCTATCTTCATGTCCAGTGTGACTTGTGTAACTCAAAAACTCATCTAACTATGAAAAGAAGATCAATTGATTATGATTGATTGTAATTGATCAACTGGCTTTTTAATTCTAACAAAGATTTAACTTCATCCAGAAAGTACCTAAGCATTTTTTGAATAACTAGACTTATTTTTTTGTGGTGAAATGTATAATATTAATTTCTTCGGCCAGGGTTAAAGAAAGATCAGGAATTAATTTTTCGTCTTTGTTTCAGTATTGCAGATACAATAATAACATAATAGTAGTATTTCATATCTTGTTGCTTCATAATTCAGGATTGAGGATATTTGTGTGCATAAAATTATAGTTTAGTTAGTATCAAAGGAAAAAATAAAATTGAAGACTGAGTTGCACTCTTTGTTGCCACACAGCATATGCAGTGTTTTATGTTTGGGAGAGGACCTGGTCGTGGTTTCATCCAAAATCAACAGCACATCAACTCTCCTCTGCTTCAGTTGACTAGTACTAGAGTCAGATCACTCCCCAACTGCTTCCTATCATATTTTATAGCCTCTTTCATTCCACGCCTATTTAATTTCATTTACTGCTTTATTCTTGTGTCCTTCAGCTGTTCCAATCTGCCCTTCATGGTCATAACTAAATACAATATGTTAACATACAAAGGTATTTATGTAAATGAAAATCAATACTTTTACCATTTTCAGCACCATTCCTTCTTGCTTACGTTGGACATTTTAAGTACATTTTATTTAAATGCTAACAACTTTTCATTCTTGCCTGGGAAGTATAATGATCTTCTTGGCTCCCTGCCCCCTGAATCCCTCTAATCTTCACAGCTATAGCCACTTAGCCCCATCTGGAGGTTCAGCTTTATTCCGCATTTTGGAACTAATCTTGTCTCTAGGCTGGGGGCGTACAAGATGTCCTAGCCAAAAGCTAACTGATTCAGCATCCAGTCAGCCTTGCTGCTGGTTTCATTCTGACCTTGTAATTTATTTCTGAGATCTAGATGCTTGTCTCAGCCCCTTGTAACCAAGGCTTGGCTTTCTACATCAGTTCCGGCAACTGGGTATCTATCCAGTCTTGCCCGTATCTGTCTCTGTTTTCCTGATTGATAACCAGTTCCTTGATAATTGAAGTTCTGCTTTGCCCTTCTCCTTGTTCCCTTTGTAATTGAGCTTCTTTTTCTGAAGACTGGGACCTATGACCTACTGTTGAATCTTTCTGATGCCACCAGCCTTGTCCCTATCTCCTCATTCTACCTGCCCTCAGACCATAGATCTGAACTTTTGCTAGAATACCAGGAGTGACACTGCCTGCCTGGACATTTTCCCATTGCCTGCTGCAGGCATCTCCCTTGTCACCAGCTCTAACCCTGCAGGTCTTGAGTCACTACATCTAAGCTGCCCGCAATCTGGCTATCTTATTATTCCAGACATGGCAGGAAAGAAATACGATTTTAATTGCATCTTTGGTTGAATTGTTTTGTTTTTTTGTTTTTTTTTTTGAAGATTTTATTTATTTCTTTGACAGAGAGAGAGAGACAGCGAGAGCAGGAACACAAGCAGGGGGAGCAGGAGAGGGAGAAGCAGGCTTCCCGCTGAGCAGGGAGCCCGACGTGGGACTCGATCCCAGGACCCTGGGATCATGACCCGAGCCAAAGGCAGACGCATAACGACTGAGCCACCCAGGCGCCCCTGGTTGAATTGTTAATGCTAACATCTTCTAGTTACTTTCACCTCATATCTTCACTGTGGCCCTACCACTTAAACACCTCAAAACTCAGTTTCCTCTTTGCAAAGGGAAATAATGGTGGAATCTACCCCTAGGGTTATTTTGAAGGTAACTGAGAATTGAAAAACTAAACAGATGGACCAAAACCCATAGTAAGCAACTAGTAGTTTTTAGCTGTTATTTATCTCATTTCTTAAATCTTTGCATTTGCAAAATGAGCTTTGTTACCTAAAGATGATCACTGAAGAGATGAGAAGTTAGGGGAATGGAAATTCTTAAGAAAAAATTAGGAACCCATGTGAATTTTTTTAAAAGTAAAATAACTGACAGCAAGATAATTAACAGCTTGATGATGTTGAACTACAGATGTGGTCACCAGCAAACATTAAAAATGGGATATTTAAAGGATACATTTCCTATCTGTGTGTCTTAATATATAATGACTATGAGTATATAGAGCCCTAAAGCATTTAGGAAGCAAAGATTCTCTGAGTCAGTCATTTATTTTACAGAAGTGTTTCATAGTCATTTGGGAAGTTTTAGATAAGTAAAATTTTAAGTCCTACTTCTCTGAAATTCTGATTCATTAATTTTGGGGTGGAACTAAAGAAAATATACATTTATTGACCTCAGGACAGTCAAATCAGTACATAAACTACCACTGGCTGCTAGCTACTCATTGGTGAGAAATGTTTGACAGGTACGAAAACTCTACTGATGTTTGCTTTTATTAATGGATGGCTATTTCACTGGGGTATAGTGTTTACCTACAAGTACCTGATTAATTTACCCTAAGAACTCCAGTTGCTCCCTTGGAATCCTAAAAATCCTTAAAATATTTTAAGTGCAGACTGTTTAACTCTTGCCAAAATTATCTTGCCTTTAGTTTTTTCTTTTTGTCCCTTAGATGAATTGCTTCCTCCACCCACAAAAGTTTGATCAAAACTATTGTTTTTTTCCTCCAACTCTATTGAGATATAATAGACATATAACATTGTATAAATTTGAGGTGTACATCGTGTTGATTTGATATGCTTATATATTGCAATATGATTACCACCATAGTGTTAACTAACACCTCCATCATGTCACATAATTACTATTTCTTTTTTTGTGGTGAGAAGATTTAATCTCTTAGCCAACTTGATCAAAACGATCATAAACTCCTCTAGACAAACATAGTGGGCATAATGTAGAAAACAAAGGGCACTTGGCTGTTTTTCTGAAAGATATCTGTGTAAAATTGAGGTGTGTAAACCAGGGAGAACTCTGCCTCTTTCCACTATCATGCCACAAAGACCTCACTCTGGTGAATTTTGGGTTGCTCCCTTTGGGTATGATTAGGGCAGGACCAATACATGTGGAGGCCCTAGAAGACTAACATTTTGGGACTCATGCAAAATAATGAATGTTATTCATTATTTGTTTAGTGTATCTTTTCAGAAGAAGCTGAGTATTACTCAGATGAAGGGAGAAGTTGATCCTAGAGAGTAGCCCAGAAGTCATTCTTTGCTTTACTGCCTTCCCAGTTCAGCTATGGGTGTGCATATGCATATACCTTAAATAAATTCTCTGCAGTTACCCAGATCCACCATCCTAGAAAGCAGAGTAGCAACTCTCCATTGTTGATTGACCATGGTTCTTGAGGGATGTTCTGATAAATATGATTTTCTTTCCATCTCTTAACATTGACAGTATTTGGGGGCCTAAGTGATATTTTAAATATATCTTATCAAGTAATGCTCTTAACAGCTGCCTGGCTAGTTCAGCTCTTAATTCAGCTTCAGAAACTCCTTGCTGTTATTATAGCCCTCATTTTCCCCCCTTCAGAACTGGATAAGAAAAAATGCTGAAAATGTCTTTTAGGATATGGTTGATGGAGTAAAAAGAAATTAATTATTGTTATAATTTGTTTAAAGAGTAAAAAGAACACGTTACCAGACATCCTCAGCATCTTCATCACATTCTGCACCGAACTGGCAAATATCACAGGTTGAAGTCTCCTTTTGACTGGTTTCTCCTGAGCCTTCATGGACTAGAGAACAGAAGAAAGTAAACAAAAGTAATTCAGATAAATATGCTTGATACCAACACTCTTAAGACTATTCTGTATCAAAGCTGTTACTTTTCCAATAGACCTGTTTGCTTTTTGGGGTTTCAAAGAATGTCTTACTCACTTCCTTTCTTCCCTAAATTTAAGGGAAACACTAGCAATAATTGATATGTAGTAAACACTTCACTTTTTACAAGCAAAAAGAAACAACAAACAGGAGGGTTTACTGGATTTATCAAAAAACTTGGCTAATAAGTAGACCATATGAAAGAGTTATTAATTAAAAGGGATTTAGACTGTTACTTGCCTAGAGGAAATATCTAGTGTTTATTTTATGAAGAATACTTAACATTTTCACTTTCCCAAATTACAGATTTTTTTTTTTCATTTAAAGGCTTTTATACATAATTAAAAATATTTGGATGGGCCGTCTTGACATTAGATAGGTCTTACTTTTTTCTCAAGATGTTTCATACTTAGAAGGAAAATATATTGATTATAAGTTTTTAGAAAACTGCTTTCAGTTGGTTTATACAGTAAGTTTTGTATTTTATATAAATATTGCACAGAGCCTGTCATAGTGATTTCCTCTAGGAGGATTATGAACATATATTTCATTTTAAAAATATATATTCTCGGGGTGCCTGGGTGGCTCAGTCGTTAAGCGTCTGCCTTCGGCTCAGGTCATGATCCCAGGGTCCTGGGATCAGCCCCGCATCGGGCTCCCTGCTCGGCAGGAGGCCTGTTTCTCCCTCTCCCACTCCCCTTGCTTGTGTTCCTGCTCTTGCTATTTCTCTCTGTCAAATAAATAAATAAAATCTTTAAAAAATATATATATATATTCTCACTGATGATGATTATTGATATTAATCTTTTTTTCCTATAAATTACAAGTACAGAAATATGCAATATATAACTTAATTATAAAAGTAACTTTTCAAAATCAGGACACAATAGTGTAAGTTGGACTTAAATATTTTGCCCCCAAGGAATGAAAATCTGAGAGCACTTTTGAGATGATGGATTACTATTTACCCAATTAAAAAATATGTAGTTGAAAGCAAAAATAGGTTTGGATATAGATGAAAAATTGCAACAACATAACTACTATATAGATAATTTTATTCTATGGACAGACAGTATACTTAAAAATGGATGTTAAATCAAGAGAACCTTTAAAAAAGTGTACTTCTGCCAAAGGTTAGATATTTTCAATAGAAAAAGAACACAAGCTCTTAAGTATGGCATTGGCTCCAATCTTTATGAGACTAATAAGATAACATCTTTAACAAAGACACATATATTAACATGCACCCTGAAACTAACAAATCCAGTCTGACTTATTTTGTTTTAATATGATATTTTCCTCATTTCTTCTTTGTCTATTAGCAAGAGAGTTTTTAATATTTATAAAAGCAGAGGTCTTAATTCCTTGATTTTCTTTAATTTACTTCTGTGCAGGTAAGTGATTTAATTAACCCCCCCCCTCCAAATAAAAGACAAGAAGCCATCTAAGGAAGTTCTCTATTTTATAGTTTTTCTTTTTTCTTTTTTTAAATTTTTTTTAAGATTTTACTTATTTATTTGACAGAGAGGGACACAGCGAGAGAGGGAACACAAGCAGGGGGAGCGAGAGAGAGAGAAGCAGGCTTCCCGTGGAGCAGGAAGCCTGACGTGGGACTGGATCCCAGGACCCTGGGATCATGACCTGAGCCGAAGGCAGACGCTTAACGACTGAGCCACCCAGGTGCCCCTGTTTTATAGTTTTTCCAGGAAAGGTAGAAATTTATTTTTTCTAAAGCAACTTACCCACCCCCGTACTTGATGGTTTGCAATTACATGTCAAAAAAGTTATGAATTAAACAGATCAACTTCAATTGCAAAAGTATGGATGGTATAGTTTTACATTTGGAAGTCTTAAGAAAAGGTATTCCTCCCCAGAAAGAAGAGGGAATTTTAGACTTTGATAGAATAGACAACACTTATTATCCACTCTATTACTTTAAAACAGGCAAGACCATTAGAGTGGACCATGGGGATAAGAAGGAAGCTGTGGCCTCTCCTCAGGAGAGACTGAACAGCTGCGGTCTCTTTATTACTTTCTTATTATTAATGCAACACAGAAGCTGCTAATGGGAGAGAGCCTTTTAGTGTTAGCAAGATTAGCAGCTTCCAGGCTGAAACTTCCCACCACTCAGGAAACATACTAACGCAACGGGAAGGTCCTTAATGAGCAGTTATAGTCACTTAGGGGCAGCCCCATTTTCTTTTGCAGTAGAGATCCTTGGTTAGGGATCTACTGGAAGTAACCTAGGGAATGAGTTGTGCTAACTCAGCACAACTAATAATATTTCTACTGGAAATCATACTACATTTCTATAAATGGACAGTTATCGGTAGAATCAAGATGTTTGCAAATTCTCCCATATGGATGAAGCGGCAAATTCAGAAGTAGCAGTAGCAATGCCTCCATCAATAAATATTCCGGGAATAAAATGATATTATATGAAGTCATCCACAGTGAAAACTAAAGTAAAATCTTTCCATATTCCCTGAAGCACAGGCTTGCTCCTTTGTAATAAACAAATCAGTACAGAGTTTTCATTTAACCAAGTCGACCAGTGGTTCTTAATGGGGCTCAGAAGCTCTGGTAAATTTTGTTTGTTCATTTATTTATCGTTTTTAGCATAACTGCCCTGGGATATCCTTGGAGATACTGAATTGTAACCTTGATGCTTAGAAATGAGTATTCTAAAAGACGAACCATCCCTGTGTCAGAATCTCAGCCCTAAATAATACCAACAAGACTCTGTCTGTCCCAAGCATTCTCTCCACGCATTGTTTAGCACAGGACTTGTGACAGGTCACCATGCACGGGGAGCACCTGGAGGTTTGGTTAAAATGCAGATTCTGATTCAGCAGGTGGGAGATGTGGCCTGAGGTTATGCTTTTCTTGCAAGCCCCCACCTACTGTTGTTGCAGGCCCACAGACGACATGCTGGGGAGCAAGGATAGCACCGTGTTTTTCAAACCACCATTCACAATTTATTAGTGGGTAATGAAATGGAGTTGGTGGGTCACTTACCAGAGTTTTTGTAAACATGAAACAGAATATACTAGAATAGAAAACACTGAGTGCATCTCATTTAGAAAGCATAGGTTTTATTTTATAACACTGTTTTAGTCATCCATATGTACAGCTACACAGAGCTGCGATATAAATTTCATTTCCTACTAAAGGTCACAGTCATAAAAGCTTGGAAACCACTGATTTAGCACGCGGTAGATGCTCAGTAAATGTGTGTTGAATAGGACTGTTTCTTCTTCCTGTTCTTTCTATGTTATCAGAAATGAGAAGGGCCAGTTCTTAATCATATGCGTTCATCCACTGATTACACAGGAATAAAATTCATGTATCCTAAAGTATTATTTCAATTATACATTTGTATTTTAATCCTTTTGTTTTGTGAGGTAAAATAATTATTTCCTTTTATTCTATAGAAACTTAGATTTCAGCAAGTGACTGAGGGAAATTTGAGGGGTAAAGGAGGCAGAGCTCCTGAAAGCATATTTTATCAAATGTGCTGCCCTTAGTTAGAACTGATTTAATCCTTTAAGATTCTGGATTGGGGTGACGCTTGGGTGGCTCAGTTGGTTAGGCGACTGCCTTCGGCTCAGGTCATGATCCTGGAGTCCCGGAATCGAGTCCCGCATCGGGCTCCCTGCTCAGCAGGGAATCTGCTTCTCCCTCTGACCCTCCCCTCTCTCATGTGCGCTCTCTCTCACTCATTCTCTCTCTCTCAAATAAATAAATAAAATCTTAAAAAAAAATCTAGATTGGGGGCTTATTAAGAGATAATCTAAATGAAGGGGAGGAATTGGAGGGGGAGACGAACCATGAGAGACTATGGACTCTGAGAAATAAACTGAGGGTTCTAGAGGGGAGGTGGGTGGGGAGATGGGTTAGCCCAGTGATGGGTATTAAAGAGGGCACGTATTGAGTGGAGCACTGGGTGTTATACACAAACAATGAATCATGGAACATCCCATCAAAAACTAATGATGTAATGCATGGTGATTAACATAACATAATAAAATAAAAAAAGGAAAAAAAAAGAGATAATCAAATTACTTCTCTCTCAACTCTCCTTGCCCCAATGGTTTCATCTGGAGGTTACCGAAGTTCCTTTATCACCACCTTGTTCTGGCCCAGTATGGGTCTTCACACCGGATGTGCCAGCTGGAGGCCATTCTCTTCCTGACCCACTAGAGTGACTCCTGGGCCTCTTAAAATATCCTAACCCATGTTATGATATTTGTGAAAACATGGTGAAATATAATGTTCAGTTATTCAATGCCATTTATTTTGTTAAAAACTGCAGTAAAATTTATATTTATTGAAATGCTCAGATCTTAAGTGTATCTTTCAATCAATTTTGAAGAATGCATATCAAGGCAAGGAACAACTCTACCATCCCAGCAGATTCCTTTGTGACCCTCCCAGCCATTATCCTACTGCCACCCTGTCTCTATATATAGACAGTTTAGTGATCTGATTTCTGTCACCACAGATTTGTTTTAACTATTTTAGAATATCACATCAATGGAATCCCACAATATTTAATTATGGTGCCCACCTTTTTCACTCAGCATCATAGCTTTTGAGATTAATTCAGGTGGTTGTGTGGATCTGTAGTTTATTTCTCTGTACTGCTTGGTATTCAAACGAATGAATATATTATAGCTCATTTATCCATTTTCTTATTGAAAGACATGATTGCTTTTAGTTACTAGCCAGAAACAATAACTGTATTTATTAATAAAGCTGCCATAAATATTGTTGTAAAGGACTTTTTGTGCATATTAGTTTTTTATATCTCTTGGACAAATATCTAGCAGTGGTATAACTGGGTTTCAAGGTAAAAATTATTCTTGTTTCTCTTTTTATTCTTGAGTTGCAGGAATTTTTAATATAATTTGGGTATCAGTTTTTGTCAGATGTGAAAACTGTCAGATGACGTGAAGTAGAGGTTGAGGTCCTATCTCTGTTTTTCCCCTATGGACATGAATTTTCTCTCATGACCTATGAATGTAGTGAAATACGTTGATTGATTTTCTTACGTTAAGCGAACCTCCCATTCTTGGGATAAGTTCAACTTAATCATGGTATGTAATCCTTCTATGTAATGCCGGATTTCATTTGATGCTATTTTGTTCAATTTTTTAAAATCTGTGTTCATAAGATATACTGGTTGTAATTTTCTTTCCTTATATTGTCCTTGTTTGATCTTACTATCAGGCTTAAAATTGTCTCATGATAAGAGGTGGAAGTGTTCCCACTTCCTCTGTTTTACGAAAGAGTTTGGGTATGATAGCATTATTGTTTGAGTTCTTTATACAAGGTTGTTTAAATTTTCTATTTTATTGATTTCTGCTCTTATTTTTATAATTTCCTTTGTGCCATATACTTACGGTTTAATTTATTATTTTTCTAGTTTCTTAAAATGGAAGCTTGATTTTATACCTTTCTTATTTCCTAAGATAGTCATTTAAATCTATAAATTTCTTTCTATAGGCTGTTTTAGCTGCATCCCACAAATACGGATATATTGTGTTTTCATGTATTTATGTTCAAAATATGTATTGTAATATCTTTTGAGTTTTTTTCTCTGACCCATGCATTATTTCGTAAGTATGTTTTTAACTTCCAACTATTGAGGGTTTTCCAAGTTACATTATTTTTATTCATGTTTAATAACTCTATCATGGATGAAGAACATATTCTGTTTAATTTAAATCCTTTGAAATTTATTGAAACTTGTTTTACGGCTCAGAACCTGGTCTATCTTTTTGAATATTCCATATGCCTCTTAGAAGTTGTAACTTCTTTTGAGGAGTAAGTTTCTATAAATGTTAATGGGCTTAAGTTGATGGTTAGCATTGTTCAAATCATCCATAATTGTACTGAGCTTTTGTTTAATTGATCTATCTTTTCCTGAGAAAGGAGTGTTAAAATCCCTCTCAATGACTATAAAATTGTTTCTAGTTCTCTTTTGTTTGTTCTTTTGTTTTGTCCTGTATTTAGAAGCTTTGATATTAGGTATATAAACATTTAATAGTCTTATGTCTTAAAGAAATGACCCTTTTGTCATTAGGAAATGCCCCTTTTAATCTCTGGTAACACTATTCACCTTGAAGTCAACTTTGTTCTGATATTTATATAGCCATACCAGCTTTTGTTTGCTTAGGTAAAAATTATTCTTGTTTAAAGGGTGTTACTTGAAAACAACATAGAGGTGGATCTTGATTTTTTCTATTCAGTCTGAACACGTCTGCATTTAATCAGGGTGTTTAGTCTATTTATTTTAATGCAATTATTATTATTTTAAAGATTTTATTTAAAATTAGTTTTACTTTACAGAGCTGCCCTACTCATTTTTGTTAATTTCCAAGACAAAAGCCAGAGATTTCAGTACTAATGAAGACTCATGCCTATCGTTGTTAAGTGATTGACTTCTGACACGTGTGTGCTCTAACATTTCAAACTTACTTAGTCTCACATTCTCCATGGAAGACACTATTGACATATGAAACTATAGATTGTTTTATTTTTTCCATTATTTTTCTACTCTTTCTGATAAAAGGACCATATATTCCTTTCCATAGCCATATTTCCATTGAATTCCATGATACCACTGTTGGTCTTGTGACTTGCTTTTGCCATTGAAATGTGAATGGAAATGAGAAGCTATATAAAAGCCATCATGTGGATTTTTACTTTCTTGCTCTTTCCCTTTGCATTAAAAAAAAGCATATTCCAGAATAGGAGTGGTTCCTTTAACCAATCCCAGAATGAAATTATATTTAGAGCAGAGCCACAGTTGAGAGAAAGCCATGAGAGCAAGAATTATGCCATTGATGCTATAAGCCTCTCAGATTTCAGGTCATTTGTAACTATAGCTTTGCCTAGTGAAAGATGAATAATAAGATGCAATTAATGCTATTAATAAATTCTAAGGAAATGTATTTTCACATCATTTTCCACACCTCAGATTTTGGTTGCATTGCTCATCTATACAACCCTAGCTCTACTTTTAATTCTCTCCAAATCTGCCTTCAAATTTTTTACAATTTATTTTCTATACCAGCAATGGTTAAGGCATGTTTCTTTTTTTATATTTTCATAACATAGCAGTATGTATCCCACTCTATGCATGATTCCCATTTTCTTCACTATGTAGCTCTGTAGTATATCGCTTTGACAGATATATAAGGTGTCCCATTTAAATGAAACATAGCACAAACATTAAACACAATATAAACATGTATGAATAGAAACCTCCACATGCATCATCTAAAATAAAACAGGCAGTCCCTAAAACATCAGATTGTATCAACAAAAAGAATGAGACTTCTAAGCTTAAATATGACCCATATATATAGGTTCTAAACTTATTTGAATTACTCTAAAATTGAAGCAAAAATTACACAAATTTTACATAGATCTTAATCTGATTTTTTTTCAAAATCTAGAATACATTTTTTTTTCTATTTAGTATCAATCTAGTATTCAAGTTTCTTTCCCTAAATAGTAAGATGACAAAGTAATTCTTGGCAGACTTAATTTTTTCCACTTTGTTTACATAGAAAAAAGACTTATCAGTGATAACATTCAATGTATCTGTTGTAACTAAAATTACTTTGATTACCAAATTATAAACAGCAATATTTTCAAATAGAAACAACATTTTTTTTTATTTTGAATAACTTCCATAAGTTATTATTTCATTATCACCAAAAAGCTGAACTTTGAGTTTACCTTCCAATGAAGGAAACATTCCACTTAAACAATAGAAGGAAATTTTTAAATCAAAACTCTCCGTTCTATTCTTTAATTGGTACAACTTGTCAATTTTGCCTTTTGTATGCCAGTTTTACCTCCCATGTGCCTTTCCCACACATTAGCTGAACTTAAATGATGGGAGTTGCTGACAGTTCCTAGAGGCTCAGACAATTCCAAGCCGTGGTTTTTGAGCCAGAGTCATGTTCCCTTTTACATTTTCCAACATTTCCCTAGAAACCCAAATAGGGCTTTAAAGAAAAATGAGAATAAGAAACATTTTCCTTTTATTCATATTCTAATGTGAGAATATTGTAATGTGACTAATAATGACACCGTTACATCATATTATTGAAATGCTAAAGCAAGAGAGGTAGCATTTTGGTCCGCTGTTTATAAAACACAGATGCATTGTGTGTACGTATCAATGCCCGAAGATGTGTTCAGATTTTAGGGACGAAATCCATTATCTTTGTTTCATTTTAATTAAAAGAGGTACAATTCCACTGGTAATTTTTAATTTTTAAGTGATTTAAATGCCAAAAACTAAAGGAAGGCTGAAATTACGCTTACACATAATAATTTAAAATTCTAAAAACCACTTGAAAATCTAAGAACTAAGTTCATGACTGAGCAAATGTAATGTTATATTAAACACTCAAAAGAAGAGATCATTACAGAAAATTTAATTTTTCATAATTAAACTAATTTGCTAGAGCTTGACAAGGCTTCTTTAGAAATCACACGTAATTTATCTTCTACACAACTAAAAATAATTTAAGAGATTAGTACAATGCTACTATGTTGAGGCACAATTCTACTGCCATCATTGAAGTCTGACTGATTTCATTCAGTCCTATCTGAGCTAGAACTGAAGATACTAGGTTGATTAAAAAAAAAAAAGGAACAGATAAACGAAATAAAGAAAAAAGAAATGAGAGAAGGAAGGAAGGATGAGATGAAGGAAAGAAGAAAAGAAAAAAGGAAAAATGCTTATTTAGTTTGCTATCATGCATGCCAGAATTCATAGGAGCAAGTTACTATGCCAGACTTCAGGAAACTCTATCATGTCAATCATATGATAATTATAAACAAAATATTTTTCTCAGTCTAATTAATTTTAATTATTTTATCAAATTCATATAAATAATTTAAATTTTTTTCTTGTTAAATTCCTAAAAGATGAGAAATTTATTTTTCATTGGTAAATTATGAACACTGGCTTGGGCTGAATGAGCTACTATAGAGCATGGTGGATACCACATCCCCATGAGAGGAGACTGAGGAAAGATTAGGAGGTTAGTAAGTGGAAACAGCAAACATGGGGGATAGTTTTGTACAGAGTTGCTGATGAGGACAACACAGAATGAGGCACTAGTCGGAAAGGATGTATAGTCAAGAAACAGATTTTTATGGAAGGCTGGAGTTGAGGCATCGCTGTATGCTGACAGGAATAATGGAGTGGAGAGGAACAAGTGTATGCAGGAGAGAAAGAGGACAATCGGGGAAGCAATGTTCCTGAGAAGGGATGGGTTTACATGTAGGTATAGTGGGTGGTCTCAGAGGTAGACACACGTCTTCCACTCCAGGAGGGATGGCAGAGTATGTGGGTGCAGATCTACGGAGGAGGTGACACTGGAAAGGGAAAGATGAAACAGATCTCTGGTTGTCTTAATTGTCTCTACTGTATCTTTACTTAAGAGAAGGGCTGGTGGTTGACAGGACACGATAAGAAAGGAGAAGAGGTGAAATACTGTAGGAGAGTGAAGGCAAATGAAGACCGAAGGCTTTCTAAATCTTTTTTATACTAATTAGTTGCTTTCCAATTTTGTGCTTAATTCTTTCAGTTAGCAAATCTCCAATGAATAAAGATATGTTTTTATTAACTTGCACTTCTGTATGTTTTTAGTACATGACGTTTGGTGTTGGTAACTTTAAGGCATTCTGTGATGTTTAAAGTTTCACTTGAATCATCACATAAAGACTAACTTGGCAACAGAATTAACTCGAACCTACTTAATGTTTGTTTTGGTAAAGGGGCTTCACAATCTGGTAACATCTTACATGCCATGTTTATTTCCTAAATATTTTCCCATTCCGTCACCACTGAGCTAGTTGAGATCTGTATCATGCCTTGCCTAAACTTCTAACCTGACCTCTGTACTTGCAAACTTGCCTCTCTTAAATACATCTCCATCTATCTCTTTGAGATGCAAATCTGATCATAATATTTAAAATTGAAAATGACATGAAATAATCTAAAGGCAGTTGCATGATATACAAAATTCTGGCCAAGGGCTGAGAGAACTGGATTTGGGTTGCCTAGACCCCAGAAGGCTTATTTATAAAATGAAAAGCTTGCCCTGCTCAGCTTACAGGCCGTGGTGAAGATGAAATAGGTGGATGTGTGAGAGCATTTTGCACCCTCTACCTTGCTCTGTTACCTTAAGGTGTTAACGTTAAGAAAGTGTTAAAGGTGAATAAAGTCATTATCTTATTCCAGGCAAGAAGGTTCTTTGAAGGATGTCTAAGGCCAAACGTCACAAACATTAATTTTTGCCCCTTGTAATTGGCTTTGTACTGATACTGAAGTAGGAGTCTTTGTGGGAACGGGGAAACAAGAATCCCAAACAATATAACAAACTAGGGAAATAAGAATATTGAGGAACTTACAGAGGAAGTCCAGCACCAAAACATGCTCATTTAGTTTCTTAAGGAGTAAAAAGGATTGAAGAAGGTGCAAGTGAGAAGTGGTTGGGAAGTCCCTACAGATATGCTCAGAAATTGTCCAGAGCGCCAAGGCTTTTTGTTCTAGTATACCGGATCTTAGAACAAACAAAGCACTGAAGTAATACTTTACTTCTTTTTTTTTTTTATAGATGAAGAAAAGAATTCAATAGGGCTTTATCTGTTTTTTCCCTGTACTTGCCTGTGATGGGCTTTAGTTTTCACTGAAAGCCTGAAAAACATATTCCATGTGGTTCTGACTTCCAAGTCCAAATGAGACTTAAAAATGAAATTTATAAAGATCAAGACTTGTTTAAATATATAACATATTGATATAAACAGGCCAAAGAAATAAAAGAGCAGCAGTAATAATAAAGCCAATTTTAAGAGGTCACAGCATTTCATAAAATTGGTAGTTAAAGCAATAAAGCAATAATTTTTCGGAATTGCCTGTATTATTTTCCAGCCTAGTTTTGCTATCTCAGGTCCAGTCTTTAATTTTGGGAATCACAAATACTAAAATAATAGGAAAATGTCAGGGCTAGAATTCAGTGTTTGTGATTAGTTTGTGATTAGATCGGTCTTGAGCTCGATCTAGCAACAAACACATCTTCCTCCACCCTCACTTGTTCTATATTGAGAGTCCTGTTTCATTTCTACAATTTCCCTTCTGCCTATGGGCTCCAATTGGTGGAGTTTGGTTACTCTTGTGATTTTCTTTTCCACTTTATAGCTGTCTCTCAAATTCTTGTTTCCAATCTGTAGCTTATTGCTTACTCTCTAGTACACTTGAAGACTTCTCTTGTGATGCCCCACTTTGGAATCAGCCTCTGCTAGCAGCCAGGTAAGGCAGTCCCCACTAGTCTCTGTTTCTTTCCCTCCCAGAAATAGTGCTTTCACATATTTTACTTCAAGTCAACATAAACAAAAGAAAACAAGGAAAAAAATGTCTTCTCAAAAGTGTAAGGATAGAAAGGTCAGAATTATCCAATTTGAGGTGTGAAATAAGACATGAACGACTTCCACAAAATGGAAAAAAAAACCCCACAAAACAAAACAAAACAAAACCCACAAAAAGGTCTAAGAAAGCTAAATGCTGGAATAGGTTAGAAATTGACTTCAACTAATCAATATGTCTACTTACGGAACCATTAGCTCAGTCTGAATCTGCCAAGTGGAAAGAATGAATAATTGTGGAAAGGACAACTAGATTTTTTAAAAAATTGCATGGATTTTAGAAAAAATGTTATTGCCAGTAGATTGCCAAAGATATCCAGAGATAAATGGAAAATGATAAAATTTTTAAAATTAACAATGTTCTATTCAGGATTTCATAATGAGACCAATTTTCTCAACTCCAGGTTTTTTTAAACTCAGACCACTTTCATTTATAGTTTCATCAAGATTCATGGACCTTTTATTTTTGAACACCTTACACCTGCATTGTAAGATAATTGAAACTAAATTAATTTCTTTGTTTTTGCAGATTTGGGGAAAAAAATCTTCTGTTTTAGGAAAATTTGCTGTTTGCCTAAACCATGAAGATTTAGGTTTAATAGGGACTGCAGCTTCTTACTTCTGTTTTATTTTTATTTTAATAATTACAGTATTGAAAAACATGTATGCTAAAATTATCAGGCATAAAGATATGATTTAAATTTGTGAGTAAATAAAAACACATTGGTAAATATAATAGATCCAAGAAGAAAATGTCTTAAAAGCACAACCCATTTGTATTATGGCATTGGGGGTTACACTGACAAAATTAATAACAAAATTTTTTAAAGGATTTTATTTATTTATTTGACAGAGAGAGACACAGCGAGAGAGGGAACACAAGCAGGGGGAGTGGGAGAGGGAGAAGCAGGCTTCCCGCCGAGCAGGGAGCCCCATGCGGGGCTCGATCCCAGTACCCTGGGATCATGACCTGAGCTGAAGGCGGATGCTTAACGACTGAGCCACCCAGTCGCCCCCCCAATTTTTTTTTTTTAAAGATTTTATTTATTTATTTGACAGAGAGAGAGATAGCGAGAGCAGGAACACAAGCAGGGGGAGTGGGAGAGGGAGAAGCAGGCTTCCTGCCGAGCAGAGAGCCCGATGTGGGACTCGATCCCAGGACCCTGGGATCATGACCTGAGGCGAAGGCAGACGCTTAACGACTGAGCCACCCAGGCACCCCAAAATTTTGTTTTTAAGTCATATTTTTGCAGAGCTTTACTGTTGTTTATTTAATTTAAGATTGTGGTTTCAGTTTAGAAGTCAATGAAGTATTTCTAATGACTGAAATAGTGGTCAATAAGCAAATTGGAATGATACGTATTACATTTAAAAATACAGATCTTGATTATGATACAACTCTGTTTAAAGGCTTCCCATTACCTTTCAGATAAAAAACCCAGTCCTTATCACTGTATTTAAAGTCTTTTATGAATTCCCACCAGCCTATCACTCCGTCCTCATCTCTAGGCTCCTGGCACCCTCCTCATGCTATAGCTGTACTTGCTGCTTGGCTGGGATTTACACATGCAGTTTCCACTGTCTAATGGCTGATTCTGATTTTAACTTGAAGACTCAGCTGTAGCACCACACTGTTCAGGAAAGATGCCCTCACTTTCCTGCCTTGTTCTTTACCCCCAGGCTGGGTAAAGTTCTTGGTCTGTGACCCCAACACATTCTTTCTACTTATCACACTGTAGAAGTAGGGTTACTTTCCTGATTCTCCCAATAGTCCTGTGAGTTCTTCGAGGTCAAGTCACATGCCTTATTTGCATTTATATCTATTCCTAGCACAGGACTTGGGAGATGATAGGAAGCAAGGGTCAGAGGGGGCATTTCCAGAATTTGAGGTCTTTGTGTTGTAGCAATTCCAGGTAATGACCAGGTATGACCACATTTCCAGTCAGCTTAAATGAAGTGGAGAAGTCTGAGGAACTATGGAGCCAGTATTGAGAAGAAATACAAGACAGACTCTGTGGTAGTTACATGTTGTCCATAAAATGTTTGGGCACCGGGTAAGATGACCTTTCCCCAGATGTTACCAGGCCCTGGAATTAGTTCTGGCTAATGAATTGTTGAGTGAAGGTGATTGCTGGTTGAAGACCTTCCCTACTATTGAAGAGTGCCCGAGAGGGGCTGGAATGGAGGCCAAATGAAAAGGCTATGGCACAGGGTTAGTAAAAAATTGTTAGATGTGGCACAGAATTTGGAGAGAGAACTGGAAAGATCTACTGATGGATTAAGTGCAAGTATAAAGTCAACATTCAAGAGAGCTGCTCCATCTGCCCAGGGTCCCGAGTGATTGCAATAAGCAGAGCCCTTACCCAGCACCTTACCCAGTCAACCTGCAGTAAACATGTAGTGAGCATAAAAAATAAACCTTGGTTTTTTTAAGCCATTAAGTTTTAGGAGGTATTTGTTTCCACTGCATACCCTCGCGTAAGCTAGCATAACTTGACTATGTTAGAAGAGGAGGCTAAGAGGCATGAATGCAATGTGTTCCACTGTGCCCATTTCACCAACTTCCAGTTATCTAACTGATAGTTACCCTTGAATAGACTACATGAAAGTGAGCCAAGCACTGATTCATTGAGGAAAATGGCAGCGATGTGAGGTTCAGCAGCTTATACCTAAAGTATGGGCAAGGTAGTTTCAGTAAATAGCATGAGTTTTGAATAAGAAACAGTTTATTGAGTAATGATGGCAGCTTCCCTGATGATGGTTTGAAGAGGAGGGTATGAAGCCAGAGATATTTGGCCTCTCCCTAGCTTTGTATGGGAAGGTAGAGAAGTAAATAAGGCTTGGAATCATATTATACTGTCACCGGGGAGAATATAAAAAAGAAATTATTGAAACATTTAGGACAACTTAACCTTACTCCTTCACCAGAGCTAATATTGATAACAGCTATCCGAAAAAGGCAAGAATATACCAAGTTCTTGTATCTTTAAATAAGCCCTATTTTACTTTTACAGAGCATACAGGAAATATTTCCTAATAATTATTGGTATTTTAAAAGCTATACTCACATGCATGCTTTTAATACCTTAAAGCCCTTTGACATAAAAGTCAGATTGTGGCTGATTCGGGGTATCCCCAAATGGAAAACATTTTTTTTTTTCCTATCTCAAAACACATTCTGCTTCCTGCCCAAATTCATGCCCACAAAACATTCTGTACTGTTGCTTTCATTTTCCCCAACGCTGCTTAGATTTCTTCATGCATATTCGTATTTTTAGATCAGATAAAATGAATAGAAGTTTCTCTCCCTGAAAAATATGTAGTGTGATTCAAAGAAAATGTTAATTAAATGAAGTACTTAAAGTCTTGTGAAATACTGATATGTAGCAACTAATTTTGTCTCTGTACTCAATTGCTTTGTCTTTGTGTGTCTGCAGCACCGTTCTTATGGAATCATGTAGCTGTGCAAGCACGGGTATGGACAGCATTTTTAAATGGAAGAGAAGGGGGTTAGAGAAGGACTTAAATGTGCTAAACACCATCTCTTCAAAATACGCCTGAATCTGAGGTAGTACTCAGGGACTTATCATATCTTTACTGTGTTATATTCATTTTTAAGAAAAACCACCTCCATACAGAAATACTTCCCATCAATGCAAATCAAAAACAGGTATCAAAATGAAGAGGACTCTCCCTGTGTTGTCAAGTTCCGTGTCAGAAACATGGGCTGTCTTTCATGACAACAGGTTCACACCTCCTCTGCTCCCACACTGCCTGACAAGCAGGTCACAGAGAAAGGTTGTAAACCACATTCCTTTGCCTAAGAAGGGATTCCAAAAAAACATGTACTTTAGCTTTACTGAAAAGAGGGTCAGATGGCTGAGGCAGTGATTTGTTTGTGTACAGATGAGCAAGTGCAAAGGGATGGAAAAATATTCAGGTGAAGAATTTCTAAATGGGGAAGATGTCTTTTAAAGACAGCCTCTATGACATACCAGCTATACCTGGCAGTCCCAGGGCAAGGTGAGTGTACTAGAAATGATGGAGTCTTCTTAGTGAAAACTCCTGCATACTGAGAGAGATCTGTGGGTGGGATAACAGCCAGGAGTGTCACTTTTAGAGTATATGTTTTTAAAAGCAGGTTCACATCAGTTTTAATGCAACTGGGAAGGATTTCAACTTTTTTTTTTTTTTAAAGACAAATTACTTGGATTTTACTCCTATTAAAAAGCCCAAGACTAGATACGGTAAGCAGCCACATTAGATTGGAAATAAAATTTCAGTAAAATTAAGAAGCCAGTTTGATGCATTCTTGGCACATAGAAATGTACATTAAAAAGACGACTAGTTCGTTTAGTGCATTTGTTAAATGATACAATGTCCATATCTATGATTACTCCAGAGATCAAATTAAGAACATTCCTCATTTGTTGGTTTGTCTCTAAGGAAAATACAGGAAAACAAATGCTAATCAAAAGACTAATGGACTTCTCAACGTATAATACATTAACCACCCCTTCAAACCTTCGGGAAACAAAATAAGAATAAAAGAAAAATAAAGTGTTGTCTAACATATCCTTGGTAATTATTGTATTGTTTTCAGGTCCTTGTCAGTATGAATTTGACTAAGTCTGTGAATCTTTCTAGAATATTCCTATAGCTATCCAGATCGAAACATCACACATAAAAATGTTCTTTATTCCAGAACAGACGAAACTCCCAGTGGTAAAAGATTTACGTATCTCTGAAGGTTTCTTATCACCCAGCAACATAACTCTCTGATGGTTCAGTGCCTGAAAGGGTTGTCTGAGATCACTCATCAAATAAATCAAATAGTTGGCTGGCTAGAAGAGTGGGAACCCAAAGTAATCTCATGTCTTTGCTTTCAGACATCAAATCTTTCTTCTAAGAAGCCAGTAGAGAAGTTAACAAGTACTTGGCATATCCAACCCCGAATATCATGTTGCTGCTACTGGTTCTGAGAAGATGTGACCGACTAGGCAATGACCATATCTAGTGTTAACATTTTAAACTACAAATTCCAAAACCTTGATATGTTAAACGAAAGGTGGTGGTGAGAAGCCTGGAAACGTACTGAGTTTCATCTCTAAATACCTTGAAGGAATCTTATTGAAACATAGAAAATCCACTTCAGTGGGGTGATCTTAAAATATTCTATAAACATTTATTGAATGATGATAAAATTATGTTTTATGTAACTTCTTGGTTAACATTTGACTAAAAACCGTATTTTAAATTACTATGGTAAAAAACGAGTCTTTAAAAAACTAAAAGTCGGGTGCTGTAGGATCATATTGTCCCTGTAGCTGCTTAAATATATGTTACATTAAAATGAAATAAAATAAAAAATTCAGTTGCTCAGTTGCACTCGCTCCATTTCAAGAAATCAATAGCAACATGTGACTAGTGATGACCTGTACTGGACAGGACAGATACAGAACATTTCCATCAACACAGAAAGTTCTACCGGACAACACTGCTCTAGAAAGATGTAACTCAGATACAGCATATGATCGTATTCATGAGTCAGTTTTCCCCATTCAGTACTTTTGTTTTAGAGCCTTACAACCTATATAAAGTAAGAGATGGTGTCACTGCCATTTTCATCTTCCCATGAGCTGGAGACAATATCTTACCATGATGCATACATGTGTGGTATGACTATGTGCATAGCTTTGATGTATGTCCTTGATGAATAAATAAACACAGTAGAGATTCTTTTTAGAAGATTTTATTTATTTATTAATGAGAGACAGAGAGAGAGAGAGAGAGGCAGAGGCAGAGAGGGAAGCAGGGTCCCCACTTAGCAGGGATCCCGATGCGGGACTCCATCCCAGGACCCTGGGATCATGACCTGAGTCGAAGGCAGACGTCTAACTGACTGAGCCACCCAGATGCCCCAACACAATAGAAATTCTTAATTAACAAAACCTTGTTTTCTTACTGTATCTCAAGTGGTCAAAACATAGCTATCTTCTAATGTAGTCTCTAAACATCCTGATGATGAGCATCAGTATCACTGTGGCATCAAACTCAACAGGTTAGAACTAGCACGATAGAGTAAATGTGGCTTTAATGGATATATTTTGTTCCTCTGTCCAAGGCTCTGGCTACCAACTTGCATTTATATTTATAATTTGGGTTAGCGTGCCTACCTCATATACCAAGAATAATTGTTGTGCCTGGAGTTCAGCACCGATATATACACACTGCTTAGCACAGATCCTTGAAAAAAAATGTCTCCTTTTCATGTGGGCCTAATTCTTCCATATATAAACTTAGCCATGTGAGTTTAAAACAAGACAACATGGGAGCCTTGCGAAGTATATTATTTGTAATAGAACAGGCTTGATTTTTGGAGGTTAAAACCTTCCTACAGAAGAATTATCTTCCCAACTGACATCAACAGGCTTTTCATTACTAGCAGTTTGAGGAGGGAGATTAAAGCAAAATGAAGGCATATAGAGATTTAATTCTGTGTTCACATCTAGCAGCAGTGATAAGCTGGGGATCTGCCATTACCTTGATATTTTAGAGATAAATGGATATCTGAATAAATAGAAGCCTTTGGTTTCTGCAGCTGTCACTAACATTATCTCACCCTAATTGCAAAATACTTATTTTAAACACTAGAAAACACACCAAGGAAACTAACCTCAGCTGGTGAAAAGGAGATTTTCAATTGCTAACTTTTCTAAATTAATTCAGTGTGAGAGATACTAAGGATGTCATTTTATCCTTTATACTTTTCACTTTGTATTCTGGTTGTGAGGAAGAAAGAGACTACCTCTGTGGTTTCTCTGTGGGTAAGAACTGTTTTATTTTGCTCTGTACCCTAGTACTCACATATTACTTGGCACATGGTAAGGCACTTAGAAAATATTTATGAATAAAAGAAGGAATAGGTTTTGGCTGAGACAAGAAAAAAGGTCATTTTTAAACTTAATATTTACAGGTATATATTTATAGTGATAATGTTTCTTTATTCAAATACATGTATTTATATATTGCTTTCTTACATTTGAGAAAACAGTGTGTATCGTTGTCCCCCCCACCTCTCTTCCTTCCCTCTCTCCCCAATCCTTTCACTCCCTCTTCTATTATCGAGTGTTTTAGATAATCAATCACATTCCCGATCATGGAACTCTGCACCACAAAAATATCTTCTTCATATGTTGATTTACTTAAAAATACAATGACATTAAGAGATTAAGATAAAACTAGATATTGAATTTTTAATTCAGTGATATCACCATTTCTCTTGCACATTCATTCATTCCACCAAGTTTTACCAAACACCACCTATCTGGTAATAATGGGGACAAAGCAGTGAACTAACTAAAGTTCCCATCATCATGGAAATTAGACTATTGTGAGGAAATATTTTTAAACATTTTTTAATAGTTTAGGACTGCACATACTCTCTTTTAAAAATCAGTGAGTTCATTCACTCATTTAGTCCAACTCATTCCCCCCATCTCACCACCACCAGAGAGTAAAACTGAAGGGACCAATTTTGCAGAACTGAACATTAATATTGTGGAACCTGGGCTCTGGAGGGTCCAGCCACAGATGGTGAAGTGGCATGTGGGCGAGCAGGGAGGAGCTAGTGAGCCAAAAAGTCTGCACAGAAAGGGCCTACATGTGTATTTAGGGTAGGAGTGAGGATCAAACTCAAGGCTCAGTCTTCTGACCATATGCCACCCCTTATAATTCTCCAAAAAGGGCCATCCAAGCTTCAGTTTGACCCTTTTCCTACTCTTTTTCTTTCTCGGAGAAATCTGTTTTCGGAAAATGGTATCTAAATGATAATGTGTCATTGTGCTGATGAGTAGTGTTACAATGCTTGAGACAGATAGATACAAGCAAGAAAGGCAGCTAGATGGCAGATCAAAGGCATTTCTTGACCAGAAGGTGGAAAATAGCAGTTGGGAGTTTTAGCGATGCACTTAAGAATTTAGAGGAGCTTCTCAGGCATTTATTAGAAGCTAATTCAAACCCTTAGGGTTATGGAAGACTTTGTGAAAAGCACCTCTTAACTGACCAACTGTCAATTAGCAAAGGAGAAAATGCCTCAAGTACTCCATTATGATGATGATCAAATAAACGGGCTCTGATTACTGTAATAATGGTAGAATAATTTATAAAAAATCTCTGGTTTTAGATATGAAAAGAATTCATAACTGGTGATCATCTGTAAAACCTACTGTGGAAAACTACAAGTATAATTGCCCGGTGATGCCAATTTATTTTTTCTTTCTCAAACTTTTCAGGTGATCTAATATAATGAGAAATAATAATCATTAAGGTTTGATCATGCTAATCTAATTTTCTGGATGGCTTATTAACCTTCCAAGGATGTCTTTATTCTACTTCTTGATCATTAGATCAGGCAATAATTAGGGCAAGAATGAGGAATGCCAATTATATAATGATATGTGAGAAGATATCCTGGATATTTAGGCTTATGTTTCAAGTTTGGCTACATACATGTACACGCACACACACATACACACACACACAACTTGCTGATTTCTTATAAGAAAGAGATGTAACAACAACATATATATATATGTATATTTAAAGATTTTATTTATTTATTTGACAAAGAGTGCACAAGCAGGTGGAGTGGCAGGAAGGCAGAGGGAGAGGGAGAACTAGGCTCCCCGCTGAGTGAGATGCAGGGCTCCATCCCAGGACCCTGGAATCATGACCTGAGCCGAAGGCTGACGCTTAACCGACTGAGGCCACCCAGGCGCCCCAACAAAACATATATTTTAAAATGTAATTCAAGTATTTTTCCTAAACTGAATCTGGTCCCACGCGTGTGAGCTCCAGAAAATACAGTAGCAAGTAAAAAGCCTATTAAACAGCTACACACAAATTTCTCTCACCTTAATTTGTACTGAATTAAAGTCCTTTAGGAACAGCAATAAGTTCCAAATATGACTAAATGTAAACACTCTTACAAGAATGATTATTCCACAAGGATAGTTGATTTTAGAAAGACAATGGAATTACTGAGGATTGATGGGTGCTGGTATCATGGGTTCTATGCTCAACTCCAGGTAAACTCTATATTAGTCATATGCCTTTATGCAATCACTGAAACTCTCTGAGCCTTTGTTCCATCATCTGCAAAATGGGGATAACAGCAACTATCGCAGGGATGTTACAAGATTGGACGTAACATACATACAGATCTTGATATATAGTAAGACCTTCAATGAATGGTAGACATTATTATCCTTTACCCTTCTGAATGGGGAGCTATTTCTTTACTAAATTCATTTATTGAATGCGGACAAAGATATTTATAGTCAAACCTAGTCTTTTGTGTTTTCTTCCATCTGAATTAATTCCAGTTGTTGGATTTGGATAACAATGGAGAGTAAGAATTCTTAAAAACACCATTTTATCATGGGTGTTAAAGGTATACTACAGTAACGCTTTTGTTGTGAAACAGAAAAATTTACAATTTATCCCTGCTGATTTTCTGTATCTATATTACAAATTATTTGTGGTGACTTCAGGCATAGGGCCCTCATTAGATCTTTCTCAGTGTTTCAGCTGAATCTCATTTCATACAAACTGACAATTACAATTACATTCTACGTGGTGTCAGCTTATAAATAAAAAATAAATCACAAACTTGACAAAAAGTGCACCCTATGATACTAATTGTGTGAGCGCATGTGTGCTCATACTGTGTCAATTGCTGGTGTTCCCTAAATCCATTCTGCTTTTATTATACAACCTAGCAGCTATGGAGTTTCCCATCTCAGATCTCATTTTAAGGAAGAGCTTGCCAGGTAGCTGGAACATATACAGTCAGTTGGGAATCTCCAGCAGCCAGTAACTGCATGATTCACCTCAGATTTTAAGCCCAGGCCACTTTCCTCTTGTGCAGCAATAGCCAAAGACCAAGCATAGTGGGGGCACTAGGGTCTGGCAATTCCTGCCCGACATAGGACTCGCCTAATGGGCAATATTGACCTAATTTTTGCCAGATTTGCATCTTGGTCTGAGGTTTGCCCTGCCCAATCCCTCTTCCCTTCTTCTTTCCTTTTTCACAGGTATTAGATCTGCATCAGTTTGAGGACTTTCCCAGCCCAATTCTGCTTCCTCTACATTTTATCTTTCACTTCTCTAATAAACTTTTTGTACTCCTAAATTCGTCTTGGTGTCTACTTCCCAGAGGACCAAACTGACACATATGGTACTAGAGCTTTAGCAGGGTATGTGGAAATCTACGTTGAGACTTCATTTGCCAGCCCGTCTTATGCCTAGATATGGCCATATGGCTAAATTCTTGGCAATGGAATATGGCTGAAAGTGATGTGTAGAACTAGTGCTTTAATTCCTTAAGAGGAAATTGCTTGCCTTCTACTTCTGTTGTTTTCCTTTTCCTGAAGCTGGTACATTGATGTGGCATTGATCAAGCGTCTCATATGCAGGACATTTCCTTAAAGAAGGGGTTAGCAAACTGCAGCCCACAGGCAAAAGCTGACCTGTGGACTATTTTGTACAATCTGTAAGCTAAAAATGTTTTTCACAATTTTTAAAGTATTGCTAAAAGAATAAAAAGCAGCAGAATATGTAACAGAAACCATATATGGCCCACCACCCTTTAGGGAAAAAGATTGCTGATCCCTGGTTTAGAGGACTGCAGATCAGCAAGTTAGAAAAAACCTGGGTCTCTGAATGACCACGTGGAGCAAAGCTATCCGACTGTCCTGCAGGCCTGGTTTGTAATGTGAGAGCAAAATAACCTTTTTTGTCTTCTGAGCCACAATATTGTTGTGTCTTGCTGTTATGGCAATAGATCTTAGCTAATATATGTACAAATAAATAAACGGTTAAAGATTAAAATGATTTTCCCTTCCTCCCCAAATTTTATATAACTCAGCCATTTCTTCCTCTAACCTTGACCAGTCTTTTAAAACTGAATTTTTCAGTTTTTTATTAGTTTTTAAAAACCTAAAGCATTTTTAATGCTTGTTACTTGTATATCATGTTGTACAAACACCACCTAGGAAGATAGAAAAATATGTAAACTCAAGATATCACAATAAGTATAAAGTCTATTTGAACTCCCTCTAATTCTAAATATCTTACCATTATTTCTAGAACTGCCTCTACCTTACACAAAAACATGGTGATGGTAGTGATGTAATTGAGGTTGGGGAACAAAGATAATTTTACAAATGGCTAAACAATGATTGCATATGCTAGAGGGTAATTTATTATAAACATAGGGTCCATTATGACAAAATCATTTACCATCATATAGGCTTTCTACAGTCAGTCATTGAGGAACTTATGCAGCATACATTTTTTTGTATACTTTTGTGAGCCTGGATTGAGGTAGAGAAAAGTAACTTATTTTGGTATTTCCGGATACACAGCAACTACACAAATTTTATATGTATCAATTTAAATGACCAGCCTTCCTGCACACTAATTTTCTTTTTTCATAGCAATAAAGAGTTGAACTCTATAATCTCTTTGCCAAACCCTGAACATGTCCTCATTTAGGCTACTGTTTTATATACCTGAAAGCTTATTTGCTTGCCAAATTCTTATCTGCTTCTCATTCCACAAAGTGTTTTGCAAAATATTTAATCAAATAGGTGTGATATTTACAAGCAAATCTTTAAAAAAAAGACAAAAAACCCCTTTTATAATTTTACTTGTGCTACCTAAATAAAATATATTTTTAAAAAATCAGCATTGTAGTGGTATTTAGAAAGATAATAAAAGAAGGCTGTGAGAACAAATTTTGTTATGACAGACGATGAAGAATGCAAAAAGAGCTTTCTGTGATAGGTATTTTCAGATGCAATACTGGGACCTAATTCAAAACATTTTAAGTACTGGAACAGTAAAATGGAACTCTGTTCTTCTAGCAGCCTCCTGGTGCATAGCTTATTGGTTTACCACAAATCTGCGGAAAATGCAGTATACTTTGTAATTTAGTCTTGCAGCTTTCTCTGAAAAATGTCTTTGCAAAGAACCTTGTCTACTCTAATACTAAGCCTATAAATGCAGGGCATAAAAATATGTTTTGCTCCTAAGTAGTCTGAGGTTTTGTTTAATTAGTAAATTTCACTATAAAGAGGCAGAAGATGGAAGTCATTTCTTTCTAGTCTTATTAATTTTAATTTAATAAAGATAGAACATCAGCCTGATGATATGCTAATTTATTAAATTCATATACCTGAAATTTAATTTCTACCAAATTAACTGTGATAAAATATCAAGCTTTCTTTTCCAAAGAATCAGGAAATCATAACTATTACCAAAAAATGCCAAAAGGGAGAGAAATAATACAAAACTGATCTCAGTGGCAAAAAAGTCTCAGTGCTTTTAAATTAATTCAGTTATTATTTTATTTGCTTACCCTGGGCATGTTACATAGAGAAAATATAATGGAGGAAGTGTTAGAGTTTTCTATGTGGTCTATAAAACTATACTTTTAATGTATAAAACTCAATGATGAGGCTCATGGTTTATTAATCTATTTTACTTGTTTTTGAAGTTGCTCTTTTTTTCTTTCTTTTTTTTTTTTTTGGCTCTGATATTTAATTCTGTGACGAAAACCTTCATAAATACATCATTGTTTTGTCTTGTGTTGAAACATGTGCATAGGAGTGGAGGTTTTTTAATCAAAGAATTTGAAAATCTTCTATCTTTATTTTTATGCCCTTACCCACAGCAGTCACTTCTTGTCAAGTCTAGTGCTCTTTCCTCACAAGACCCCATGTGGTTTAGAATTCTTAGAGCACTGTGTTCCAAACAGCCACTGCAGTTAGAGTTAGCATGCCGAATATCACCTGTCTGTCATCTTTCTCCTGTGATTTTCTAAAACAATCATCCAAATTTCAATGCTACTGAGAACAAATGAATTTAGCAACATCTTTGAAACTTTGCTAATATTTCATCATTTTTAAACTTTGTTTCACTTTTACCTTTTTAAAAATTTTTTTAAATTTTTTATTATGTTAGTCACCATACATTACATCATTAGTTTTTGATGTAGTGTTCCATGATTCTTTATTTGCGTATAACACCCAGTGCTCCAATCAATACTTGCCCTCTTTAATACCCATCACCAGGCTAACCCATCCCCCCGCCCCCTCCCCTCTAGAACCCTCAGTTTGTTTCTCAGAGTCCATAGTCTCTCATGGTTCATCTCCCCCTCTGATTTTCCCCTCTTCTGTCTTCCCCTCCTGCTATCTTCTTCTTCCTTTTTTTTTTTTTTAAACATGTAATGTATTATTTGTTTCAGAGGTATAGGTCTGTGATTCAACAGTCTTACACAATTCACAGCGCTCACCATAGCACATACCCTCCCCAATGCCTATCACTTCTATCATAAAGCTATGGTATTTGCATTCCCTGTACCACGTGTGAGGATGAACTTTCTCGCATATGTATGTTTGCTAATTACCTTTACTCTGAAATGAATTTTTATTAAAATTGCTTTGCCTGGGGCACGTGGGTGGCTCAGTTGGTTGAGAGTCAAGACTCTTGATTTCGGCTTCGGTCATGATCTCAGGCTCGTGAGATGGAGTCTTGTGTCGGTCTCTGCACTGGGCATGGAGCCTACTTAAGATTCTCTCTCTCCCTCTCCCTCTATCCCTCCTCCTCTACTCTCTCTCTTTAACAAACAACAATTGTTTTGCCTATTTATTGGGATTCTATAGATGAATGACCTTTGGTAGTTAAGATTTATGTATCTTTTCTCTACCTGGTATTTAGCTTATTTCCCCAACAGCTTATCCCTAAAACCAGTTTTTATCACTTTGAGTAACATGATTTATTTTTAACCGTAAAATATGTTTTCAATAAAATAAAAATAGAAGACAGTAAAAGATGTCAAAATACTAAACAGAACATTGCATTTTATCAATTATGTTTCTTGCATTTGGGAACATGTCTACACTAGCAAAATTTTTATAGCTATAGGAGAAAAGATGTTGTTATTTTGTTTGAAGTCAAAAAGTAGGAGGAAAAACCCTCTACCTGACAATTACCACATGCAGTATTTAGACAGCTCATCATCATCTCTTAAAATGGATATCATAATATTCCTCTACACAATCAACACTTACCACCTCCCCCCACACATAACATAATAAAATAAAAACCAGTATTGTTTCTTGAGTGCCCCAATTACATTTTCAACTTGCAGACTTTGTTCACTCTTATTCACATCTGAAATGTCCATCTACAGTTCTTTCTTTTTAAAAAAAATTTTTTTATTTATTATTTGAGAGAGAGAGAGCACGAGCAGAGGGAGGGCAGAAGGAGAAGGAAAGCAGACTCCCTGTTGAGCAGGGAGCCCGATGCAGGACTGATCCCAGGACCCTGCGATCGTGACCTGAGCAGAAGGCAGATGCTTAACTGACTGAGCCACATAGGCGGCCCTGTCCATCTCCATTTCTGAACTTCTAAGATTTATTTTGACTTTCAGTTCAACTCAAGCAATTAGAGAATTAGATTGTATTGTAGATGAAGAGAGGGCTTAGGAAAAGGAACTAAATTTTATTTGGGGCCTTTTCTATGCCAGACTCTGGTCCCAGGCACTACAAAAATGCCCTTAATACTATCACCACTAGAACCCTTGTACCACTGAATTACGCCTACCTAGAGATTAACTCTGTTTTATTAAGGAGATACTTATGTACACCTCCTAATTTAGTACACAGAATAACTCTACAGGGTAGGTGTAATCATACCTACTAATACGTGTGGAATCAGAGTAGTTAAAAATTCTGCTGAACGGCACACAGCTATAGTCGTGGTAGAGATGGGATTTGCAGATAGTTCCATTATAATCCTGAAGTCATGCTCTTCTTACCGTCCTTTATTGTCTCCTGTGCCTCTGCTCTGATGGGAAAGGTTCACTCTTTGCTCCGACATTAGTTATTTCCTATCTAAACACCTGTTTTATTTACTGTGAGTGCCACTTACTTGGCATTCCCTTCTTTGCATCATAGATGTATGCTTGTATCATTAAATGTGTGCTCTGCTCCACAACCAAACTGCAAAATCCTTGAGTGAGGAGGTGATATTTATTACCCAAATAGTGCCAATTCTGATGCCTTACACATAGTTGGTGTTTAAGTGATTCTTACTAAGGATCATTATTAATCTAAGTATCTGTGTGAAAGAAAATGGGATTTCCTTATATTTAAAAAATAAAAGAAGAATGGATCCAGAGGAGAATTCTTTTATTGAAGGAGAAAAAAAAGACAAAAGTCTAGATGTTGAGTTTTTGTTTCTTGTGACATTATTTTGTACTGGAGCTCTATATGTGGTTGCTCTATTATCATTTCAATTCTCTATTTAACTGGAAAATGAGATTCCATCAAAAAAGGGAATTGATGCTATGTATTTTTTGATGGCAGTAAGTATTTAAAAATGTGTGAGTGGGTGTCTAGCACAGGTTGATTTTTTTTATTTAGTTTTTTTTTTAAGATTTTATTTATTTATTCGTCAGAGAGAGAGCACAAGCAGGGGGAGTGGGAGAGGGAGAAGCAGGCTCCCCGCTGAGCAGGGAGCCCGATGCGGGACTCGATCCCAGGACCCTGGGATCATGACCTGAGCTGAAGGCAGTTGCTTAACCGACTGAGTCACCCAGGCGCCCGTTTTTTTTTTTTTTTTAATTTAGTTTTACATTAACGTTTAATCTGGAGGAGATTCATTAGGTTCTTGCCACTGAATTACAGGCACTTTTTAGTTTCCTTGCTTTACCTACTGCTAAAAAATGCAGTTGTAGCTATTCTTAACCTAACACTGCTTGGTTTTCCTTTTAATATTTTAAACTGAAAACTGGAATAAAAGTCCTTTTAAGATGAAGAAGCAGCCTCCAATACAACTAAAGGTTTAACTTCTTTTCTTGTCTTCTTCTCAGAAATGAAATCTGTATTCAGGATGTAACGCTTCTTCTGAAGTGCTTGGAGAATCAGAGAAAATGGCCCATTTTCATTTTAATGAATCATGCTGGAGAATAAATTTACATGATGTTAATACTGAGACCTGGAAGATGGTATGGTATAATGCTCATAATAAAGGATTTAGGAACCATGACAGTTCTGGGGTATGAATTCTGGTAAGCTACTCATGTGTGACTTTGGATAAGTTACTTGAGCTCACAGTTGCTCAGTAAATTGAGATGGAGTGCTAGGGAGAGGTAGCTCATCGCTGAAAACCAACTCCGTGAGGCCAAAATGAAATAAACAAGGCATCAGGGCTATACTTTCCTTATGCACCCCAGGATTTTGTGCACATAAAACAGCACGATGCGGTCAGGCGTCACTCATTGTGGGTTCTTTAAATGAAACTGACAGCAGCTGAGAGGCTTTTCTCATAGAGGTTGAGGGACATAAGCCCATCTCAGACAGTCTATGAAGAGGTAAATTGGGAAGATGCAGACCTCGAAACAGTGTGTCTGGCTCCATCTCTCTCTCTGCTGTGGAATCTTCAGCAGTATATATCTAATAATCATTTTGAAGAGAAATATGAAGGGGAAATCCATATCTATGGAGACAGAGAGATGAACTCATAGAAGCAGGGAAAAAAAAACCACTAAGGAGGTAATTTCAGGACTCAGTAAACTAGCTGGATCAGAAAAGTCAAGTGTGCAAAGATACAAAGCTGGTTGCAAAGCTATTGAGAGAGACTTTTACCATTACCTCCCAGCATTGCCTCATCGTGCAATTAGCACTCCAGAGAGCTCTGCATTTCGAAGGATTTACTCACATGGGCGGGAGCCATTTCCCAAGTGTGAAGCAGATCCATTTTAAAATGGCTACTGTGGGCTTTAGTAGGTTGCTTTATCTCTTCTGTGTGTCAGTTCCCTCACTAGGAACTGGAACCCTATCAAATTCCACAGGCCATTGTAAAGATTAAAGTCCTAAACATATGACAAATGAAATGTCTGCATCTTTGGCCAATATAAATCATCAGCACTATCAGAAAAGAAAAGGAAGTATTTAATAAGTAATTGGTTGTTGGATTCATTGACATCTCTCCACAAATAAGAGCATTTAAGTTTTTGGTACATTCAATTATTTGTGGGTTTGTTTTTGCCTTCATAATCATTATGCAATATCAGTGAGCTGCCATGAAAACTGTATAAAAATACGTTTAAAGTGTTTTTTTCTTTCAAAAATCGTACATAAGTAAAGGTAATTTTGATTATCATGTAATTTATCCTTCTTTTTCTTTTTGAAAAAATAGGCTTCTGACAAGGTTTTTGCTTGAGTAAAAGTTTATGTAGACTATTTCAAATCACGGATTATGGAAACTGCTTGCAATCTGGTTGCCCATGAAATATTCCTACTATAATTCTTTTTTTAGTAGTGCATTTTCTGTAGTATGTTCCACCCTGGTAACACTCCAAAAAAGGAAAAGGGCTGTTAGCTGATGAGATAAAATGTTCATAGTAACGATCAAACTTTATGATCCTTCTATACCATGGTAGGTGCTAAACTAATAGGGAATTAGACAAATCTACCAAGGGACAAGGAGCCTTAAGTTCACATGTCTTATTCCTTATTTCCATAAGGAATATACTGCCATTGTGTTTGGCCTATATGCAACCTCTGAAGACACCTGCCTTGAAATATTTTTATTTTGTTAACATATAGTGCTGCGATTTATTACCTCACTATTATACATGGCAGAAAAAATATATTAGAAGCCAATTTTCTCTTTTAATATGGCGTGTAATAAAAATTAGGCCTCGTTTGCTAGATTAGACTTGAGAAGGAAAGACTTGGAATGTATGTCTTCTTGACATTAAAAAAATTCACACTATACATAAAACTCAATCTGGGAGCTCATAGGTAGATATTTATACACTACTCTGGGCAAGAACACTAGGGGAAAAAAATCTAGCTCTTTAATCAATGAGGAGGACTTTGCCTGTTCATTGGGAAAAAACAAACAGGAATTCACTCATTTATTTCCTAACCACAAAATATTTAAGCCCCAACCATGATGACTCTAAGGAAGTATATGAAATACCTTGAGAGAAAACAGCCTACAATTCTATTCAATAATGTGTCAGGGTTGTGGAAGTTGTTAGGCATAAAGAAGACAATATCCAGGAAAGAGGAGAAGAATCTAAGGAATAAACACTGTGTGTGGAATCCCCAAAGTGTTATGGATTTCACTTTCGCAGTGTCCTGAGCCTCAACACCAGCAGAGTGAAAGGTCACCTTAGGGGTAATATTACAGCTGCAAGAATTACCTGAGGGGCTAGGGTTTAGAGACAGCCCATCAAAACTTTGTTTATTTAATAAACTTAAGGCATAGTGCCAAATTGGTTAAATGTACCATGTCTGTGCTTACTCAAGCATGTGACCACAGTGAAATTAAAAAAGATAGGAAAAGGGAACTGATCCATTATAACTAGATGCAATGAAAGAGACCACAGATGATATTACAAACTTTTCTGTTTAATGTCCAGTAATGTGATGCTGACAAATAGTATTTCTGAGGAAGTTCTTTATATCATCCCTGATAGACTCAGATCCCTGTATTATGTCTGCTGACTTCTTCCATGAACATCTTTATTGATAAAACTATATATATATTTTTAAAGATTTTATTTATTTATTTATTTGAGACAGAGAGAGAGACAGAGAGCATGAGAGGGAGGAGGGTCAGAGGGAGAAGCAGACTCCCTGCCGAGCAGGGAGCCCGATGCGGGACTCGATCCCGGGACTCCAGGATCATGACCTGAGCCGAAGGCAGTCGCTTAACCAACTGAGCCACCCAGGCGCCCGATAAAACTATATTTTTAATCATTCATTATCTTTCTACATTGCTTATTTCAATTGTATGTTTGAATACAAAAGACGGAATTGCTTGCTTATTAAACCCAAAATAAATTCATTTATAAAGAAGTCATGTGGGAGGCAACATTTAGTACAATTAGTTCTTGTTGTTCCACTTGATCCAAATGTTGATTTAGAAAAGACAAACTCCTTCCAGGATGGTCCCAATCCCTATAGCTACCCGATTCACTTAGGGAACTGTAGAGTTTCAGTGTTGGGTTTTCTGTCTGTAGCTCAACAGTGAGAAAACAGTTTCCGTAAACAGGTTCTGCAAGGCAATATAGGTGTTGGGACTTTAAGTCCTTCCAGCGCATCCAGAAACTTTCTATTAGTTCAAACAAATAAATTTTTTGAACACATCCAAGGAGGCTGAATTGTGCCCATATTGAAGAAAGAACTGAGTCCATGAAGAGCCATGGAAGATTGAAGGAGTAGTGGAAAAGGAGCGGCTCATACTTTTACTAACACTATTTACAGGGTCTCTCTGCCCACCAGCCATAGGCATATGAGGTTTAATGTATTTTTAGCTGATGGAATCCTTGCATTTTCCCAGACCACCATCGGCTGCAGAATTTGTAAGGAGAGAAGGATCTCATCCCACCTGATTGGCAGAAGCAGTGAGTGACATTTGGCTCGGGGCAAGTTGACCCTCCTAACATGACTAGTGGTGTCAGTGTCAGCTGTTTTGAATGAAACAACAGACATGCAGAATATAGCACAAAATTGAATCAATTATCTTGATATTTTCTGAAATATTCAGGTACCCTTTTCTGCCCAGGCAAACCCAAGTACTATGTTTCTTATTCATATTTCATGCTTTCCTACCTTTCAGTCTTTTAACTCATGCTCTTCCTTTTGCCAAAAACAGGCTTTCTTTCTTCTCCCATCTCTGAATGTCATCACACACATTTCAAATACCACCTCCAAAATAGCTTTTGTGCTCAGGCTTTCACCTATCCTTGTCCTCTTTTTCTTGAAGTAGGTCTTCCTCTTCCGAAATGGAGACTTAGCTCTTAACTTGGGCTGTCAATTATGTTCACCTTGGCTGTGAAGGTTAATTATAGGTATGTGGTCTCATAATTCTCAACGAACTCCTTGAGGGTAGGATCTGTGTCTAGATTATATTTGTATCCTTTAAGCCACTTACTGTATTAGGCACTCAATAGATTTTTATTTAACAAACACACATATTGAAAATAGAGACAAAAATGACATTTGGGAATTGAAACAACTAATTGCTGCAATTTGTCACTGAGTTTAGGATATCTAGACAAAACCTCAGCTCCCTGGACTCCAGCACAGTCTTTCCTAACCTCCTTTCCTTTTCTTTTTAAATCTCTCCAGGTTCAGGTGAGGTCTTTCTCCCCACCCTCACTCATCCGCTCTTCCTCCTGCTTGACCTAGTTACTTTGATAGAAGAACCAGGTCAGCAGTCTGGGGACCAATCATCTCACCCTTTTTTTCTCCCAAAGGTGAAGATGACTGAATATTAGTCTCTAAATGGCAAAGAATCCTGCTCTTGAAGTTCCTCGATAACTCCAAAGAGTGTGGGATCTAAGAGAAGAGACTCTTATCTCTCTTTCTGAGTCTTAAGGTCAACATTCACCTTGCAGGTTAAAATCTTTAGAGTCCTCTTTGACAATCCCCGTGCCTTCCTCGATACCCAGATAGCCCTGAACTTTTTTCCAAGAAAGCATCTGTGCTCTGGGTCCACTTCTGGGTTCTCACAGCTCCCACTCTAGACTGAGCCTGCAGGCACCCACTATGTGCCCTGTGCTCTTCTCAGGGTGCATGCATAGACTGGAATTGAGTTCAACTTCTTTTGTTTCCCAGCTGTGGGAACACTTTATGGAACAGTCCTAAGGTTTTGTTTCCTTATCTATAAAATGGGAATGATAATGTCTACTTTATGAGAGGATTAAACAAGAAAAAGCATATAAATCAGGTGGCACAATGCCTAGAACATGGTCACCTTTAAGCTTAAGAAATGGTCTCACCTGTTCCCTGTATAACCACATTCTTTTCTTCTTCCATGCATTGATCTCCTTAAGTTGTCTTCCTTTCTCCTTTTTTTTTTTTTTTTAACAAAATCCTATTCATCCACCACTTAACTGTCAGACTGGCCTATATAATTCTGCTTCTCTCTTCTGTAAGCATCACTTATTTTCTGTAGCATATAAGTTAGAAATAGTATGTATGATCTTGTATTCTTTCATGTTGCATTATATAAACTTGACTACAGGATCTTTAAGGACAGGGTCGTGTATACGGTCAAGTGTTCTACATGGGCTAAGCCCAGTGCTAGCATGTAGACAGTAATGAACATTTATTTATTGACAACTGAAAGAAATGCCAAAAGACAAAAATTGTGCATTTTTTAGTGGAATGACTCTGTGGTTTTCCAAGATTGTTTATTACTGTTCTAGGTTGCTAATTTTAAGCGTGACAAAAATGCACTAGCCCATTCATAAAATTCTCTGGCATCGTGACATGTCTTTAATTTTCTGTAGTTAAATATCATCACAGCCAAATGCAGTGATATAATAAAAAGCAATCTATTATCATAATAAGTTGCCAGGAGTACAATCAGTCAAAATGGCAGTTCTCTGACATCTTGCCATCCCCAGGCTCTCCCTCCACAGTGTGTGGCATAAGATAATTTACATGTTTCCATATAAAGGGGAATCAAGGAAATCTGGTAACTGACGTAGAAACTGACTGGCATAGATTAAAAATGGTAACATCAAATTTGCCTACTACATCAGGATGCAACTTAGATAAGGGCATTTGTCTATTAATTTATTATAGTGTTACTCAATTCTGAAAACATCTACCTCATATAGTCCGGGTGCCACAGGTACTTGAACAGCTGAACTAGTCTAAGAAATCGAATTGACCAGGTATGATGGCCCAGGAGTCTCGTTAGTTATACACGGAATTTTTATAGGATACGAAAGACTTCATTGCTCTGACAAGAAGTTATTCATCTATATTTTAAAACTGGCAAGACATTACCAATTTCATGGTTCTATTCCTGTCACTAAGCATGCCACGAACCCTAATGCTCTGTTAATGTGTTGGAATATCACACGTGGGAGACGGTGAACGCAGCAGGAAGGAGCATCTGTCTCACACACTCAAGCCGCACGCTCTTTCGCCTCCAGTCCTTTGGACATGTTGTCAACACCCAGCTCCCAAGACTCCTACTCTAAGTAATATCACACCTGCTGCAAGGCTTAGGGATTCTCTCCAGCCAGCTCATGGCAGCACTTGTGGTAGGTTCCCACGTGTGTAGCTGCTTAATGCTTTGATAGTTGTTTAAAGGCTCCTTTCAAACACCTATTCCTGGATGACAGAATTATAAATCCCAGCCAAAGCAAAAGTCACACAGTGGCAGCAACGTCAGGAAAACCACGGAGATTGTTAGGACAGTGGAGGAGTAACTGAGCAGTTATGCTCAACACCCTCCTCCTCTGCCCTACCCCCATTTCCACACCCCCAAGGCACCTACTAACTTTGTAAATTCATAAAAGAAAAAAAGGATAGAGTACTAGCTCTCCAAAAGAGAGAAAATGACTTCCTTTGCTTATCTGCTATCAAGTTTATTCATACGTTTTAAATTAAACTCTTATTTTAATAGCTAAATACAAAGAACAAACATTTGGAAAGTGGACTGTCTGTGTAACATTTGCTGGGAGAGTTTTCCATGCTGTAGTTGGCATTCTGGTTTTATTATGTGACTTTATGGGCAATAAGATTAGATTTTTTTTTTCAAATGCAATTTATCTGAAGGAAAATATTAATTTGGAGGTTATTATCACAGTACTGAATTTCAATGTAAATCTCCAACTCATTAAAAACCATGAAATGAAATGTGCACTTCATGTGCAAGTATTCAAAAACTGAGAAAAAGATGGGGATAAAATTTCTAAAGTCCAGTGATATTTATGCCCTACTACTTACTCTGTTCTCTTTCCAACAGGTGTGCATTACTCTTTCTTCAAAATTATTTATTGTTTATGATATTGTGACTATTTTCACTTAAAAGTTTGTTTTAAAAACACATGGATTGCACCGTTTATCAGAAACTTAAACATCTGAAGTCCTGGTATTTGCCCAGCATTTGAGCCTTCATTTCTGAGCTCTTCCTGTCTTATTAAACCTCAGTTACAAACAATAATATTCCTGGAATATTGTCTAGTTATTTATTGGTGATGGCAATTCCTGTTGTATTCTGTGTGATGCTGTCTCCTATTTCTGATCAAATCAATGTAAACAAAGCGGAATCATGATAAAGTTTGACTTTACTACTCAGAAATTCTCTTCAACATCCTTCATTTATTTTCAAATATGTGGGATTCTATGTATTTATTTTCTAATATATAATATTCTTTTATATTATCATATGGTAACTGACATTAATAAAATGTATGGTACTTGAAGATAAATGATATTTATCTGGTTAAAAAGAATTTGAGAACTTTATAAATGGCCAAGTAAAAAATGTTCCATGTTTCAGAGAAGGCTTCAGTGTCCCCAAGGACATTTAATGTTTTTGTCATTGATTGGGGATCACTGGGAAAGAGTTTTGTATAGAAGTCTGGGACAGAATAGATAGAATAATGGCCCCCCCAAAGATGTTCACATCCTATTCTCTAGAACCTACGAAGCAAAAGGGTCTTTGCAGATGTGATTAAGGATTTTGAGATGGGAAGATCCTCTTGATCATCTAGGTGGGCCCAACATAATCACAAGGATGCTTCCAAGTGATAGGCATCAGAGCAAATGAGCAGAAGGCAATGTTGACAATGAGAATAGAGTGAAAAGTCAGTGGGATGCAGGGCCATGAGCCAGGAAAGGTGGGTGGCCTTAGAAGTTGGAAAAGGCAAGAAAACAGATACTCCCCTAGAGCATCAATAAGAAACATACCCCTTCTCATACTTCACCCCCTATAAGATTCATTTTGGACTTTTGACCTTTAGACCTGTAAGAAAAAAAATGTGTTGTTTTTAAGCCACTAAGTTTGTGGTACTTTGTTACAGCAGAAATAGAAACCTGATATAAATCTAAAAAACAAAGGGTTTACTTAGGAAAGCCTCTTTTGATATTTTCTCTAGCTGCCCCTTTCTTGGGCAGATGCATGTCGCTGCTGTCTTTTGAGCTGTTCTTCCTTCCCCAGATTTATTCATAGACTAGGGATCATTTTAAGGCAGGTGCTTTCCCTAAATTGTGCGTCCCTGTTCTCACAGAGCTCACATTTTACTGGGAAGAAATAGATGCTATATAAATGGATCAATAGGTACAGGATACAGTAGGTGGCGAAAAAAAAATAATAATTAAAACAAGGAGATGGAGGAGAGCAATGCTTTAGCCCTAGTTACTTATTTTGGAGGGAGTATTTGATCTGGTTTAATAGCTTTTTTCTAGAATGTATTTCAAATTCTGTTCCTATGTTATTATCAGTTATCTGTCTATAGATAAGTATTCATTTGATACTCCTAAGACTCCTGCCTTTTCTTAAATAGCATCTCACTGACTTTTCAGATTTTGGAAGGCTAGGTGTACCTCATCTGTAAGAACTAGCCATAATTCAACATGTAGAAAACATTACAACAAATCGTTTGGATATCAGTACCACATCTGAACTTCAAGGCCTCAACTGCAACAGCATATCAACATTTGATTCTCTTCCTTAGCAGTTGGCAAGATGGGAACCAGGAGGAAGAGGCTGTGCCAGAAATCTCCAGGTAAAATTGTCCACTTCATGACATGTCAACCTAGGCCCAATCAGATCTTATTGGTCACTTATAGATCAACTGCAGGGACTTTAGAGTGGAAACCCAAGGTGAAAGCCTTTGAGATCATATTTAAACCACGATAGCTCTACAGTTAGAAGGGACAAACAGGACAAACAAACAGAAAAATAAAGGAAAGAAGAAAAGAAAAAGAAAAGTAAGGGAAAGGAAGTCCTGGGTTTTCATATATATTGGGGCTGGTCTTAGAGACACAACTATTTGCCCAAGACTAGGTTTTTGTTTTATTTTGTTTTGTTTTCTAAGCCTCTGGATTGTTTTTAGACTCATGGTATTAGCAGTAGGACATGGTAATTCTCAACATGGTGCATTCATGTGTCTTGAACTTTGATCTTCTAGGCAGTTACTTTTGAATGTACTTACTATTAATTTGGCTTGAATCAAGCTTATCTGCTTTATTTAAATAACCTTTTGGAAAGGAGGAATGTTGATAGACTGTATTCTAGTTGATGTCTATGAGGTCTGCTGAGACTAAGAGGGTCAAGTAAAGTTGAGGCCCAGGACACAGATAAAAGTTTCATATTATGTGAATTCTATTATACTGCTTTTCAATATTCAAACTTAAAAAGAGAAGTCTCTTCATAATATATATTAACATATATTTGATTAGACATCATGTTCTAACATTTAGTCAGATTTTACGTACAGTCAACTGAAGCCCTTTAAATGTATCCTATAATTTTAATATGTAATTAAGAAAGTATTTGGAAACATCCTTCCTCCCCTCTACTGTTAAATTCATCCTTAAGAATTATTACACTTTCTATTTCTGTCTTGACTTGCAAAGGGCATAGTAATCAATAATAACTGTAAAATAATGTGGAACAATTAGTTTTTCTTGCATGCTCATAATTTGTGTTGACATCAGTTGGCATTAGTTAATGCATATATTGGAGATGGGGAAATTAAGGTGCCAATAATCAAGTTTCATGTTCACTTTTATTAATAACATTTTTTTTGCTTTAGATAAAGAATTTTTTGAAAATTTGTGTTCTAGAATCCCACTAGTAACAGAAATGGATATACAGTATTTTCTCTTAAAACCCAATGACTTTCTAAACAAGGACTCTCTTAAAAAATGACTCAACATATTCCTTTGATTTTTACCAGATTAACTGGTTATACCTGTTTCAAAACTGAGTCTATGCTGCTTTTCATATCCTGAAAGCTCATGATAATTTACTTGAGTAAGGCAGTTTTCACATTTATATTAAACATAACAATTGATCACAAAAGTTGAATTTAAACATCAGAGTTGAACTTTCCTCAAATGCACATGATTCCCTATAATGACTAATGGTCTACCAACTTAAATTATCTTCCTCATCATTTCTTTCTTGCCTTTGTTATGTCCTGGGTAGGTTTGCTACTGTTTTCTTAGTCTCCCTTCATTTTGTGTGTGTATGTATGTATATATTTATATACATTATGTAAATGTATATATATTACATATATATATAATAACAATTATTTTTCTTGCCATGTGGTTCTGATTCATCCATAGCCAGCTTTCATTTCACCGTAGATGGGAAAGTCCTCTTGAGCTTCTCTCCTCAGATTTTACAAAGGTGGGAGCTTGAAAGGTAACTTGAGTGAGGGGACAGAGCTGAAGACATAAAGAGGTCCATGTTTTGAGCCTAACAATATTTACACCTAAAATCCTAGACGGCAGTAGAATTGATTATACACAGTCTACTATTAGACTCAGAACTTGCTTATTTTGCCACTGAGCCAAAACCCTAAATGATCAACTATAACTTTTAAATAACAGCTTAAAGAGGAATATAATTTAATTCCTTTCAGCACCATATTTATTGGAGACTGAAAAATTTTATAAATATAAATGGAGAAAGTAAAAATTGATCCCAATGAAGGACAGAAATGGATAGAAATGTACTTTTCAATTGGATAGATGCTTTTGTCAGGGTGCTCCCATGTATTATCGTATAGGTATGGCATGGTAGAGAATTCTTAAGGAAGTTTTGAAATAACAACATCATGGACTTCAGTAAGAGAAAAATGCAGTTATCCTACTTGCCTTGAAAATAAATTCTAAAAATAAAATCACATGCTTTAAAATGACAAATAAGGTCACAAACTATCCTAATTTTATTTTCAAAAGTGTTCACAGTAATATCAAAATTATAAAGTTGTGGGACAACTCAATAAAACCAACACTTTTCTTGAAGAAAAAGAAATTTAGAAAACATTTTTAAAGCAAAAATAAAGAAACAATAATAACACAAATCCTTATGATATAGAAAATCTTGTCGATATAGAGAATCTTGTCACTAATTCACTCTGGAGGCAAAGACCAAAAGACTTTCCATAATGGTACTGGGATAAGTTAATTGCAAAGCTGGATATTATCAGAGAATTTAATTAAGGCTTCTAATTCAAGCCTAGTGCTTCCTGCACTCTCGGAATAAAAGTCATCTGTAACTTACTTTAAACACAAAATAAATAGATAAACTGTCAACCAACAAATGCAATGTATATAAGATAAATATGCCACAGTCAACAAATGCAATGTATATAAGATAAATATGCTTCATAGTTTTTGACATAATCCATACTTTGAGGTTAAGTTATATTCATAGGTCATATGACTAACTTAAAAATTGCTTTGGACTTTTGTCATGGCTTAGTCTTCTGTTCTCACCCTGTAAACTGTGAAGAGGTTTTTGTAATGAGAGGAAGGGTTATTATGGTATTTGGAGACATTGTTCCATAGAACATAAAAAATAGAATTTGGATGGATGTTCTACTGCTTTAAAGAGGAAGGGGTTGACATTACTTAACTTTATCTTCTGCTTGGGCTGTGACCTGGTTATCCATGTGGTAATAACAATGAAATCAATGGACTATTACTTGGGCCTTATTCCAAAGGACAGTTAGGATTTTTTACGTGAAGAGATTTGCAACTGAAATTGAAAATTTTATATATATAAATGTAGATGAAGCATTAATATAAAAAAACAGAAATGTGACTATATTTATTTGACAGGTGATTTTTTAATGGTTTAAGGAGTACTATTCCAAAGCTTATTCTTTGCCATTTAAAAATTAGATGCACATTCTGCATATAAGAGAATGTTTCTTGCATGACTGATTTCTTTCAAATTAGTCTTCTATGTTTATAAACTTAATTTCAGGCTACAAATGTACTCATTTAGAAAATTATGAAGAGAAAATATATTTTAAAATTTGGATGTATCTTTAAGTTTGAGTCTTCTGAAATTGTTCTAAAAACACAAATCTATTTTTGCATCACTTTTACTATTATTTTTTTATTTACACATACAAACATAATATTTAATAAGGAATTAAATTATCAGATTTGTGTATACAATAAATTTTGCAGACAGAATAGTTATAAGCACATACATTTTTAAACAACTTAAGCAAATCATGTTGACTTCACTTTAGGTATTTATTGAGGTAATTTTTTAAAAAATTGCTTGTACATTTCTCCATGTAAGAAGCTGCCTTAATTGTTTATTACAAGCACACTTACCACACTGTGCCAGCATGCTTTACAAAGAATTGCAAGTTAAGGACATTTCACAATAGAATTATGTGGATTTAGCTATAATTCCAGTTTATTCGTTTCCTAATTCATGTACCATATCATCTTATCTATAGCCAAAGCTTATAAACAGCATATTTTTTAACATAGTCCCTTTTGATTTATGCTAACAGAAATATATTGTTAGCTTGGATAGCAATCACCTGTCAATTTAGACAATAATTCACTCGAACATTTCAAATAGATTTTAAGATACAACAGATACCTTCAGTTGACCTACCATACACTCTTCTCTGAGAGAAATAAGCATTTGACCGCTCATTTTAAATCTAACCAAAATGGAATAAATTTTCATTGCAATTCTAAGTACTGCCTTTTGTTCTTGTGGTGGAGCAGAAGGAGTAAGACAATTGTAGGTCATCATGTCTCCCTGGTACTTCACTGTGCTCTTTGACCTCCATTATTAGTATCTTTTATGGTCCTCACATTCCTATATTTAATTGGGTTATGGAAATCTGTCACTGACAAAATATATTCCCATTCATAGTTCCTGTTAACCTAAAAATCTTTTAAATGAAGTGAAGAAGGTGCAAGGCTATGATTATGGGTACATTACACATTATCACCTTTAGACTTCATCAAAGTAGTAATAACACTCTGTTTAAACAACAGCTTAGAAGAAAAGAAAGATGAAGAAAGGTCATAAGCATCTGTGCCTCAATTAACCAAATACAAGAGTGAAATGTATATAATTCTGTGCTTGCCATTTAATAGCATATAATATCATTTAATAATCCTTCAGTGTAGGAAGTGGCCCCCCAAATAATAATATCTAACTTAAATTTAACCACAATAGCAGGGTAAAATAAAACACTAACATATACTCTTTAAAAACAAACTGACTTTTACCCAGTGAATAATATGAAACGTATAAGGTCATATCCTACTGAGCAAAAAACACTCTCAATCCAAATTTCATTTGAATGGACCCCGATCTCCTTTTGTGGAAAAAACCTTCTTTTTAAAAATTTTATTAATGTGTAATTTTAAAACTTTTTGGTCATTATAAAATCAATGTTTTCAAATTAGTTTTCTTGCCATTCAGAATTAAAATAATTTACTCCAAAAGTGCTAAAGTCACAATAGGTAAAGTATTAAGAAATCAAGTCTTAAGGAAACAGAGTTTCCCTGTAGATGCTTCCTGATTACATAGGAGAGTTTTAGAAACAAGGGTGAACCAAGGTTCTGCCACGTTTTCCAGTATCACGTATATAGCAGGGCAGCTGAGCTAGAGGCAGAAGCCGTCTGCTGCTCTTCTCTCTATGGTATGATAAAATAAAGCTTGAAATATAAGGACAAATTAGCTAAATTGACAGTTCAGTAAAACTAATTCCTGAAGATGTTTTCTTATGGGTAAATGGCCATCCTCTGGAAGGAAGCAGAGTAGGATCTCTAAAAGCATATCTTCTGCCAGCTGATCATCATAATTCATTACAGGTATCTGAGTGAGTATTGCAAACTTTTTCTTAAAGTAAGTATTGAAAAAAACTTTGGTAAAATACCAGTCAGTTTAGTTATTCAAAAGGAATTGACATGAATTTTTCAGAGTATTTCAGCATTAGAAACCAGGAATGAAATTGTGTTTAGAGTTAGTTTTTAAAACCAGAGGTATTATATTTTTGAAATTTCCAAGAATGTCAACTTTTTAAAACTACATTAGCACTTGGTTAATATTCTCAAAAGACAGCCAGGGAGCAGTCCCAGGGCATACACATTGGGAATTAAGGAAAAATCAATATAGACCTCCATCCTTCTTTTCTCTCCCCTTCTTCCATCTATTCCGGTTGTTTCTACTTCAATCTTCAGAACAAACAAATGGAATTTTTTTCTTCTTACTAGAAATAGGAACTGAGAGAACTTGAGGAATATTCACAGTTAAATTGCACTCTTTAGTAGTCAGTCAACATGCCTATTGTATTTGTTTGATTATTGGTTTGTATGTTTAGTATCTGAGAAATATTGAATTGGGTTTCACTACTTTAAGGGAGGTCCATGAACTTATTTTTGGGAAGCTTGGGACATTAGGGACTCTGACAGATTTCAGATCCATGTTTTTATTCAAATCAAGTTTTCTTTTAAAGGCTCATTTATTTATTTTAGAGAGAGAGAGAGCATGAGCAGGAGGGGTAGAGGGAGAGGGAGAGAAAATCTCAAGCGGACTCCGCTCTGAGCATAGAACCCAGCGTGGGGCTCAATGTCGTGACCCCGAGATCACGACCTGAGCTGAAACCAAGAGTCCGACCTCAACTGACTGTGCCACCCAGGTGCCCCTCAAACCAAGTATTTTTGTGTGTCCATCTGTTGTTACTATAGTGTTTCACTTGGATTGGTAACGTTCAGTTTTCCTAAACCCTTGAACTAAGACCAAAATGAGTTTCCTTATTCACAATTATGTAAGCATAACTTGAATTGTCCCAATTCTCTGGTAGTTCCAGATGGCTCATAGACAGATCCCCACAACTCAGAGAGATTGGCTTCAGTTTTTTAACAACTATGTCAAATTAATTACTGGCAGCTTCAAAGGCTGTTTAAAGGAAAAAGGGTTTTCCACTCGATTTTCTTGGTTTGGCATGCAGAATTGCATCATATGCCTCAGACTACGCTGCTACCCAACAGCTTCAGGCACTAAAAGCACATAGACGTCTATGTTCATTTCAAGATTTATTTTTCCCAACTTCATTAGGTAGACCTAATCCCACTGCCTTATTTTACATCTAAGGAATCCGTGTCACAAAACATTTAATGAATTGCTCAAAATCACAACAGCAAGTACAAATTAAGCTTGGGTAAGAAGCCAGGATCTTGTTTCCATGCCTATACCCTCCCATACCACGTGGTAACAGCTGAATCACTCTTTTTACACCTCAGGAGTAACAGCATATTTTGGTTGCACAAAGCTTCTGGATAAAAATAGGTTAATTAACAGAAAAAATGTAGATGGATTTTAGTTTTTCAAATCGTTTTATAAACATTACTCATATTCAAGTGTATTATAAATTTATATACCACTCTATGTCATAGACAAAAGTTTCTGACAAACGTTCACAGAAGAAGAAATATTATCCTAATAATGGATTATGGTTCTGTTCACATTTGTTCACATTTTTATTATCAAAGTTAGTAAATGCCTTAAAATAGCAAAAAAAGTTTGTTTTTTTTTTTTTTTTAGATTTATTTATTTATTTTTGAGAGAGAGTGAGTGAGAGAGAGGGGGTGGATAGGCAGGGGAGAGGGAGACAGAGAATCTCAAGCAGATTCCCTGCTGAGTGCAGAGCCCCATGAAGGACTCAATCTCAAGCCTCTGAAATCATGACCTGAGCCAAAATTAAGAGTTGGAGGCTTAACTGACTGAACCACCCAGGAGCCCCAATAAATATTCACTTTTATAACTAATTTTATATTCTTTCTTTTAAAATTGAAGTCAAAATCTTCTAGGCTTGATAGAGACTGCATTAAATCTGTAAATTGCTTTGGGTAGTGTGGAAATTTTAACAATATTAATTCTTCCAGCCCATGAGCACAGTATATCTTTCCATTTCAATTTCTTTTGTCAATGTCTTATATAAGGTTTTCAGAATACAGGTCTTTCACCTCCTTAGTTAAATTTATTTCTTGGTATTTTATTCTTTCTGATGTGATTGTGAATGGAATTTTTTTCTTAATTTCTCTTTCTGATAGTTTCTTATTAGTTTATAGAAATACAACAGAAATCTGTATATTAATTTCATATCCTGCAACTTTATGGAATTCACTTATTTTAAAAGAGTTTTTTGGTAGAAATTGTAGGGTTTCTATATATAGTATCATGTCATCTACAGATAGCGACACTTTTACTTCCTCCTTTCCAATGTGGATGCCTTTTATTTATTTTTCTTATTAATTGTGCTGCTGGCTAGAACTTCCAATACTGTGTTGAATAAAAGTGGCAAGAGTGGGCATCCTTGTCTTGTTCCTGATCCTTGAGAAAAGCTTTCAGCTCTTCACTGCTGAATATGTTAGCTTTGTGTTTCTCGTAGATGGCCCTTATTATGTTGAGGTATGTTCCCTCTATATACATTTTGTTGAGAGTTTTAATCATAAATAGATACTAAATTTTGTTAAATGCTTTTTCTGCATCTAGCAAGATGATCATATGATCTATATCCTTCATTTTGTTAATGTGGTATATCACACTGATTGATTTGCAGATGTTAAACCATCCATGCATTTCTGGAATGAATCCCACTTGTTGTGGTGTACGATCCTTTTATTTATTTATTTTTATTTTTTTAATTTTTAATTTTTAAATTTATTTTTTATTATTTTTATTTTGGTGTGTGATCTTTTTAACGTATTAAGTTGAATTTGAATTTGATGTGCTAATATTTTGTTGAGGACAATTTCATGATGTATAAAAATATTGAATTCCTATCATGTATACTTGAAACTAATATAATATTGTATGTCAATTGTAATTTAATAAAAGAATTATAGGCTTGGATCCTACTTTAGGCACTATTATTTTACAGAAGAATCAAAAGGAAAGGGAAGTCATGCAGTTGGTAAATGGAAGAGTTGGGATAGGAATGCCTGTGTTCCCATTCAAATGCACATGTGCTGAATCACTAGACTATACTGCATCCTGGGCTGTACCTCAGGCTGTAACAAGCATCTGAGGATGCAGACTCTGGCTTCTTGATTAGAAATCTGGTAAACATGGCAAAAGTACTTTCTCCTACCGAAATATTAGTCAATCTAAAGAAAACATCTGAAGAGGGAATTCAGATGCACAAAAACAAGTATTATGCCAACGTTAGGCAAAGCACATGCTGTGGAATTCCAAAGTCCTCTGCATTACAGTTTCCTTATCCACATAATGGAGATAATGATTAGTCTAAGTTGTTGGAGGAATAAATGAGATCCTTCATGTAAATCATATGGCACAGTATCTGGTATATACAAAGACTCAATAAATGTAATTTAGTTTTAGGGCAGCTGATCTAAAAAATTAGAAGGAATTGAAATGTTAAGTAATAATAGCATGTCAGGGAGATGTGTATAAAACATAGCACACACAAATTATTGAAGCTTATATATATATAAAAGACACTATAATCACATAAAAAATAAGAACAAACAAAATTAGTCATTTGCTTCTCTTTTAGCTTTTAGTCATTTTGCAATGTTAGTCCAAGAATGAAGCTCATGCTTTGAGCCTACCATCATTACACAGATCATGTATTCTTCTGTTAAAAGCCACTTAATGGCATTCTATCTCACTCACAATAAATGGCAGAGTACACACAATGGTGGTGTGTAAGGCCCCCAGAATGTGCCCTGACCCCAACCTCATTTTCCATGTTTCTTTCCTTCACTCTGCTCCAGCTACACTAGTCTTGTAATTCTTCAAACAAGACCCAGAATGCTCTGCCCCTCAGATATCTCCATGGCTCATTCTTCCTCACATCTTTAAGTTTTTATTTTAATGTCACTTTTCAGTAAGGCTTTTCTAACCATCGTATGGGAAATTGCAACCTTTAGTGTATTCCTAAATTGAAGATCATTATTTTTTTTTCCTCTATGAGCATTCTTTGGTGTGAAATATTGAAGCTGAGTCTCCTTGAGTTTTTCCCCAAATCCTAGGATGGATCACTTTGGGACCCAAGTAATGGGAATAATTTAGAATTAGAGCTGGGTGTTCAGAAACTCAGAAACTGAGTTTTATTATTCTGTTAACCATGTTTGTTGCCCTATAACTCAATTTCTCATTGAATAATGGTTTTTCTGGATATTATCTTTTCCTAAAATTCTGTTTTCTGATTGTTATTCCTGATTCCAAGGGATATCCTTTTACTGAACAGGAGTATACCAAACTGTACAGTTGCTGCCTGTATTTCCTTTCCTTATGTCCATTTGCTAGCATCAACTGACCAATGAGTACCTTTATCAATGACATGATTATTAGATTTCCTCCCATATCATGTCATACCTATGCTTGGATCTTGGCCAATATATGGACCTTTTGGTTTTGAGTTCACCTTCATACATGTGTCCTCATGTGTTTGTCCTTAGAACAATTGGCCTTTGTTTTGCTTCTATTTCAGAATTGTGGCAATCTTTTAGTTTCATGAGGGGTCAGATCTAACCTTTGTACCTTGTCTGATTCTTTTGCCAATTATATATTAACAAAACCCTAATTATGACTCAGTACCTAATTCTTAATAGAAGCTTTTAAGAAGGTAGACTTGCTTTCAATTCTGCAAATAAAACACCTGGTAGAGTGCTATATAAATCATAAATTATTATGTATATTGAGTCAGGCAGTCTGTCTGTTAGCATTTAGAGTTGGACTCCAGGGTTCTCTTGGTGAAAATCAAATCAATGGTGAGGTCACTAGTAGAAGGAGAATGAAAATGAAATTATATGTCTTTGTTTTATATGCAAAGCTGCTGTAACTTTGAGATGATAGCATACTTGGTATGTCTAAAGAGCTGAGGAAAAAAGAAAAAGAGTGGGAGGAGATAAAATCAGAGATATAGCAGGGGTGAGATAATTATATTGTTGTGAAGTTCATTGTATGACTTTTGAATTTTATCTGAATGAGATGGAAAGCCATTGGAAGTTTTGAGTAGAGGAGTGACACATTCTGACTTTTATTCATAAATTTTTATTTATAAATTTATTATATTTATTTATAAAACTTTTTATTCTGGTTGCTTTATTGGAAAGAGGCTGTAGGAAAGCAACCATCAAAGCAGGGAGAAACATTAAGAGACTACTTTAAGAGAGAAAGACAGAATCAGACACAGAGACTGACTGAGACTGAGACTGAGGCAGAGGAAGGGACAGAATGATGGTGGCTTAGGTAGAGGTGGTAGCTGTAGGCACTTGTGAGAACACTGTATAGGTTTTGTATGTAGTTTCTGACAGGATTTCCTGATAGATAAGATGTGGATTTTGAGAGAAAAAAGAAGATAAGTGTTTTGGGCTAAAATTTTTGGTATGAACAATTGGAGAAGGCCCTTAGACACAGAAATTGGGAGAATAAGGTGGGTCAAATTTGGGGGAGATTATCAGAATAATTTCCAGCTATGTTAGTTTTCTTTGAGAGAACATAAACCTACTTATATGAGATTTTATTTTAATGTCTGAAGATATAGGTCAAATATTTATAACCCTGCAAACTCACTATATTGTATACTTTAGCTTAGTCTTCTAATTCATATTGCAATAATATAAAACCATTAAAATAGCAATAAAAAACAGAAAGTGGTTATTGGCAAACATTTTAATGCAAAAATCTAACAATTTTAAACCTCTTCTATTCATATTGTATTCATCTTGGATAATTTAACTGGATGAATTAAAGATAACATAAATTATTCAACTGTAAATGATTTAAAAGCAAACAGCACATTCATTTTATCATTTTTTTTCTTAGAGCCTTTCATTAAAATTCAGCCATTCTGCAATTAATTGTCACAATTTTCTGGCCAATACATTCATTTCCTATCATATTCAAAGAAAATTATTTGAATTTAAAAAATCTTATTCTACATGTAGTTTATTGAACATTTCAAGTCTTGACAGTTTAAGTCTATATTTGTGTTATGAAAGGCACTTCTTTTCTTTTTACCTGTCGTATTTCTTTAAGTTAGTTATAGGTGAAATTGTAACCCTGACTGTTACCTCATGTTAACTCAAGACAAGAAAATATGTATGAATATCGTGAAGAGATTTGACCTGCAAACTTTTCATTTATTGAAAAGGCTGTTTTTGGATTTTACCACATGAATTATTACCAGAATGCTTTAAATATTCATAAGAAGTCTAATTGATGTTGTAATGTCGAGCAACACACTCTTCATTTGACCTATTCCAAAATGACACAATTTTTTTTAACCAAATTATTTCAATGTTCATGAGATAGAAGTTGATTATATATGTATTTCATGAAGTATTAGGGAAGTGAAACTAAAGTTTAATATTGCTTTTGCATGTCCCTCTCTCCCTTAAGTAATATAATCCATTTTATAACAAATATATATAAGCATTTATTGAACATATCTACCAAATCATGAACCTGTATTTTAGGTAGTTATTTTCCAAATATTGTAGGTAAAAGTAATAACAGCTACTATTTTGCAGGGATCTTCTAGGTAGCAGGCCCTGGGCAATGCACTCTCTGTCATTATCCCACCCACCTTTCACAGTACCCTTCAAAGAAGATGCTCTTGTAATTTCTATTTTGTGAATACAGAAATGGGAGCTAAGAGCTATTATGTGTGTGGCCCGACATCACACAACGGTAGTGTTAGGTAATAGTTTAACTGGGGGGTATAACTCCGGAATTGGAATACTAAATACTAAATACAATGGCATGTTTCTTTAATTCAATTGGCATTTCTGAACTTGCAATATTGAGTCACCATACACTATCTACCAGGACTGTGTCATGATGCAACTACAGAACATGTATTTTCAGATGTAGAAAATATAAAAGAGAACCTTTATTATTACATCCTTAATCCCATTGCTTTTTCTTCAGTAAGGACTTCAGCTAATGTCTTTCAAGCAGATAAGAATTATAATATTTTCCAATTTTGAGGAATACTTTAGAAAATGCAGCTTGAGTCCGAAAAAGGAAGTTTAAGAAAGTCACTACCGGGCACTCTAAAGTACTCTTGCTCCCAGGAGAAACTGGCAAACAAGACAAAAAAAAGCTTGAAGGGCAAGTTATTAATGCATATGAATAGCTTTAACACTATATGTATATCCTGAGTAGGATAATTCTATTTCTAGGAATTCATCCCAAGTAATGAAGATGAGCATAGAGATTAAATCTCATGGATGAAGGTTAAAATGATTTAGATACAGTGAAAAACTAGAATCTGACATTTCTAAGAACAGGGGTTATATAAACAATAAAGGAATGCTAGGCTTTCATTAAACACGATGTTTGAGAAGCATATTTATTGATATAGAAATAAGGTCACGGCAAACCATTATCAGGAAAACACAAACTATGGAAAAATATATAAACTATGTTCCTCTTTTGGGGTTTAAATTTTATCTTGGTATATTTGGGGGTTATCTTCAGTAATGCAAGTAAAAGTAATTTTATTTTGTGGATTTTTTTGTTTCTCATTATTTTCTAAAATAAACAGATAATGACAACAAAACCAGTTATTTCAAGAAAGCCACCATTTCATGTGTCTTCCTTTCCAGAAACATTGCCATTGCTCAGCTTATATCATTTTCAAAAGAGGTCCATGATTTACTAATTTGTTAATTATCTTACTGAATGAAGAATAAATTTTACTATTTTTAAAATGACTTTTTTTTTAAAGATTTTATTTGTTTATTTGACAGAGAGATAGAGAGAGAGCACAAGTAGGCAGAGAGGCAGGCAGAGGGAGAGGGAGAAGCAGGCTTTCTGCTGAGCAGGGAACCCGATGTGGGGCTTGATCCCAGGACCCCGGGATCATGACCTGAGCCAAAGGCAGCCACTTAACCAACTGAGCCACCCAGGCGCCCCTTAAAATGACTTTTAAAAAATAATCTATACTTGAAAATGTGAAATCCATTCGTTCAAAATAATGAACTTTATTTTAAGTACTTCTTGTCTGCATGACACTTTTTTAATGCTTTGGGAGATTCTAAGATGAGGTGTATATGGCCCCAGCCCCTATGGAGCTCAGAAATGGAAGAAGAAATAAAACACATAAAACCTAACTATAATTTCAGACAAAACATAGAAGTATGTCAGTAGTGATTAAAAGTCTTACAGTAGCAGGGAGATGGAAAACATTTTTCAATCATTGAACCAAGAGAAATATAATAGAGATGATGGCATTTGATCTTGATGTTACACTTGAGGAAAAGATTGGACTTTTGTAGAGGAAGTAAAGGAATTCAGCATTCCAGAGGATGGGAGTTACATGAGAAATACTTTGGAGAGAATCAGAGTAAATAGTATGGTTTGTTTTATATAGTGAGTATTTGATAAGTAATAGTGAAATATAAGTCTGGAAGAGGAGTTAAAGTAAGGTCTAAACATTCTGGGGGAAAAAAGGCTAAATTGTTTGTACTTTATTATCTATTGATTAAGGAGCTACCGAAAACTTTTGAATAAAAAAATGACATTACCTATATTAAGTATAAATAATATTAAGGTTAAATATACTTAGGATCAAGGGACTATTAAATCATATACAGATCAACTGAGCCATAGATTCTGAGTACTTCAGCATTACATGAAATAAAGAATCTTGGTATCTTGAGTGATCAGTACGAAAGTAAAAGAGAAAAATCTTCAGAATTTCTTTATTTCAATTATAGTATGTAGAAAATAATCTGTTCTCTTACTAGAGATTTTTTTAAAGATTCTTAAATTGACTTAAACAATATTCTAAATCTTACCATGAATATCAGTGCAAAATATTCATGCTAGTTACAATCATTTGTGGATAATAAAGAACCATAATTAGGAAAAAAAATAGCTTTTCTAAAGCAGAACTGTCCAAAGGTATGATATTATGTGCTGATAAAACAGTCTATCAAAACAAGGGTTAAAATTTTTTGTGGACCTGGAAAATGTGCATGCATTCAAAATGTATTTATTCTATGTTTATAAAACACCAATATCTCTGTTAATTTCCCAAATAAAATGATTCAAGTGACTTCTCCACATATGTCATTATGAGTGCATATGCTGCAGTAAACATTTCTCTATCTCAAGGAGAATTGTTTCAATATATAAGTAGTGTTGGATAGTGAAGGAATCACAAGGCAACAAGGGAATTAACAGATCATCTTGCTCATCTTCTGTTTGCCTTATCAATATCTCTTGGGTTCTCTACCAAAGAAACCATGTGACCTCTTTTTTAGAAAATACTCAAAACAGATAATTTCTGTTTAATAATGTTATAATGACTATGTGTTATAAAATAAGTTCACTTTGTTGTTGTTCTGAAATTGAGTGAGAAAATGAAAATAGTTAGCCAGTCCTCTAATAAAAGTGATCCATTATCTTAGTTAATTCAAGCAGGTCAACCTCTTAAATTGATTTTCCAGGTAGGTGATTAACTGCTCATTTCCACAAACAGGTTACTAAACTGGCCAGCAAGCTCAGAATGGGTACATTTGGTTAAATAGAGCTTGGATACAACAAGTAAGATAAGTGGCTGAATCAAAACAATTTTTTGATAACCCCAACAACAATTTGAATTGCATATCATACTCATAAAGGTTGTTAGTATAATCTACTTCCAGGAAGGACAGGACTTTATTTAAGCATAAATCTTTTTGTAATAAAAATGAATGTTAGACAGTTCCATAGCCTTCTCTAGACTAAAAGATTTTCCAGGTCATTGTGCTATGCCTTATAATTTTCATTTTTAAATTCTTTAATAATCTTTATTAATCCATTGCAACAAATTCTCTATGGCAATCCTAAATTGTTAAGCATTAAACTAATACTTATTCTTGAAGAAGTATCTGTGAGACGGATACTGTACATTACAGGTGCAAATGTAAAATGGTGCAGCTGCTGTGGAAAATAGTTTGGTAATTCCTTAGAAAGTTAAACCTAATTATCATATGCCCCAGTACTTTCAATCTTTGGTATACACCTGAAATAATTGAAAATAGGGACTCAAAAAGACACTTGTATACCATGTTCATTGCAACATTAGCCTGAAGGTCAAAAGGTGTAAACAATCCAATTGTTCATCAAATGATGAATAAACACAATGTAGCATAAATGTACAGTAGAATATTATTCAGCTATACAAAAGCAATAAAGCTCTGATATATGTTACAACATGGATGAACCTTTGAAAACATTATGCCAAGTGAAATAAGCAAGACACAAAAGGACAAATGTTACATGATTCCACTTATGAGAAATATCTAGAATATCTAGGCAAATTCATAGAGCACAAAGCAGATAAGAGTTTATCAGTGGGGAGTTATTGTTAATTGATAGAGTTCCTGTTTAGAGTGATGGGAATGTTTTTGAAATAGAAAGTGGTGATGGTTGCACAATTTTGTGAATGTAATTAATGCCACTGATTGTACATTTACCAATGGTTAAAATGGCAAATTTTATGTTACACATAGTTTACATTTATACACAAATGCATCAGTGAAAGCCATGTGTAATAAATAATTAGTATGGGTCCATGCACTATATTTTTATTTATGGATCCTAGGGTGCACTTTTAAAAAATCAATAGAGCATATAGTTGGTTCATATATAATCTCCTGCAGGCTAAATCTCTACAAATCCCTTTCTGCTATATTGATGCATTGCTGGTTGCCCTTTTTACCAATTTTTCCATCTCCTCAAGGTATTTTTTTTCTCTAGTGCATTGATCCTCATTGCATTTAAGTCTAACCACTTCTATTTGAACAGGACATGTTAAATTGTTAACCAATAATAAACGGTTAATTATTGATGATGCTTTTGGACTTAATGAACACTCTCCTTATTATCACTATTATGGATGATGAAGAAGGGAAGAAGTAGACAGCTTCAAGATAGACTTTGTGTGCCAGGTCTAGCCAGGTCCATTTTACACAATATTACAGTGTACATGGTGAGGAGGTATGAAGGAGGGACAGATATCATAATGACTACTAGGTTTTTGGCTTACAAAATTGAATTGAAATAGGAAATTCTGGAAAACCAGATTTTGATATGTGTAATATGTTTGCATGTATGTGTGGGGGAGATTAATTTGGATCTGGACATATTAAGTTGCAGGTGCTTTTAAAGAAATTTTGAGATATATCTAATGGCCATGTTGTGTAGGCAGTTACATTTCCAAGTTTGAAAGTCAAAGAGTTTTGTACTGGAGACATAAGTTAAGAAGCCATTAACACATAGATCACAATTAAAATCATAGGTATAGATGATACAGTTTTGGGGGAAATTTTAGAGTAAGACATGGAGATGAAACAAAAAAAAAAGAGAGGAAAGAATAGTAGAGAATCGTCAACCTTCCATTGAGTAACTTTAATATTTAATGCCTGGATGATGAGGATGAGCCAACAAAAGAGAGAGAGAAGTTGCTATTGGAGCTGTAAGAGGAAACGGCCTGGCAAGCCATGCAAACTGAAGAAACAGGGTTTTCAAAAACTAGGAGGTCAGTGGAGTCGCCTTCTTGTAAGCACTTCAAATTGAGGACTGAAAAACGTCCTTTATATTTCTTAACCCATACATCACTGGTAACTTTATAGAGAGCTGTTTATGTGGCAAGGTGAGGTAGAAATCCAAGTTGAAGTGGGTTGAATGGTGAGTAGGAAGTGAAATAATTGAGTCAGAGAGTATAAACGCTATTAAACAAGGAGAGAAAAGGGATTGGTACCTAGAGGTAGAAGGAGATTTTGGTGGTTTTTAGCTGATGTCCTTCATCTTTAGAATAAAAATCAAGCTATACTGTTTTTTTTTTTTTTTTTTAGATTTACTAATTTACTTGAGAGAGAGAGAGCACAGGGAGAGGGAGAAGAGAGAAAATCTTAAGCAGACTCCCTGATGAGTGTGGAGCCTGACGTGGGGTTCCATCTAAACCCCGAGATCATGATCTGAACCGAAATCAAGAGTCAGCTGCTTAACCAACTGAGCCACCCAGGTGCCCCCCAAATCTAACTATACTTATATCTTCTTTTCTGTCTAAACAACAAATCTCTCCTCCCTTTCAAGGCTAAACCCTTGCCTAACCCTTCTACCTTTTCCAGGACATATATCATTTATTAAGTATTTACTATATGCCAATTTATTATAAGCAAAAAATTTTAAGATTTGTTCCAATTCTTGCACATCCTTCTTGCACATTAAGAATTTACTCCTTTTCTTTCTAACATAGCTGAGTCAATTTTTTAAAGATGCTTGCTCTATTAATGTATACATATGGCTTTTCTTTGATAATAAGTATAAATATATATTTCACAATTTCATGTGTTTTAATTTGCTTTAGCTAATGCTGAAAGTTGTACAAAAGCACTTAAAATTAATATTACCATTTATTAAAGGTATTTGTTGATTTCAAAATGTTTAGGCTTATGTACTATTAAAAATACCAGCACTGCAGCAAATGTTAGAAGATTATTTCAGTTGTATTCTTATTTCTACCAGTGATTGCTAATAATGAAAAGATTCATCATTGGGTAGTTTAAGTAGACAAGTCCTCATCTTGCTATTTTTCAGGCATAAATTACAATGTTCTATAGAAAAGATGACTTTTTGGGTGCCTGGGTGGCTCAGTTGGTTAAGCGACTGCCTTCGGCTCAGGTTATGATCCTGGAGTCCCCGGATCGAGTCCCACATCGGGCTCCCTGCTCAGCAGGGGGTCTGCTTCTCCCTCTGCCCTCTTCCCTCTCGTGCTCTCTGTCTCTCATTCTCTCTCTCTCAAATAAATAAATAAAATCTTCTTTTTAAAAAAAAGAAAAGATGACTTTTTAAATATAGTTTTGAATGTCTTAGTTATCATATATTAACATGAAATAAGAAAACTAACATATGAATTAATACTAGTCTTGTGATTATGAAAAGTAAAAGGATGCACAGGTTATAAAACATGTTTTTGTTTTGAATATTTCTTCATTAAGAAATTTCTCTTAATAGAAATGATATAAAATAAATATGGCATTTAACCACATTAAATTAATTCTAATAAGTTGTTTAGATTGTTTAGAATATAGATGATGGTAAATATAATTAACATCTCTAAGAATAGTAGAATAAAATGAAAGATATTTTTCAATAAATACTGAGCTTATAAAATGAACATAATACAAATTCTTAAGTAGTGATTTTAATGTGGGCAGTCGCTCAAAAGTAAGCGACATTAAGAGTAGCTACCAGTTGCTGAGTATTTAGTTTTCCCTAGATACGTTATCTCATTGTTTATCTACAAATCCTTAATGAGGTAAGTATTATTATTATCCCTGTACATTGAAATAGAAAGTGGTGCTTGAAATAGCAATTGAAGCTTGGAGAAGGGGACATCACCAAAAAGCCGTAGAGCAGGCACTTAGACTTAGATCTGATTTCAAAGTTTGGCTGTTATCCTTGATGCTTTAGTAACATTCACAACCAAAGCTGATACAGGGCTTCTTCTTAGAATTACTCTTTTCCCTGAGAACAATAAAGAATTAAGTTTGGAAAATGTGTGTGTGTGTGTGTGTGTGTATTATAGCCCTTAATCGATGCTAAGTTTGGGGGTATTTTTCATTAAAAAGCAAAAAACACAAAAGCAAATATTAAATTAACAGCTCACATCTTGGAGAACATGAATATAGTTCTTAGGCCAAAAGAGTTATGTGAAAATAAAATTCACATACCAATCATCTGTTTTTGTAGAAGATAATTTTACATTATCATGTAATATTTAATCTCAAATTCTGAAAATATATTTGGAGTAAAAAAATGAAAATTAAAAATATAATGATACATATAAGCTTAATTTAATCATTATGTTTAATAAGGTAAATCACAAGACTTGCCTAATAGAAGTCTGAATGTTACTCAGTAAGCAAAATGAAGGTAAACAAATGAATCAATTCAATGCATATACAGTGAAGTTATTATATTTTACCAAAAGAATATTATATGTTGCTATTATTAGTCATTGAGTATAACCATAAAGGAAATAATTTTGTAAATTTTGTTGTTGATGTTAACAATCTGAACAGATTAACAAAAGAGCTCATGATTTTATTCAAAATGTAACAACTTCTATCTAAGAAAGTATTCCCTGAGAGCTGATCTGCATCTGTGGAAGAATCATCTTTTAGAAATATTTTGATATAAGTTAACATTACTGCCAGTACTGTGATGTAAGAAATGAAGGAATCAGTTCTCACATGAATATCAGAATTCCAGAAAATGTTAAATCTCATGCAGCATGTTATTTATGATTGCTGATGCAAATTTGCAAAACTTTTAAGCAAGAGATCAAACATTTACTACTCAATAATCATTCAGAATTTTATTGAATTTTTTATTTTATTTATGGAGTTGTTTTATTGAAAGAATAAGTATTTTTTTCTTACTTTCATCACTATCTAACAGCTCCATTTTAATAAGTGCTGCTATATATATTCCCAATAGATAACCATCTATTGGTTAAGAACAGTCATTCTTTTTCTTAGCTCTAATATTTGTGATTTTTTTAACCAACTATTTTTTATAACAAATGAGACTTTAAAATATAATTCCCAATAGATGGGAGCTATCAGAGAATAGCTGTAATCTAAGGTGACAAAAAAGATTATTTGCTTCAGAAATCTTATATAAGTGTGGTACTCTTTCAAAGTTATGAAAAGTTACATTTAAAGATATTTTTCATAAACTGTGGATGATATCAAATATATTTCTGATAACTATAATCAACTCAATGATAAGCAGACTTAAAAATGATCTAACATCAAATTGGTATATACTCATATAAATGGCATAAGAAAAATAAAAATATTGGCAATAAGTTAACTACTAAGTAGAAGTGATAGACACTTGAAGTGGAGAGGAATGGCAGTTTTTTTTAAAAAGAAAACTAGGGATCCAAATAGACTCTCAGGAAAGAAAAAATGAGTTAAAAGTGTTTAAGTAAATGGAATGCGCTTGGTTTCTACTGATAAAATTGACAGAATTGGACTAAATCTAATCCACTAGAGAATAACTTGCATTTATGCCTTTATTGATTCACATCTGAAAGACTACGAACTTTTTCAGTCTCAACTTTATGAACTCAACAATATTCTAATCAAAATGTACACATGGAGGATGTGTACCAAGAATTTTAAACTAGAGCTCACTTTATAACAGAAGTATGTGCCAACAGATGTCTTGGATCCTCCTCAGTTGACTACCTCAAGTGACTACTAGTTTTTGAGCAAGTTCTCTGAGAATCCTGTGTCTAATGGGCAACCACTTTGTGGTGAAAATTTCAGGAATGATACAACTACTCCACTATGATAGCTCTAAGAGAATCAAAGTTGCAACACAGAAAATTGTTTTGTGTTTAAGGGCTATATGCAAGTTATAGTGAAACAAAACATCTTTCCTCTTTCTCCAGCTCTGAAGAGCCCTCAGCATGTGCTCCATAATGCCTCCATATGATGAGATGCTCAGTAAACAGTGAAAAGATACTTGCTGAGTTTAATTATATAACTTGTTTCAGGAACTGAGAGCTTATTCAGCACAACTAAATATGAAGGCTGTTTTCTACTTTTAAAAAATTATAACAATTTATGCCTGAAAAAGATAAATTCTCTGAAGACAGGTTTCTTTATATAGCAGATTTAAAATGTTTATAAAGGCAATCTGATCTAGACCTGAGTTGTTCAGATATGGAAACTTTTTATGTTTATTTCCATTTTTGCTTCCCATACAGTTTTTGTAACCTTTTCTCCTGATGACTATTCTCAGAAAATAATTCAAATACATCTTTAAAAACATACAATTTTTATTGTCATATATTTTACCAAGATTATTTAGGGAATACATGATAATATAACTTCTAAATTGGTGAGAATGTTTACACACTATTCCCAGACTTATTAAATATGTTACCCACTTTTAAATGTCTAATATCTCTGCCTTTGGTTCTAGAGCAGAGGTCAGCAATTTTTTTTTCTGTAAGGTGACAGATAGTAAATATTTTAGAATCATGGATCACAAGGCAAATCAAGGACATTATATAGGTACTTATATGACAAGACAGAAACTAAGTTTCCACAATTTTTTTATTGATGAAATTCAAAATGTAATAAAAATTGAGTACAGTTTTGTGTAATACAGATCTACTCTTGAGAAAATGTAATTCTTCTTCGGGAGGAAGATAACATTTTGCTTAATTATGGTCCAAAGTTAGTGTTCCCTATCATCAAAATTAATTGTAAATGTTCTTCTGTAATGTGATTTCATATATTAATTCTTTGAATATATTTTTTACCCCAGTAGGTAATGCCAAATGCTGATATAAATGCATGAATACACGGTTTTAATTGAGTATATTTATCTCTTGGGAGGAATTTATAGAATTCTATTAGATCATCTTGATATTTGCCTTTTAACTTGTCTTTAAATTGTAGATTAATGACTTCCAGTTGAAGGTTAGGTGGAAGCTCCTCAAATGCAAAGTAAAATGCATTTTGAAAAAATGCAAATTTCCCTTGCACTTGCATCGAGGCTTGAAGAGTGCTGTGGGACTATTGTTTGAACTCATAAAATATATCTGCTACATATTTGTGTGAAAATGGAGATCTCACTTCTTGATTTAACTTTGTAGCAAGAGTGGCTAAAACAGCTTGACATTACCTGTGAGTCAAACAACATCAGGGTTCTCAAAATTACTTTATAGCAGTGTGAACGTAATATGTGGTCGCTGTTTGCTTTGTAATTTTAGGCTGAATTTATTAAGAAACATTATCAAATCTGCAGCAAACACGAATTTCTAAAGCCAACTTGGCATAAATTACAGTGGCTAAAGTTTAGACTTGGCCTTGAGGTTGTAGGTTTCAGACCCCTGTTCTAAAGGATACCAAAGGCAATGCTTTGCATTGTTCCACTATAAATATTTATTGTTTTTTATTTGCCTTGAGCAAGATGTAAAGAACCCTCCTAGTGGTCATTCTTTCATGAATTTCTTGAACAATCATTTGTTAAGGGCTTACCATGTTATTTGAAGTCTACTAGGTATCATGGAACTAAAAACAGTCATGTTGGAGACATGGCAGCAGGCATTCCCATATAATATAGTAAGTATTGAAAATAAATATGCAAATGTACTATAGGAGCAAAGAGGAGAAAGCCAATTAATTGTGATTTATCAGATTTATCGGACTATACTTCGAATTAGATGCCAAATGAGAAGATATCAGGTGTTAGTCACAAAGCATCTGTAATAATTTCTTAAGTAGAGAAGTCAAGAAAGGGAACTCTAGACAAAGAGACTACTTTGTATATGGAGGGCTGGAGGCATGAAAAGTTGCCAGAGAAATGAGACCCAGTGGAAACCAAGTGGAAGGAGAGGAAGAGAGTGGGGGAAAGATGTGGCTGGAGAAGCAAGAGAGGTCACTGAGGTGGCCTGGGGAACCAAGGCTTCGCAAGCTTTGATGTGCAAACAAATCACCTGGACAATCTGGATACAATGTAATTTCCGATCCAGTTGGTGGGGCCTCCACTCTGCATCTCTAACAAGATCCCAGGTGGTGGTGAAGCTGGCTGGAGGAGCACACCACACTTGAATAGCAAGACTCCATACAACAACACTAAGGTTTGAGCTCTCCCTCTTCTGCTAGTGAATCTAATGCTGTGGATATTTTAAGCCAGGAAGTAACACAATCAAATTCTGGAATTTCAAAGATAAAGCTGTAGCTAGAAAGAGTATGGACCACATGTAGGAAAAGAATGAGGATAGAGTAGAGCTGCTGAGAGAAACTTGTTCAAGAGAGAAATCCTGAGAGCCCACGGTAAGATGTGATAATGATGATACAAATTGTAAAAACATTCAACAGGTAAATATGCAAATTATGTGGAATGGCTTGATAAAAATAGTGAAGTAGCAATAGCAGTGTTCCCTGAAAAATATTCATCAGGCAGCCATAATAAAATCTGGCCTCACTCCATCCCAACCCTTCTATTCTCCAGTGAAAAAGCAAAAGCAGGATTTGATTTCCTCAGTGCTAAAAAAACGTACTTAGTAACAGGACTCATTCCAACAGGATATATACAAGAGAAATATTTTGGCATATAATAGCTAACCTCCACTCTGCTAAAAGTGATGTCAGAGGAACTTAGACTCTGCCAAAGTAGGAGCTTTATTTTAAGGTTTCAGAAAAAAATTCAGATGGTAAATTATGTGGATTTTCTTAAGAATGGGACAGGCATTTCTCCTTTTGGAGTGGCTTAGTTCTGTCAAGAACTGTGTGATTTTTACTGTCCTTTTAAATACAGTGCATGGTACTTCACTGTATAGCTCCTGTAGTGATCAATAGGCAGTGAAATCAAGCTTGTTTATGAAATTAACTGTATACAGCTGCTTGGTCCAAAGACTAATTTAGTGCAGAATAATGAGATCAGAAGATTACCCTTACAGAATGAATATTCATGTGAACACTACATATAAATAAAAATACCCTCTATTTTATATACCTTTTAAAAGAATACTATCAGGTATTAATAAATAGAATTATATACTTGCCTTACTCAATGTGATTTAATCACTTACAAATACAGAAAAACATAACAGAATGGCAAGAATGTAAAGTGAGGGTACAAGAATCAGATTGGAATCCAGAACTGAAATTAAGGAATGCATATTACTTTAAGATGTATATGTAATAACAAGGCACACAGATTGGGCTCTGAGCTTTAAAGCAGCAATGCAATAGATAAAGCTATTTATCTATTTTTCTATGTGAATGTTAAAACAACTTCTCCTTTATACCAAATGGGAGAAAAGTGAATAAGCTACCATATAGCTGCACTGTAAAATTATATTAAAGGAGAAAATGACTTTTCAACCTTTGGCAAGTTACGTGTAGCTCATTTTTGATGTGCTAATGTTGCTGTTTTGTAGTTCTTCTGAAGTAAAGATTTGTTCCTTAGTGTACTTACTGAGGCATTATTTGTGATATTTGGCAGCATCTTTATTTCACATTTAGTTATCCTGTGTTGAACTTCTGATATGATGCGGTAATTTGATTTTCTTTTACTTGTTTTGATAAAGAAATTTACATTTTTTTCTATAGTCGAAAACTGAGGTAATTTCTCTGACTTACAAAGACACTTAAATTGAGTGAATCATGGGAAGTCAACAACACTTATTAAATCTTTGAAGTTTAGAAACATGACCTACCGTGTGCATACAGAATTGGTTTCCCTAGTGTAGCCTGTAGTGACAGGCAAATAGGTAGTAAGTCCACACGATCATTATTAGGATGACAACTAGGAGACATACTATATCTGCTGTCGGAAAAGAATAGTTTAAAACTGACCTTTCTCCCGTGGCCCTGATTTGCTATTACATCACTACAAGGGAATCCTTAATGTAAAGTTTCAAAATCTGTATCAACTGCTCTTCCCACCTAAATCTTATTCTCTTAAAATCAATATTCTTGTTTATAAACTAGTTCTCTGAGTTATTGCAAATCATGATGATGTTTTGAACAAGGTAATGGTCACAAGAATGTTAATCGATTTTCCTGCTTCGAAAAAAAAAAAAAAAAAAACCTGTGCAGATAGCTGCCTTTAATTCAATATCTAGTTGGTTCATTTGTAGACTGATTTAATTTTGATTCAGGAGGATTATGAGAAGTAAGAAAATGTTTGAATTTTCAACTCACTCCTTTTTGTTGTGACATTTTGTTCTTTCATTCCATCATCTCCACTAGTTTGCCAACTGGCACTGACAGGAGTGTAAAACTACTGCAAATTGTTACTTCAGCGGTACCCTGCCTGCCAAGATCTGATCAGCTGCTCCTCTAAATGCACCTTTCACTCTTTCCTAACTGAAGCAGTCTGAGCCTACAGTGCTGCTGGGTAATGAATCTCATCCAGCAGCATTTAGTGGAATCACCTGACTTCCACCTCTTTCAGATAAACATGCATGAATGCAATCATTATGAAAATGAATGTCTAGTCTGCAAATTGGAGGGGTTGTGGGGTACAGTACCACAGCGGCAAGCACTCACACTCTTTTCTATTTGCGGCTTCATCTGAACTGATTTATCCATCTCTTTCTCATCTCCCCTGTCTCAGCAGTTAGAAACTGCACCCTCTTTCCTTAACCTGAGAATGCACTCAAGCTTTTCCCTATTGAAGACATTCTAACGGGGCTCTGTGGGTCACCTGACAAAAACTGGCAGAAGTGATGGATGCTGTATTCTTCCTTCTGTGGATCTGGATGCTTTCCGCCTTTCCTGGGTCAAATTAGGACTCCTGAGAATAATACCTGGATCCCCTACACAGTTGTGAAATGTCATGATCTTCGAATGGATAAGATCAGCAAGTATTTCAAATTTATGTAGTCAACCTCAGAGAACTAGACTGAACACATAAAACTTTTCAGATGACAGAAAACATGAATAAGCAGGTAGAAAATGGGTTTCTTGGCTGACATCTGGCAAATGAAGTTTAAACACGTAAGGACAGGAGAGTAATTCATATTGGATTGTAAAACTAAAATGAAACACAAATATACTCTTCCAGTATTTCAAATTTTGTCACAATCATGGGTGCCTCCTTATTTCCCATAATCCATCCTCATTGCCCAACAGGGACATCCCTTCTCAAGACTAGATATTAGTCACTCTAGAACAATTTTGCTTCTTGCATAGTAGTGACCTTTTAATCTTTTTTATCTATAATATACCCAGAATTAAGTCTTTCCCATTAGCTAGTAGGGCCTTATATTCTCTCAAAAGCTGTTATGACCAAACTTCTCACAGTAGGGGCATTAATTGGGAAAGCATACCATGAAAGAGCCATTCCCATTTATTGTCCCAAATAACGTCACGTGTATGAAATTATATACTACAGAAATATTTTTTTTAAGTTTTCTCATTTGGAAGGGAACACGTTTAGAAACCAGTGTGTCTCTAAGGTTCTAAGGCTTGAGAAATTACCTTCCTTGTCTTAGCTCTAACTGAATATTATCTTAAAGTAGAAGTCAGGTCTTAAAATATATGCAGCAGAGAGGAGATAAACATAAGTAAAACAGATAAAATTATTCTTCAGCTATTATATAAGGAAAGTCCACTTATGCAGTAAGAAGAAAACTCATTCACCACAACTTCAACTTAAAAAGTATACCTTGTAATTTTTAAAAAATAAATGCTACAGAGATATAAATGTTCTTGTATTATAATCAATATTACATTGTATGGAATGTTTCATTTAGACATCGTTCTAAAGGGTTAATTTTTAGGGGCGCCTGGGTGGCTCAGTCAGTTAAGCGTCTGCCTTTGGCTCAGGTCATGATCCCAGGGTCCTGGGATAGAACTCCTTCAGCAGGGAGCCTGCTTCTCCCTCTCCCTCTGCCTGCAGGTCTGCCTACTTGTGTGCTTTCTCTCTCCCTGTCAAATAAATAAAATCTTTAAAAAAATAAAGGATTAATTTTTAAATTCACCAAGAATATCCTTACACTTGAAGTATGCTATTAATTTCACCTAAGTTCAGAGAAAAGTAAAATATTTTAGAGAAAGTTTAATAAAATTTTTGTTTTAGAAAATAAACATAGAGATATCTACCAAAAATCCAAATGGAAATGGAACAATTCAGTCTATTATTCAGATATTTGAGAAAGAAGCAAACAAAAAAATTGAGGCATTTGTAGAGCACTTTCTGAAACATTTTTATCTTCATCCATTACATCTAGTTGGATACTGCTTTATGCATAAAATAAGTCCTTAATATGCTGTGCTAATTAATTAGGTGATGGGGAAAAAGTACAATCTGAATAATTTACCATTCCTTTTCTATGGAAATGTTCTCATTGTGAATACATTTGCCAAGTCTATATGACAGGCTGGGTAACAGAGAAAATCCTATAAATTATTCAAGTATCTCAAATACATTCAATTATTTGTATGATGATACTATCTGATATATTTCAGAAAAAAAATCACCAGGATTTGTATGAGAACAAAAGGTGACAACTAAAACTGCCAGTCCCGAACTGAAGATAGTGACATTTTTCAGGTCTCATGTCATAGCTTGATGCACTGTAGATACTGCCATGCTAAATGCATTCGGAATAAAGGAAAAGACACACTTGCAGCTAGAAGGAAGGGAAATGAATTAACACTTATTCAATTATTTGGTGTTTCTTAGGACCTTGGTATCTTCTCCTCAGTCGTATTAGGGAAACTGAGGCTCAGAGAGGCTGTGTAAATTCTGCAGGGTAGTAAAACCCATGTTAGCTAGACCTAAAACCTGCCCTCTTTCACTACGTGGGGCTATCTCCCAACCACATAGAAACACCTGCTTCGGCTGCTTTAAAAGAACGCCTCCTCTTTTCTCATAGGCAATTCATTCATTCATTCATTTTCTCTGTGGTCTTTATGGTTTTATTTTTATAAGTAAAGGAGTAATTCTTGCTTTGGGTGTTTAAATTCTGTTGTTTCGCTAAATAACTTAGAACTACTGTATTTAGTGATACGTTATGTCAGCGAAGCATTCTTACTCTGACAGCTATAATGCTGAGTACATGAATGAGGTTATTATCGCCAAGCAACTCTTCCCTCCACCAAGCTTTCTGACAGATGAGTCTGCAGCTCCTTCCTCAGTCTTGAGAGAACCTAGTGCACTAAGGGCATCCCGATGGCCTCGGGACCATTTCCAAATGATTCTCTATCAGCAAGGAGAAAGAAAAATTTACCGGACCTTATTGTTCATCAAGGTATAATTCTGTAAATGCTTACAGAAAGCCACATATTGACTAACAATAGAGCAAATTATACAGGGTTCATTAAATAGCACAAGCCACCTAATTCACAGCTGTTATCTCTGTGAATTCTTGAGGGTGTTAGAATAGCTCCCCTCTGTCTTTAAGTGCTGTCCCTCCTGCCTTCTCTCCTACCTCTTCCTTTCCTAAATCCAAAATGTAAAAAATTATTCATTTCGGGAACATTTGAGAAATCAATAAAGCAGTTTTTGTTTCTTTAAACTAGATTAGAAGTCTTTCTATTTATTTTGGAGAAATCAGTGACTTGCTGGCATGGAACGATTATTTAGGGCCAATGTTGAAGCATGTGCTAAGGCATGACAAGAACAGAGCTGACCATGTCTAAAGTACAAAAAAAAAAAAAATGGGGCAGCAGTTCAACTTTATAATTTTAACTTTATCTTACATTAACTGAAAAGCTCAATCCTTTAAAAATCTTAAATCTGCTAGTTTGAGAAGTCAGGGGCATTTTAAGTAATAATCTCTTTATATTTCTATATTATTCTTTCTCCTAAAGATAATCTCCTAAAGATTCCTCCTACTAAAGAAACTTAGCAAAAATCCTTAAAACTATAAGAAAAGTTGCCCACCATAACTTACACTACTACATCCATTGATCTTAATTTTAATGATGATATCATATGTACGTACTCTCTGACAACCCATTACTTTAAAGTTTTGAGATATATAGGTCTGGGCTACATTGTAGTATTTCTTAGTGCAAAGTTGCACAATTCTATTGCGCAGAACATTGATATGATTCAAACTTGCAACCTTGATTTGCCACTGCAACCTTAGATTTCAGATCACTGCCAAGTTTAGTCTTTTATATAAGGTTAGTCTTTCACTGATTAAACTTAAGTCCAAATAAATTGCATCCGTCACATTTTTTAAAATTTAGTATTTCAGATAAAGCCTATTTTCAAAAAGCTAAAAATTTTATTTTACTCAATGCCTATACATATATTTTTCATTTTTTCCAAATCTCTCAATTTTAAAAATATCTAAGAACTGCCATATGAAGTAGCAACCCAGCATTAGCATAATATAATGATAGTCTTAGTTTTTATTTAGATTACTAACAAATATTCTAAATCACTTAAACTTTCAGATTTACTTTTATTATCACCTATTATAAATATGCTCAAATTAGTGTTCCTTTATAAATTCTTGCACAGATATTACATTCTGACAAAAGGCTATGCTAAAAATGAATACTCAAATTTACAAGTAGAAAATTAACTTTGGAACAAGTTCTGTTGCTGCCTTATCTCAAGAAAAAAGTAGACAAACAGCATATATTTTAGTTCTTGTGAAACCCACTTTCAATGAGAAAGAATTAGTTGCAGCATTAGTAAAGCTGCAATATTGTGAATATGCCAGAAGCTTATCAGGTACAGTATGTTAATTTTTTTCTAATCGTGTGATGAAGTCTGAAGCTTTCAGGGAGATGTAGCTTTGATAATGGGCCCGTTTAAAACAACATTAAGAAAACCTGGATTGTGAGTTTCTCGGCAGCTTCCAAATGCTAAAGGAGAAGGCAATTCCTTCATAGAGGTTGCTGTTCACAGGAAATGTGCTTCCACTCCAAGTACTGCAGCAGCACATTCCGGCATCCCTCTGGAGCGAGTGGGACTCTAGCTGTGGTGCAGACGGTGCAGTCCAGGTACTTTGTGTGTCTGATATGTATTGCCATTGTAGATCTTTCAATAGCCACATATTTCCTCTGGGACGTTCCCGGGTGCCCCTTATGTGCGTTGAGCACAGAGTAACCTTAACCTGTTCTGGCCTGGGGCTCCTAAATTAGGTATTTTAGCTCTGGTGCCAGTTTATATTTCTGTGTACCTAGGTGGGCAAGGCTGAATAAACTACTAGGACTCCTGCAATCCTCCCGCAGGCCTGAGAATCAGCTCTTTGAGAGTTCCCCAGTTGCATATTCTGGATTTTTTTTTTTAGGTCTACAAGTTCTCTCATTTGGATACCTCTAATCATCTTAAAAATATAACCCAGTGGTAGGTTTATAAGGGGAAAAAGTGAAATATACTGACACTTTTTACCAACCTGTTATTTTATATAAATAGTATTATCCTCAGAGCAATGCTTTCTGGTCATGACCTAGGGAGTCCTTGGGCTATTCAAGGAGAAAGGACACTTTTAGAGGGAAACATTTTAGTACTTTAGCTCTTGTCACCCTGAAAAATCCCCCATGTGGTGGGATAAGAGTTTGAAAACCTCATATTTGTTCTTACATTTCAATTTTAAGATGCATCCTGATTTTTAAAATGTTAAAATATAAAACTACTGTAGCATAGAATTAAGGAAATATGATCTTATGATTAAGGATTTGCCCGTATTACTCCAGAACTGCACCGTCTGAAGACCTGGCCTTAATGTGTACATCTATGGGAAGGTAGTCCTTTTTGATATGTGCATAGAAGTAGCTGGAAAGATTGAGGCACACCACACTGTATAATCTATATTATGCACATAATAAAATAGTCATTTAATTTTAGTTGTGTAATTATTTGCCATACTAAGAGTCATTAATTTTTTTAGACATCTCTTTTATTCATGTTTCCATAGCTCTTCTAAAAAAATGCACTCATATTAAAATATTCCATCTGATACTAACATAGGTCAGTTGGACTAATTTAACTGAAACTGCATGATTTTTGGTAAATATGCAACAAACAGATACAAAATGTCTATACTTGACTTAGATTGTGTTGCATTGTGATTTGTAATCTTAAAAGTAAAGTTGTCATTTAATAGTTATTATTATTTTCAATTATTATTGTATTATATATTAACAAACTTAATTTATCCAAGGAAAGGAGAAATTAAAAATTCCTACAATTTTTTTCTTTCAAGATTGAGGGTATAAAAGAATAATTTAAATACAAGAAATATAAAATTAGGAACTTAGATTTTCCCCCCAATTTTATGTTATACCATTTTTTCCTGGGCTTCTTCCTTTTTTTTTTGTTTGTTTTTAAATAATACAACCTCCACAATTTTAAGTTTATACCAAAATTTTAAAGTTTTCACATATTTCAAAAGTATTTTTTCATTCTTTCAAAATACACAGGAATCTACTAATTAAACTCGGTATTTCATGACCTATTAATTCAACAGTTATTATAATCCATCTTTAATTGGATTAGCTATAATTACAATTAAATGGCTCTCTGAATCATGAAAGGTTAAATACAAGTCATCTTCCATTTAAAGACTTAAATGTGAGTTGATTATGGTAAGAAAGGAAAGATAAAGATACTTCATCCTAAGGTTAATTGCTAAGCTTTTTCCCCTATTTTCATGAAAACAACTTCCTTATCTTGTGCTTTTTTTTTATGGTTCATAAAACCTTTCAACTCTACAACATACTGTCCAAATACATGGTATCTTCGACAAATAATTTTTTATAATTTATAACTCTTATAATAAAACCACTACTTACCTGTATGTCAATGTGGAATAAAATAATTCTGTCCCTATAGTCAATAGGTTATATTTCTACTTAAATTAAGTGTACAACTATTAAGTAATAGTTAAACTACTTACAGGAGGGGACAGAAAGATTGAAGACCTTTGTGGCCAATTCAGTCCCTGTGAATTTTCTTTTTTCTTCTCTTTCTCCTTCCCTGCCTCCCTTTCTTCCTCCTCTACTTACTTCTTCCCCCCACCACACACATATACATTTATTATGTCATTTTTTAACACCAAGTTTTTAAAGTTAATATTTTTCACCTATTTCCATTAGAAGCAAGTCATCCAAAGGTGAACAATTAACTTTAGGTTTATCAAAAGAACATTATGCTCATTATACTTTCATCAAAAAGATAATACGTTATTGTTTTGAATTGCTAAATTCAAATAATTTAGAAGTAAAGCCCTGGATTTCCTATTTAGGCACTTTGAAATTAACTATATCATTTGAGAAAATTTTTGAAGGAGAATAAAAAGGAAAGAAAAAGATGCATAGAAGAAATAACAGAGTGTGTTGCTACAGCATGATATTTACTTTACTTCCATATATCAGTTAAGGAGAAAGCATATATCAGAAGTCCCTTCTTAATAGAAGTATATGTAAGTCCCCAGTCATGTATTGTACAAAGTGGTAGTTCATCAGGAACATAAAGTATGGCATTTTGTGTTCTATTGGTGTTCACCAGAGGGAGAGGAGGAGAGAGATGACATCTGATCAAGTTACATAGCAAAAGATTCATGAGGGTGGAGTCCCCAAGCGGGTATGAAATAAGAGAATGATGGTAAATATCATGGCAAGAGGAAGGACAAGCATAGCCAAAGGCCTGTAGTCAGGAAAGTCCCAGGAATAATACCTAGTCCCATTGAATTGGGATGTTGGCTATAAAGAAGGGGGTCATGAAATGAAATTCTGGAGAAAATGGTTGAAGTTATATTATCGAGAGCCTCAAATGCCAGTTTGACGAGTCCAAAATCAACAAAGAATTTTCAGTGAGGAAATGACATAATTAGGGCTGTGTTTTAGGTCAATTCGTAGAGGAACAGATCAGAGTGAAGGGAGTCTGGGAGTAGAGAGAGTAGGTATAGAGTGGCTGTTATAGTCTGAGCAAGACCAATAGCGGAGAGGGTGCCAAGAAGTTCTCAGGAGGAAATAATCATGAATGAGTCAGATTAAATGAAAGTCTTCAGTTACATGCTTATACACTGAGTCTGATGGGTAACATTTTTGGAAACACTGGCAATTTAACATTAGAAGTTGAATTATCTTACAAGTATCACAATATTTTGGGTGATGCAATTATATCTGTGATATAGAAGACTCCGTGTTCAAAAGAAGTAAGTCAATAGGAAAGGTAGGAACATTCTACTATGTGGTAATAAATACCTCTGCTTAAAACCTGTGAGGTTAATAGAGACAATACCTGAGCCAGCATGAGTGGTTAAGGGATAATACTCTGCCCTGCTCTTCAGTCAGATGATATGGATGATGCTTAACAACAGTGGTTCTCAAACTTTTTTACCCCAAGGGCTTGTTGAAATGCAGATTGCTGAGATCCATCACCTCAGTTTCCGATACAGGCATCAGAATTTACATTTCTAATAATATTTCTAATAATAATGCTGATGTTTCATTACAAAGGTCACACAAGTGTTAAAAAACAGGCAACTTATGGAAAATTAAAACACCTGGACATTTACTAGAAAGCCCTTTCTCCTAATAAAGAACATCAGAAAATTATGCTTTCATGCTGAAATACCATTCCTCAGGGTGAAAACCAAACATTGAAGGTAGTTTCTATTCGTGATTTAATTTTTACCGGCAATGAAGAGCTTAGTCCTGAATCTAAAATAATGTAAACTTTTAGAGAACGCATGATATTTTAATAGTTGAGAAAAGGCTACTAAGCATATCCTAATTTTTAGGAAATTATATCAAAAAACAATTTAAGAAGAAACAGCTATTATAGTTCCCCTGGGGGTTCCATGGCCAGAAAATTTAAAGGAGGTAGAGAATAAAAATTGAGAATCTGATAATACAATCACAAATGATACTGATGAGGAAAATAAAGAATCAGTATCCAAGGAAACCAGTGTGGTTGCTTAGGGCTCTCTTTCTGATGAGCTCCAATTTAAATGAGACGTGTGTAAAATATGAAGGGAAGAACATATAACCAAAGATGAATACAAAAGAGAAGGAACAATCTACGAATAAGACCAAGAGGCTAAAATATCTGATATTTCTTACCTATACTAAGTATACTAAAGAGTTTTCTCTTAAATGTGCATAAAATATGTGTATATATGAGGTAAGTACAGGATCAGACTAAAAATATTTTTTAAATGATGGATACAATCACTGCTTAGGAAAAATGATTTACTGTTAAATGTGATAAAATGGTGGCTTGCTTCAATTTCCCTCCACTGGGAGAATTATCTTCACATTAGGAATGATAGCATCATAAAGAGGTAACTGAAGCACAAAATAAAAGCAAAGATTATGAGAGCATTTAGCCTCTTTAAATGAATGTTCAAGTCCAGATACAGATGAATTTCATTTGAAAGGTTGTGAAACAAATCATTCTGAGGAATCACTAGGAAATGATGGTGAATAGAGGAAATCTCATAAGATTAGAGATGAGCAAATAATCAATTTTCAAAAATGGATAGAAGTCAAAGTATGGAATTCATAGAGTTGTCAGATAATTACCAAAGCTAAAAAATTTCATAAAATATTGTCAAACTATTAGTTGGAAACCTCTAGTGAGTGGTGAACATGCAAATAGAATAAATGAATGAATAAATAAGTAAATAAACAACACTAAGAATGCACTCAGATTTAAGGCACACCAAGCCAATTTCGTATTTCATGGGATTTCTATCATACTATAATTAAGACACTTAAAAGAAATTTCATGATGCCTCTGTAGCTACGACAGAGAATGTACAACAAATGCTAGACCGTTTAGGTAAATTTGTTGCTATAGAAGAGCTCTCCTTAGGGACTCTAATTACGAATCACAAGAATGGACTCTAGAGAGCTAGCTTCCCTCCTTAGCTCTGCTCCATTCAGTTCAACTTTTTTCTATCAATAACTTAGCTGAAAACTAAATGGTGTCCTTATCAAATATGTAGTTGACTCAAAGCTAGGGAAGCTACTATCTTTGACACCAGAAACAGGATATAAATCAGTCTTGACAGGCTAAAGATATGAGGCAAATCCAACATAATGAAATTTAACTGGGATAAATGAAAAATCCTAGATTTGTGTTGGGATAACAATTTTATGTGTTGAAGACAGAAAATCTTTTCTTAACAGCAGTTCGGGTGACAATGACTTCAGAGCTTTAATCAACTACACATTTACTGAGACAACATATGTGGAAGGGCTTTATGATGCCTGGCAGATAGCAGGCACTCACTAAATAGTCGTTTTTTGTTGAATCTCACTTTGAGGCAACCACATGATTTGGCGGCTGAAGCTGTCGGCCGAATTGCAGGAGTAAGGTATCCACAGTGAGGGAGAGAATATTTCTAATGCATCCTGGACCAGTCATATAATTCATAGAGCATTTTGCCCAGTTCTGAGTTCCTCATTAAAAGAAGTAAACTGATGAAATAAATAACATTTTAGAAGGGGTGGCTGAAATGTTATCTTATTGGGAAAACAGAATGTGGGGGTAAGGATAGGTGAGGTTTAACAGGAGAAGAGAATGACTAGGATAAGCACAGTATTAATGTTTAAAGGGTGGCCATGTGGAAGAGGGAAATTTTCAATGTTTAAATTCTACAGGAAGAGCTGAGAGCAAGGTAAAAAGAGAAAAATATTTCAGTTCTAAACAAGAAAGACTGTCTAATGATTTCAATTTTCCAACAAGGAAAAGTACTATGTAATGAAGTAATGAGATTCCACATGTTTCCGCCAGAGGCTGAGCAGTGGGGAAGGTTTAGAGGGGATTTCTAAATTAGTTTAGGAAGCCAGTCTTAACGGATCCCATGGTTTCTACCAAATCAATTCAATAAATAATTATTGAACATTTACTATGTGGAAGGCAACCTCCCCCTTTTGTGAGTATACAAAAGTGAATGGGATAAAGACTTTATCCTAAACATACATGTGATCTTGTAAGTGAGCGGAGGTGTGTACTTCATTAATTTTAAGGCAGTAATAGGATTTTAAAACCACACAATGCTCTGGAGGTAGAGAAGGGGAAGTGGTGTAGGAATATTCCATTGAACTGGGCCCCAAGGATGTGTAAGATTTTTATAGGCTATAATTGGTGAGGGACAGAGGTAGTAAAATAATTTCAAGTAGATGGAAAATTATAGTAAAGATATCAACCTGAGAGAGAAGCTAAAGAGAAAATTGTTTAGTTTGGATAAAGCATGATGGTAAAAATGGAAGGAATGAAAGATAAGCTCAGAGAGGGCCTTGAAAGCTATGTTCTATCTTCCAGAGGCAGGAAGAATCCACTAACATGTTGGAGTATAGAATTATCATGACTGGAATTTTATTTTAACAATTGGCATATATGGGCAAGTTGGATACAATGGGTGCATTTGGAAAAAAGGTAGCCAAAATAGAGGCAACTAAAGATATTTGTGTTTATTGAGTATCACGTATATTCTAGGGCACTAAGTAAGATCCTTTACATAAAAACACCTCTCTTAATCCTCAAAAGCTTATATGAGCAAATATAACTGAAAAAGTGGTATAGAATCAAGTGTATGTTACCACACTGTGATAATATAAACCAGAAACACAGCTGTAGATTTCAGGCAATGGAGTCTTCTCAGGAAACATGAGAAAGCAATTCATTAGGATACTTTTGAAGACCCTCTTTGGGGAGTCAAAGGGGAAAAGGAAGAGATCCATGTGTGTTTTCATTATGTCTAGGATCAAAATATTATATTTAGGATCTTAGATGAGAATGTAGGTGTGCAAATTTAAATTTTAAACATGATCTAAATGTTGGGAATGTGTTTGTTGCATGTAGATTGAAAACTCGGGCTTTCCTACAAACAATGGAACTTAATCTGGCATATAGAGATCACTAGTGAATGAGTTACTTCTCAGGGGGCCAAAAATGGTACCCTTTGGTTTAAAATCATACATACTTTACAACTTTGAAGATAGCACCTTTATTTATTTTTTTATTCTAGAGCCATGAATGAGTGAGTTTACATTAATTTGTATCACAAAGATAGTGGTTCACTGCTGTTCCTGAGGCAAAAATTCAGTCTGAAGATTGACAAATAATAAAAGTAAAAATTAGTCAATTCTTTGATTAGAATCTATTTAAACTTCTGTTGTGAACCACAAATGATTGATAACTAAAAAATAAATCCATGGTCTGGAGTGCAAGAAATAATAGATAGGGTTTATCTGGTGTGCACCTGAGATCCAGTGGCCTTATGAAATGCACACTTATACCTACAGACTGAAACAGTTATCATTCATTAAAAGCCTGCACTGATAAAACACAGTGGGCTATTTCATATTCATAAACCTATGGCTGAGAAAATGCAACAAGATTCCAGCCAGATTCCAACCAAGAAATTCCCTATCAGATGTTAACCTCTTACCTAGGACAACTGTACAGGAAGACCTCCGAGAAGGGCACAGACTAGTTACTGACAGCTGTTCTTTTTTGACCCATTAGATGATTTCAATGTTTTATATTACTTGCCCACATTCAAAAATTAGGTTTTGGATAAAAACCTAGGTCTCTGGCTTCCCATGAAAAATCAGAGCTAGCAAGGGGCACCTGGGTGGCTCAGTGGGTTAAGCATCTGCCTTCAGCTCGGGCCATGATCCCAGGGTCCTGGGATCAAGTCCCGCATTGGGCTCCCTGCTCAGTGGGGAGCCTGCTTCTCCCTCTGCCTGCCGCTCCCCTTGCTTGAGCTCTCTCTCTCTGTCAAATAAATAAAATCTTAAAGAGAAATCAGAGCTAGCATGTATGAGTACAAATTCATACAGAATAACTATTAGAGAAATTAACTTGCTCATTTGGACAAGGCATGAACTCTAGTTCATTGTGGGCTTTACCAATCTCTATTACTTCTTCTTCTTCTTTTTTTAAACACACATAGTATTCACTTACTTGCCTGATCTATTTCTCCAATATTGTTGTTTTTCTATCTTACATTAGCAGCAAAGTTGGGCATTTGAAAGCTGCTCGAATTCCATCTGAAGGTGTGGTCTAGTGCTCAGCATTATAGCAATTTTTTACACATCAGATGACTTCTGATGTATTTGGCTATTACATTCACTTTGATTTATTTTGTTCCTATTAAAAAGTGCAAAAAGTAACAAAAATTTAGACTTTTGTTTTTATAAATGTACTTACATATTTATTTATGCAAACACATGAGAAAATTAAAGTCATCAGTGAATAACTACACTTTACTGTATTTGCTGTGAACTTCAATGACAAAATTTGCCTAATTTACATTTATTGCAAATATGGTATTTATTCATTTTTTTTTAATATCACGGGTGGCTAGACATTCACATAATAAATATGCTTTTACCTTGCATCAGTTGAACTTCAAGAAAAATTAATTACATTCATCATTTCCTGATTTCTTTCTTTTTGTAATTTAAGTATCTCCATGACAGTGACAATTTTTTGCTAATTTCTGAGTAGTAGGTGCATCTTCCTGTAGTATTCTCTGCATTTATCAAATGATTTCTTTGAAGGACGTAAGATCTATAGTCTCTTCTTAGTGGTGTTTCTTTAAAAGTCACCCTTAATTCAGAATGAATGATCATATGTGCATTACAACTGTTTATTTCTCTTGAGTTCTTCATAATATCCTGTTCTTAGTTGAGCCAGTCTGAATTCCATTTAAACATTTATTAGCTATGTGTTTATATAAGCAGTTACATTAAAAAATAACACTACCTGTGTTACTGGGTCATTTTGAAACCTCAACTGATATAAAAACACTTACAAAATTATAAATCTTGAGTTATTTAGTATGAAAAACATATAATTCCTGTTTGTTTTAAATTTCTGTTCAAGTATACTGAGGAGAACAAAGAAAACACATTCAAGGCTTGTATTCCTTCCCAAATTGTCACCAACACCATCACTGTCCTCATTGATTTCATTTGTTAAATACCACTTGGGAACACTTCCCCCCTTTTTTCTATATTTTATTTTATTTTTATTTTTTGAAAGATTTACTTATTTATTTTAGAGGGAGAGAGAGAGACAGAGAGCATGCCCATGTGGCAGGGGGAGGGGCAGAGGGAGAGGGGGAGCAAGAAGCTTAAGCATACTCCCTGCTGAGCACAGAGCCAGACCTGGGGCTTCATATCACAACCCTGAGATCATGACCTGACCTGAGCCAAAATCAAGAGTCAGATGCTTAAGTGACTGAGCCACCCAGGAGCCCCATCCCTCCTTTTTTAAAAATATATATATTTTAAGAAAGATTAGTATGAAAAATTAATTTTTCCTAATTGTCAAGGGCGAATGACAATAAGATAATGGTATTTATATAATGGAAAATAAGTAAGTATATTTAAATTTAAATTTAAAAAAATTGACTCCACACATTTCCATCTTTCCATTCCCACTCCATTTTGTTTCCTCTGAGTATCCCACTCTCTTTGTTCACTAACAGTGGAACAAAGACAGGCCACTCTCAGTTCTTGTTTACCCATCCCTCAGCCAGCAATATTTTTACTGAATTGTTTTCCATACTTCTTTTATTTTGATTCTGTCTTTTGTTTTGTAAACAACCGTTAGATGGCTAAATAAATGTGTGTGTGTGTGTGTGTTTTAAGGCTGATTTAATACTTTGAGTCTCATTCCAGAGTGAATGACAGCAGGTGAAACAGCTTATTTAAATGTAATAAGGTCAAATGCAGAATTGTTTTGCTTTCATTCAGTTTTTATGTTACCTTATTCAAAGAGAAAATAGTGCCCTTGTACATGTTGAAAATAGGTTGTTTAACATGTGTAGTTTCTCTATTGAATATCATATTCACTTGTGGGATTATTTCCCACTTGCCTTTAGGCTTGTCAACTCTTCTGGTGTAAAGATTAAAGTAATTAAAGGCCAAATAAAGACTAGTTTAAGATTTGGGAGTTTCCTGGAAGTTTCAAAAAATACAAATTTTAATGACTTAAAACAATAACATCATTGTGAGTTGACATACTTGAAACAAATAGATATTATTTTCTGGAATATTTTCCCTTTAAGGAAAATTGGAAAACTTTTTTTTTAAAGATTTTATTTATTTATTTGAGGGGGGAGGGGCAGAGGGAAAGGGAGATACAGTCTTAAGTGGACCCCAGAGCCCCAACACCCAGGGCTCTATCTCAGGACCCGGAGATCACGAACTGAGCCGAAACCATGAGTCGATCACTTAACCAACTATGCCACCCAGGCACCCCTGGAAAAACACTTTTAACAGAACAAAATCCATTTTCTAACGATGTAAAAGTACATGTTATATGGTGCTAGCCATAGTATGTAGAACATTAAGTTATTTAACAATATTTAACATTAACATCATTTAATACAAGGAATCTGACTTTGTATTTTTTTGCAAGTTACCAATGTATTTTAATTTAACCAACAATTTTCACTAAAAAGTGTGTAATTATGTATCTATGATTCTGCTTGTGTATTCTATAAAGTAGCCAATGAACGTCTTCTATTATCGTTGTACATATGAACCTTTAAATACATATGCATTTTTTACTATAAAATTTTTAGCTGAAAAGGGAAGTAATAAAGAATGTGATAACCCATATACCAACTTTTAAGATAATTTTTAATTAAAATAAGATATTTATTTTTATATGAACTTGATAGTAACGTATTTCAAAGTCTATATTATGCTAGGAATCAGAACAATTCCAATTAATAATAATTTAATATTTTTAAAGTAGCATGTCCACTGATCTTATGTAAACTTCTTGGGGATATCCCTTATATATAATTGAAGAAACATGAGTAAATTTTTATATGAAGAAGAATAGAGTAGTAGCTAAAGTCATATTCTGGACACAATTTGCTTACGTTCACTCCCTGACTTGGCCAATTACCAGATGTATAATCTTGGAAAATTCTATGCCTCAGTTCTCATCTATGTTTTAGAGTTGCTGCAGTGATTAAGTGTTTTATTTTAACTGTAGAACTTATAATAGAGAGCAGCATAGCAAGTACCACATAAATGTGTTCTATTATATCAATGTGGCACTTCTAAAAATTGGAATCCTCTTGAAGAAGAAAAAAACTGAAAAGTAATTCAGTTGTGTAAGTGAACTGATTAAGTGAAAAGCCCTCACATCCAATGGTAGCAGGTGAGTGAAATAAAATACGTTTACTTCTGTGTTTACTATCCTGAGACATCCAGAAGAATGAGCTCATTAAGGGAAGATATAAAAATAACCATAAAGAATCTTTGTAAAGATGTAAATACCACACAGGACAAAATAACTGAAACCTTGCCATTTTACAAGAAGCTATCCTTATTAGCAAGTATGGAAAATTAAAAAAATCTTTATTGTTAGGAAAAACTAGATTATTCTCAGAAGGTAGGCTACTGGCCAATAAAAATATTGTGAAAAAAATAACAGAAACTCCAGGTTTGGTTTTTAAAGAGTCTGACATTTGATATATTGTTTTTTGTTTTTTGGGGTTTTTTTTTGTATTGGGTTAGATTAGAACACTACAGGGGGTGGGTGTGAAAGGGGAAGGAGTATGAGAACTAGAAAAATTAATGGCCTAAAAATATTTTAATTAATTTTCCACATTGACTTTCCTTAAGTGATAATTATGTTAGATTTTTAGAGTCTGATGACAGCATTCTCCCTACAGCCTGATTTGCAAGCTCTTCTCCCGAGTGTCTGCTTAGTCATGTGGACTGTTACATTTCTGATTCATTGAGAGAATGTGAATATCCTATTTTCTGAATTTGTAAGCTTTATAGAGCTCCATAGCGACAGCCTGTAATTTGTGTGTGTGTCTGTCTGTGTAAATTATTTTCCAATTGCACATTTTCCAGCAACTCTTTCAAATAAAAAAAAAAATCTTCCAACAAAGTATTGGATAATACTGGCTAGAAAAACTTGAATAAGAGCACCCAATGCCATATTAAGGGTTTGGTGATTACCCTTGAACTACTCTGTCCCTATTTACGGGCTAGTGAAATCTAAGCAGTGTTGACGCTCTGAGGCTGCATGGGAATTTTTTATTTGGAAAGCTCAAAGGAAGAACTTTAATCACAATAAAGAAAACATAAGCATTTCAGTTTTAATTTTCAAGACCTAACATGTAGGTTTTATTTTTAACCAGAATAATATATTAAGAGACATCATGAAGATACTCTGGGGATATAAAGATTACTACTGGATTCCACTTTAGGCTACTGTTGTTGGGGTGGGGGGGCACACTTCATCTTTAAAATAACTTTAAGATTTCTCTTTCTAGTATCATTGGTATCAATAGTCATATAAACAAGCCGGAACTCTTGTATATATGTTGAAATATGCACTGATATCTAATAGCATGGTAAAGACTAAATCACAGTGAGTATACATATATTCAGGTATACACTGTGGGCTAGAGGTAGCATGCAGTAGTTTAAAAGGCTTATAATGACAAAGAATGCACTTCGGTTCTCTTCCTTCGTGTTTTCGACTAACATTAAAGAGAATTAATATCCAATTGTGCTTACATCTCGATTCCATTTCAACTAACCCTTCTATCTCATTATAACCAATTCCAACCACTTGACTGAGGTCCAATGGAAGCATTTTTTTGGACTTCCAGCACCACAGCCATTAGTTATTGAATGCCTATGTTTTTCAAGCAGTAAGCAGTTTGCTTTTTTTGCCTTACATCCCCAAGGTGCAAATAAATAGATACAGTACTGTATTAATGCCTGTTTTACAAAACTGCTTCAGTTGTGATATACATTTTTAATATAATAAACTGACAGCATTATGAAAAAAATTCCAGAATGAATAAACTCATAAAAATTCATTGGTAATGCCTGTTTCTCAATTAAGGAAAGCCTGTCTATCGAGCTTAGGAGAATTGCTTGTGGTGAGTGGAAAGCTCCATCATGTTTCCCACAATCACTGCAGCTAATGCTTACATTGCATGGAGTTATCAATTTGGGCTATATTTCAAGGACAAGTTCCACTGACCTTTTTGTTCCTTTCATCAGCAGTGATACTTTGGTTCGGACAAAAAGAAAAAAGCCTGATTTTTAAGATCCTGTTACCATTCCATTTGGAAAAGCAGCCATGTTATTTGTCCAAATATAACATGTATTCTGAGGAGAAGGTGTGCTAGATCTGAAAGGTTTCAGTTTCCAGTATAATATGAATGTCATAGAAGGGGAAGCCGAGGTTATCAGAAATTATAATCATAGACTTGATTGACAGTCCATGGAGAAACTTGAGATTTCTGTTCCCCTAGGTTTCTGTTTCCTTGCCTTGTCCTTCCCACACTTGACGTGTTACAGAATTTTGACAATTGAAGAACATCTCTAGAGTACTGATTACTCTGCCTGTGATCTCCTTACCTATGTGGAGCTGTGTAGTAAGTCACTATCAGAGGAGTCTTTAAAAAGACAGTTTACTCTTCATTATTATTGAAGAATGCTACAGTGAGTGAGTGATCTGAGGAAGTCCAAATGGCCAAAGGACACATTTTAAATTCGTTTTGTTCCAAGGCATTATAGAGTAAGAGCATGGTGCAAAATTAATCTCATCGGCAAGAGAATGCAGGGTACACAAAGCATCTGCTGGCTGCCTCTGGAATAAAAACACTGCAAATGTCTAGACTTTATTTATGATCCGTTTTTGGCATAACTAGTCGTTACTGTTGAAAGCCAAATTATAGCAACCCTGTGTAACAGATTACCTCAAAAGAAGACAAATTCTAGAGCGGACTTTTTAAAAACATTTCAAACAAATGTATTTTTAGACTATCTTCTATGTCCAGGAGGTCCCTAAGTCCCACAGCATTTCCAGCTTTTTTAGAATGACAAGAAAACCACAAAGAGAAGAGAGAGGGAACAAGAGAATGGCTTATTTTTTTTGCCCATTTCCCCACAATCATAATCCACCAATCACTTTGTGACTACGATTTTCAGGCCTTTAATTTTGCCTTCAAATCCTGTTTATTGTCTAACGGGTTTTGGGGAATTGGGGGAGGTCCCGTGGTTCATGTGCAGGGCCTCGAGAGGAAGGGAGCTGCATTCCTCAGGATGGCATTCAGTGAAAGATTTTCCAGAAGTACTTGTTAGTCTGATGAGTGAATTTCAGCTTCACATCAACATTTTTTTTTTCTTTTTGCAATTTAATTTGCACAAAAAGCAAGCAGTGATCTTCTGCCTCCAAAAATATGTATGAGTGGGTGTGTATACAAGAGCGAGAGAGACAAGCATAGTGAAGGGAAAGGAAGGAGGAATTGAAGAAAAAGCTCAAATTATGCTTGTTCCATCTTTCAAGCTTCATTTGGGCTTTTTCTTTATTAGAAAGCAGTGCTTATTAAAGACTCTCCAGGGAGTTTTTAATATTTGAAGAAATGGAGCTTTGAACTAAGAAGATGGGAAGGAAATATTGGAGGCACATTGAATCTATTTTTCTTAATCTTTTCATATTTCCCTTTTTTTTTTGTTTCAGGTTTTTATTTAAATTCTAGTTAGTTAACATACAGGGTAACATAATATTGGTTTCAGGAGTAGAATTTAGTGATTCATCATTTACATATATCACCCAGTGCTCTTCCTTAATATCCATCACCCAATTAGCCCATCCCCCACCCCTCCCTCCATCAACCCTCATTTAGTTCTCTATAGTTCAGAGTCTCTTATGGTTTGCTTCCCTCTCTCTCTCTCTCTCTCTTTCTCCCTCTTTTTCCCTTCCCCTATGTTCATCTGTTTTGTTTCTTAAATTCCACAGAAGAGTGAAATCCCATGGTATCTGTCTCTCTCTGACTGACTTATTTCCCTTAGCATAATGCCTTTTAGCTCCATTCACATCATTGCAAATAGTAAGATTTCATTTTTTTTTTTTTGATGGCTGAAAACCTGTCCAAATATGAAGTTCAGAGTAAGAACTTAGTTGGTAAATTTCTTTCTACACTTGCACCATGTAATTGACTCAAAATTAATGCTTATAGTAATGATAGTGATGATTACACTACTATACCCTGAAGAGCAGTAAGTAACCTGTGGTGAACTGTGTTATAATCACACATTCCAATTAGAAAGTCTATCTTATCCTTACCATCATGTGCTTCTACACAATTTCTTGGTGATGGAAGTGACTAAATACAAAATCCAATGAAAACAAAATATTGTATAACCTCATGGCTAGCATTCAATTACAATAAATTAGTTTTCTGGTGCCTTTATGAAGTACAACCTCTACCTAGTATTGACTGCTCCAGAAGCCCCATTATAGAGCAATCCCATTTAAAGCTCTGGAAACCAAATTGTTGAATCACTATGTTGTACATCTGAAACTACTGTAACACTGTACGTTAACTAACTGGAATTCAAATAAAAACTTAAAAAGCCCCCCAAAAAAGTAAAGCTCTGGAAACCAATGTTTTGTTGCCATACACCATTTATAGCTGATATTAATAAGTTCCATGTGTGATTTTTGAGACATACCTTGTTCATCTATATATGGCTGCAAAATTAACTTTAAAAAAATTAATCAGTGGGGATCCTGAGCAGCTCAGTTGGTTGAGCATCAGACTCTTGATTTTGGTTCAGCTCTTGATCTCAGGGTCCTGGGATGGAGCCCCCACATCAGGTTCTGCACTCAGCATGGAGTCTCCTTGGGATTCTCTCTTTTTCCCTCTTCCTCTGCCCCTCCCCCTTCTCTTTCTCTAAAATAAATAAATAAAATCTTTAAAAAAATTAATTAGTGGGCCTCCTGGGTGGCTCAGTCAGCTAAGCGTCTGCCTTTGGCTCAGGTCATGATCCCAGGGTCCTGGGATCAAGTCCCACATCAGGGTCTCTACTCAGCAGGGAGCCTGCTGCTTCCTCTCTCTCTGCCTGCCACTCTGCCTCCTTGTGCTCTCTCTCTGTCAAATAAATAAATAAAAACTTTAAAAAAATTAATTAGTGAGCAAATCAACAAACTACACTATCTTTTTGATCTTTATAAATTTGTGTTTTTTTCTTAATGGAAACTCAGCTACCAAACTGTATCTCTAAAAAAAAAAAATAAACAAGGATAGTGATGCATAGGAATTATTACTATGGACAATGAAATATCGACCTACACTGACCAAAGGATAAAAGGAGTAGCCAGGTGTCAGCCATGCCCCTGAGAATAAGGGCCACTGTGGGAAGTGTCATTTGTCTTAATTAAGTTTTGATTCAGCATCTTGGAAAAACCCTCACTTGCTCAGCCCAACACTGTCCAGGTGAAGACTCTTTGCAATGTTTAAGAAACAAATCTAAGTTGCAGAAAGCAAAATTATCATTTTGCAGGGTGATTCTGGTATATCTTACAATGAATAATTATTCTCCAGAGATAGGCCCAATGGGCATATTCTACCCTTGCGTTGTATTCTAAGTTCTTTGTGCCATTCTCATTATCTTCTGATTTGGTCATTTTCCTTAATGTGTATCACACTCAAGCCACTGAGAGTGTTCCCTGGGCATATACTTATGGTCCAAGCAGCAGATACCTCATAATTTCCTTTTACATTCAATCCTATTATAACTTCCTAGGGAACAAGTGGAGCTGGGGGGAAAGAACCTCCCACTCAGCATTCCTCTCCTCATCAGCCTCTCCTTTGTCTTCAGGTACAAGTCCTCCTTACTATATTGGAGAAAATGCTGAATTTAGTACATGGAATTTACGGTTTTTTTTTTTTCCTTCCAAGTTTTTATTTAAATTCCGGTTAATTAACAAACAGTGTAATATTAGTTTCACGTGTAAGATTTAGTGGTTCATCGCTTACATACAATACCCAGTGCTCATCACTTGAGTTTACATTTTACCTCTTTTTAGAAAGTCCTAGATGGGGTGGGTCATTCATTATATCCTTTGAGTTTTTCTCCTTTAGAGATGTCTTATTACCTAGGTTAAGAACACCGGCACTAGGTATTTTTTAAAAGCTCTCCAGGTGATTCCAATGTCTAGCAAAATTTAAGAACCACTGACCCAAGGGGCATTTTAAGATGATCACTATGGCTATAGTATGGAGAACTGTTTAGAGAAACCAAGCATTCCGTTTTTACATGCTAATTGTGAAATATTGATAGTCTAGAACTATTAAGGAACTATAGGGGAAAACTGGGAAACATGAGATTTTGTTTTAGTGAAAATCAAGGAAGAGATGATTGGAGTTTGGAGGTTAATTTCAAAGATCAGTCCCGTAGACTAGAGGTATACCTAGAAACTAAAGAATAAGTTGTTTTCACACAAACTTTGACGCTTGGAAGTGCCACTTGTTAGGGAGCATCATGTCATGGCCTCCTTATTCTCTCCACTCCTGCAGAGGGACTTTAGTGATGTGTTTTTACAAAGTCTGACCTTGGGGTAGCATGAACAAGTGACAATACCAGTGGGAAGAAGCTGTACTCCTAGCAGGCCTGCAGCTATTGTCCTGAGCAATATGACCAATGAACGTCAGGCACAAGAGGATGAAAATTGGTAGATGTTCTACATTGGCTGAGGGTAATTGTTCAGGAATCTTGTGAGTCATGTCCTTAGGGGACACTAGAGTAGTTGGGAAAGATTTGTTCAGGGAGGAAGAGGGCTGGAGGTCCCATAATAGCAATTAGGGGGTGGTAATCCAAAGAAACATGTGTTACCCGCAAAAGAATAATGAATGCATTCATGCATAATCAAGAACTGAGTGCACTAGGATGTCTGCCAATTTTTATCTCATACATAACTCAGTAATCCGTACTGTCCAGCTCAGGACAACACTGAGGTGACTGTGAGTGACTGTGAAGAGCTGTCTTCTGTATCGTTAAATACTAATGCAAGGCTTGCAGTAAGATAAGATAATTGGCCATAGGGTCTTTTCACTTCCATATCGATACCATTTTCAAAGGACTAAAGTAGGCACTACAATCAGAGCTCTCCTTCCACTTTGTTGTATAGGCACTAAATTATTTGGCACTATTGCTATTATAATTATTTCTAACCTCATGGAAGATCGTTAAGCAAGAAAGAGACCAAGACATCATATAATACAGGAGTCATGCAAAAAAGATTTGATGCTGCTATAAAAGTAATGAGTGGCCTCAGGGAACACAGTCACACTTACCAATTGCAAAAGTTCTTATTTGAGGGTTGTTGTAAAGATCACAAAATATAACATCGATGAAGTTAGCTAGTATAGTCCTTGCACATAGTAAATAGTCAGCAAATATTTTATTAGAAGTGAGCATTAATTAGTAAAATTTTTTTAATAAACTTAGAATCATTTGATCCATTAATGACATCTGATTTATTTAGCTAACAATTGCATTTGTCTAATATGTACAAAAGAACTATGTACAAGCCATAAATATTAAAAATTGAGAAATGCAGAAAACTGTTGTCTAATTATTGTTACAAGCAGAGACAACTATCCTTAGAGTATAGTGAATCAAAATCTTGTTTCAGAGAATTAATTAGCATGCACAGTAAGAATGAACTGGTCTTATGTCAGTCTCCATTAGAACCCTACAATTTAGAATCTTATGCATAAAAATATTAATTTAGTATCTCATTTAAATTGTGTAACAATGTTATTTTTAAGAAAATTCTTCAATACTCAGCAGAAAGCCTACATTTAAATATTTAAATTATTATTCTTTATAATAAGTCTAAGAATTAGTTTATTTGCTCAAGAGACACATTAGACCTTTATAAAAGAAATACATTTTAGATATGAAGAAAAAAGTAGAGACTGAGCTAAATTATGTGTTCATTGGGGCACCTGGGTGGCTTAGTCGTTAAGCGTCTGCCTTCGGCTCAGGTCATGATCCCAGGGTCCTGGGATTGAGCCCCGCATCGGGCTCCCTGCTCTGCGGGAAGCTTGCTTCTCCCTCTCCCACTCCCCCTGCTTGCGTTCACTCTCTCGCTGTGTCTCTCTCTGTCAAATAAATAAATAAAATCTTTAAAGAAAAAAAAAATTATGTGTTCGTATTTTCTTTTAAAGATTTTCTTTCTTTCTTTACTTTAGAGAAAGAGCTCGTGTGCGGGTGTGTAAGCGGGGGGGCGGAGCAGAGGAGGAGGGAGAGGGAGGGGGAAAGAATTTCAAGCAGACTCCATGTTGAGGGCAGAGCCTGACCTCACGACCCTGAGATCATGACCTGAGCCAAAATCAAAAGTCGGATGCTTAACCAACTGAGCCACCTAGGCGTCCCTGTGTTCATATAATTGTTAATGCTAACCTTATAAATAATTTGAAAGCATCTTATACAACATGATATTCCTGAATAATGGTACGTTTTGGAAAAATTAAGAATTTTCACAGATGATTCTGCATCCCTTTTTCCACTACACTTTTTCCTGGTATATATTCACGTCATATCTGCTAACGTACGGATGCATTGTCAATTTTTCATTGCATAATGTGCTGATGCATCACCACTTGTGTGCATGCACTGATGCGGGCCAATGATCAGGTGCTAGTGTCTACTCTTACCCTGACCATGATAGACTAACAACTATTGAGCAGGCTGACCATCATGTATTTTGCCAACCATATGACATTCTAATTAGTCTATTTAAAACTGACATTCAGAAGACAGATCATAACTCATGAGGGCTGATAACGGTTGATTTACCATTCTTATATTTCCTAGGGGAGAAATCAACACCTGTGGTATGAAAAATGCATACTGTGGACTATCTCCGGTGTTTGTTTTCTGTTTTGAAAGATGCTGATCTGCCGCAGATGCTGATGTACATTGTAATACTTGAAATACTGTACACTTGACTAGAGGTAAAAGTGCTGATGCTGCTCAACTATGCATGAGGTGGCTGGTGCCTACTTGGGAATGCATCAGAACTCCTGGCACAGCTTCAATCAGTAAATAAACATAAAACAGCTTTTTCATTTTTAGATACAATTTTATCAAAACCAGCTTATATTCTTTCATGGTGGCGGAGGGAGGGGGTGAATACAAAACAGTGCTTGTATCTTAAATTTGAAGGCAGAGGAAACTGAATGCAATGCTAATTCCATTAGCTGGTTTTTGATTAGGGATATGGTTGCTTTTGAAAATGGGCGAGATTTTCTGCGTGCTTCCAGTGGCTCTCTTGGGTTCCTTTGATTAGAGAAGACTGAGACTGTAAGTGTCACACTGCTGTGACTTGTCTCACAGAGAAGTGGTAGGTGCACATGGGCGGGGATGGGGGGCACCAAATAATACTGTATCACACTGTATCAGCTGTCTCTGATGGATAGGACAGAGTTGGTTAGAGCTCTGTGTAAAAGAGATGGTTCTGATTGAGGATATGATTGGAGAACATAATGGTAACATGAACACTTTACACATTAGCACAATAAGCATGCTAACTTAAATTTCTGACTGAGACATGACTAATATTCACTCCTCAAATTCCACAGATCAAGAATGGTGGAGAGTTTTTATTTAGAAACTACTTGGATGCCTCTATCTCCTATGAGAACCATAGACAGAGCTTTATATAAACTTTAATAAATTTTATCATTTTACTTTCATCATGTATTTCATTGTTTTGTAGCAATGAGTAAAGTAGCATCTCTTTTGAATAATCTATCTAAATTATGTGTGCCTCCATATTGCTGATAGCAGTTACGTTCTCTTCTCTATTTTGTCTGGAGACTGTTCCGGCAGTCTCTAGAGGGTTGGCTCTGCTTGGATTCCCCTCCACGGTCTAGTGAAACAGAGGGATACCCTCATGAGGCTGGGGACGGTGCAGCTACTTCTGCATAAAGCTGATTTTAAAGGCTCCCTGCTCTTGTCACTCTCCTCTTTGGAAAGCATCTTCCTCCAGTCTGACCGGTTTCTCTTATATTGCATCTTAGAAGAATGGCTTTAGCAGAGGGTTTTTGTTTGTTTGTTTGTTTGTTTTGTCTTTTTTCCTCCCAGAAAGCCTGTGAGATCTTGATGCAAAATCTTCCATAGCCTACCCAGAAACATTAAATTGGATATCTATAGCTCTTCCTGTAACAAAAAGTGAAGTTTCTTTCACTGGCTCATGTACCCCACTGGATGACAACCACTAGACTTTGTGTTATACATAACTCTTTGTTTTCAAGGCTTCTACTTCCAATAAAATCATTTAGACAACAATAAAATACTAAAATAGTATACACCTGGAAGACACCTTAAATATCAGCATGTTTTTGACTTTAAGCCTATTGGGAGAAGTAATTTAGTTTCATTAACTAAAGTGACTGTCCTTGCCATTCTGGCAGATCAACAGTGACTTGGGAACATAAAGAGGAGCAGTTTTTTTGTTTTTTGTTTTTTTTAAATAGGCTCCATGCCTAGTGTGGAACCCAATGCAGGGCTTAAACTCACAACCCTGAGATCAAGACCTGAGCTGAGACCAAGAGTCAGACTTGCAACCAAATGAGGCACTCTGATGCCCTGAAAGCATAGGTTTTTAAATAAAATAATATAAAAATTGTGAAAATCCTATAAACACTTGGATACATAACTGTAATTCTGAAATATTGTTACTAAAACTGAGACTGTGTGTAAGATTTTCATCAAACTTAGAAGATTTAAGATAGGCGTGGATTTGTATCAGGGGGCAGAATTCTTAAATTTGGAATCTATGGTTCTAGGGCATAGCTTCTAATTGAACAAGGGATGGGAGGCTTATCAGGATTTCTGGAGTTCCTAGGCTGGTTTTCTCTCTGAAATCAGTTTAAAACCATCCGAGGTAGTTGGCCATGCTGCCCAGCAGCTGACCAAGTAGCAACTGCAACAGCTGGATCAATACAGCTACTGTTGTGACACAGAGGACGGCCAAGACCCATGAAATGTCTAAAAAAGTAGAGGTCTGTTTTTTTGTTTTTTTTTTTTAAAGATGAAGCCTAATAATTGTTTCTGTGATATCTAAGATTTTCAGATATATCTGCTTGCAATATCACAAAGGAACTGGAACAGACATCGGGCTAGAGACCAAAGCTGTTAGCACTCATTATGTTATATGATTTATGACATACAGGATAATGCATTTGAATATAAGAAACATTAAAATACAGAGGAAAGTTGAGAATAAACAGGACAATAGAATCTTCAACACCATTTACTGTTGACCTATTCTTTCATTCAACAAATATCTACCGAACCCCTAATCTGAGCCAGGCACTTAGGTTGGCACTGAGAACACAGCTAAGAAAGAAAGAAAGAAAAAAAAAAAAAAACCCTGTCCTCTTGGAGCTTACCTTCAGTGTTTTTATTTCATACACTAATTCTATAGTTTCTTTAGTTCAAGTAAATGGTGTCTCATCCAAAATGCTAATAGCAGGTAACATTTCATGAATGTTCATATAGGCCGGGCGCTGTTCTAGGTACTATACATACATTGTTGGTACATTTAATCCTCACGGCAACCCTGCAAGGCAGAAACTATTTTACAGTTGAGAAAATGAAGACCCAGAGCGTGGAATTCACTTGCTTAAAGTTCCACAGTTAGGAAGTAGCGGCACTTGAAAGGGTTTAAAGCCACAGTCTGGTCACAGAATGAGCCTGCATCCTTAACCCCTCCACCCTACTGCCTTTCACGATAACAAACAGTCTGCAATGTTATTAGTAGGTATTCCTGATTATTTTGTTTCTATTGATTTAAGTATTAAACACATTGGTACTTTGTTTTTAAAGAATAACTTTCTGTTTATAAACTGCATGTATCACCAGTAACAAATCCTACATATGCCAGAAATATATGCAGGCCATGAGAGTACTTAAAAATAAACACAAAAATCACAGTTCTCCAATCTGATTCTGAATTTGGCATTTATAAATAATTACACTGAATTACTCTTACCTCTATGTCAGCTTTTACGGTATCTATAGAATTAAATGCCATTTATTTTGCCGTATGTGCAGAATCCTGAGGCCAAGCAAAGGGACCATTGGGATTGTTGGTCCAAACCCTTCATTTCAGAGATGAGAAACTGAGATCGAGAGAGGTGTTCTAAGGTCACACTTGAGATCTTCGTCTCACTTAGAGACTTCCCACTTGTTCTTTAAACAAGTTTGAGAATTAATGGACCAAGATACAGTTTGTATAGAAAGCTGAAGATAAGATAGCTATGAAATTCTCTCTCTGGTAATTTCCAGAATGTTTAATATGAATATGGTGACTTAGGGAAGTCAACGCCAACATTTCCTACCTGACTTTTGGGACAGTTTAATGAAGGATTTAAGTTTTCTTCAGAACAGAGAACATTCACATTCAGATATGACGTAGATGAGGCCTGAGCAAGGGAAAGTGGCAGCACAGTATTAACCATTAAACTTGGTGTCAAACAGAACTATGCTTGAATCTTGATTTTGTCTCTTAGTAACCTGGAAATCTTGGGCAATTTTTTTCCTGAGCCTTAGTTTTCCCATCTGTAAAGTGGAGAGATGAAGGTCTATTACTTAGGTTGTTGTATAAATTAAATAGGACAATGCATTTTAAGTATTCAAACAATAAAAACACCCCGAATTGAGTTTCAGTAGCTTCTGTGGTTAAAAAAGTGAAATAATTAGCTCACAAAAAAGTGGACATCACTTTGATACCACACACTGCACTTCCAGGCTTGTCTGTACCATTGGTTCTTCCTGTCCTGAATCTCTCAAATTTTAGTAAAAGTTTCCCTGAGCAGCTTACTAGAACTTTCTTCTAGACTATGGCAAAAAAAGGCAGATAAAATCTTTGATAATGCAAAGTCTTTTTGAGCTTAAAAAAATATTTCATTGTCTGGCTTAAAATAACATTTTTTAGCATCACGTGCACTCTTCTTCTCCTTGCATTTTACGTTCGAGTCATGCCAAGCCATCTGTTGTTCCCTGAAAATGCCATGCTGTTCCATACTTTACACGCCATTTCCTTTGTCTCAAATGGCCCTTTTCTTCTTGTTCATTTGCCAAACTCTTGCCTGTCCTCTTGTACTAACGAAGCCCCTAAGAGGCAGGACTCATGCCTTTCTGGCACAGTGCCTGGAACACAGAGCTTATGAGGACCATGCAAATGTTTGTCCCAGGAATGAATGAGGAAGATGGTCAAGCAAGACAATACCATTTTTGTTTTAATTAGATTTCATAATAATGTAAGGGAAATTGTGCAGTTGTAAAATGGTTCTCTACAAAAGAAAGAAACACAGACTCAGAAAATCCAATGGCTGATGGAATTATTGTTCAACTGTGAATTATATTGTCATGAAGGGTCAAATTTGAAGGACAATCCTTATTTGCATATGTTTTGATGATTATACCTCTAATATATTGTGTGTCAAAAAATTTTAAATCTAGAGTTATTTTTAATGTGACAGATTTAATCAGATCTAGACAGATCTAATACTAGCCAAACATCTTAACCATCAGTAAAGTACATTACATGGCACTTAGCTGGCACTATTAATATGGTTTCCAAAATAATATTACATGGTATTCAGTGGAAGATATATATTCAAAATCTATCTTAAAATATTTATATCAGAATTTCACAAGTCATAAAAATTACCTATGGTTACAATGATGAGACTGGAAATTGCTAATTTTTCCTATCTTTTTGTCTCCAGTAAGGTTCCCTGACACTAGAATTTATTACTCAGCACATTAGTACCTCTAGTATGAATTTTCTCTTAGAGCTAAAAAAATAAAACTGGGGAACCTGGGTGGCTTGGTCGGTTAAGAGTCTGACTTTTGGCTCAGGTCATGATCTCAGTGTCAGGAGATGGAGCCCCAGGTTGGGCTCCACACTCAGCACAGAATCTGCTTGAGATTCTTTCCCTCTCCCTCTCCTTCTGCCCCTCCCCCCACGTTCACTTTTTCTCTTTACAATAAACAAACAAATAAAATCTTAAAAAAAGAAAAATAACTAAAACTATTCATAAAATGATCATCTGAAACCAGAAATAAGAATAATTTTTCAGGGGTCCTAGGTGGCTCAGTTGGTTAAGCGGCTGCCTTCAGCTCAGGTCATGATCCCAGGATCTGGGGATCGAGCCCCACCACGAGCTCCCTGCTCAGTGGGGAGTCTGTTTCTCCCTCTGTCCCTGCCCCTGCTTGTGCTCTCTCTCTCTCAAAGAAATGAAAAATAAAATTAAAAAAAATAATAATTTTTCATTATCCATTTGTCAATAGGAAATGGTTAGTGTGTGAATTAAAAAAAAAAAAAGCAAATTGGAAAATGACAAAAAATGCCAAATTATCAAAACCCAAACTCCTTTTCAAAGTTTAACTCATATCTTATCTCCTTTCTGAGGTTCTCCCTACCATTTGATCATTCCTTCCTAAATGACTACATACCACATCATGCCTTTTGGTCTGATTATTTCACATATGTATGTTTTCACTCTCCTAGAGGACGATGAGCTCCTCCTCAAGGAGAAGAGATTATCTTATAAAGATTCCTTCTTAACCCCACTGTGCTGTAAACACAGTAAATACATAATAAATATTTGGTGGTTCCTATTTGTTAACAAACGCCAAATGGGGAATTGCAATCACAATAACTGAGATTGTTTTGTACTACTATTATTTGTCATTAAGGAAAGCCCCCAAGGCAAGAATGTGTTCAAGGAGGAACAGAGCAGATAGTCTTGTGAGGGGAGTCAAGAAAGAAGCATAGCATCAGGGACTAATTCATCATCTGAAAAATAGATTGTCTCCTGTTCCCTAGGCAGTCTACTGCTGAGCATAGATGAGCTACAGTAACCAGATTGGTTCATTAAAATACGGTCCCTTTGGTTCACCATGACTCATCTTTATGATGAAGCTGTGACTCTGAGAACTGGATGTGCTAATTTTGCTACTCTCATGACACACAAAAGAATAACATAAAACTTAATTTTTAATGACTTCATACTCAGTTTACTGCCATTGTATAGCTCAACCTCTGTATGGCCCAACATGTAATAAAATTTGGTAATACAAAGAACTGTCATAGCAGTCACTTTGAGCAATGGCCTACTCTAACTGCTTGGTATTGAAAGTTTGTAGATCTGCCTCAAGGACATGCTCTAGATAACTCCCCATCCTTTAGTATCTCCCATTTCATTGCCCTATTCCACTAAACATCACTGCCATGTTAACATGATTATTGTTTGTTTTTCACATCTATATCCCCAGAACAAGTGCCTGATACATAAAATGTTGAATTAATAAACAAAAATCATTTGCCAGATCAGTTCTAGACCTGAAAGTCTAAACCAAGGACTTGAACTTCAGTTTTATCTGAGACCAGATGAAAAGTAACAGGGGCAGTGAGAATTAATGGGTCACCATTTGCTTTAGCGACGAGTTAGGCAGACTGTATGGTTGCCAGAGGCTTAGTATTCTGAGGAAATTTTCCATTGTGATATTACTGCCTAGGGGCACCTAGGGGGCACCTTGTTGGAACTGCCTTCTAAAATTTTTGAGAGGCTTCGACCTCTGAGGAGGAGCAAGTGTCTGTGTGTATGTGTGTGTGTGTGTGTGTGTATGAGGGATGGGGGGAAGAGGCAGAGGTGGGTGGAATTGAGGGATACCCAGTAGATTTCACAAGGAGCCTGGTTTCAAAGTCAGTGTAGAGCTGAAATTTGAGTCCCCGGAGGAGTCACATTAATGGTATATATCACCATTTCGTTTAGTTCAAATATTGTGCATTTTATTGAATACATTCATATAATATCTATATTATAAGATCTAGTATTAGAGATTTAAAAGGCAAAAGATTTATACGATCTGAAGAGAAACCAGAGTATTAGTATTAGAGATTTAAATACGACATCTTGTAAGAATAGTTGAAAAATCCATTAAGTTTCATTAGAAAACCTAGCTTCTGACACAACTCTGGACTAAGAAGTTGTTTGGAAGAAAAATAAATAAATTAAAAATATTCATTAAGAAAAGAACCAGCACTACCACAAGCTACCTGCAGAACCACAAAACAACAAAGCAATTGAACAATGAGCCAAAGGTCTGAATATTAAAACTCATAGGCAGGGACAGATCCAAGTTTCTGTAGAGCCTGAGCATCTACCATTTAGTGGAACTTCTTTGGAAACCATACGAAACAATATTACAAAGGCACAGTTACGTATGGAGGACTGGAAGGGGCCGGGAAGTTGAAGCTACACCCATTTCATGCCGTAGTAGGTTCTGCATGTTGCCATGGTCAGTCTGCTCATGCAGGACTGACGGTGTTTATAGAATAGCTGTGCAGGTAAATTCAAGTCAGAAAAAATAAGATTCATGGAAAAAGAAATGTGGGAAGAATAGGGAAAGAGGCATGGTAGCAGCCATGATGCCATGGTAATTAAGCACTGAAGCGGGAACAATACACAATAGTAATACTGACAGCAGAAGAAAGTCTATTTTGAGGGGAGATAGCAAAAAGGAGCTTTGCTTTGTGGGAGACAAAGAGCTATTTAAATCTGAGAATCCAGTCTAGGGTCATCACTCTGTCATACTAAAGGCTTATCAACCATAGGACAGCTATTTTATTGCTAGAAAATTGCTAGACAATTGCAAAGAATTCACCCTGAGGACACAAGAGCCAAGGCCTAGGAACATTTTTCCACCTTCCAGTCTCTACTTCCCACTTCACCTCACATTCCTCTCTGCTCTTTCTCCAGTCCTGCCACTTCCACACCATTTTTTTTTTTTTTTTTTTTTTTAAAGATTTTAGTTATTCATTTGACAGAGAGAGACACAGCGAGAGAGGGAACACAAGCAGGGGGAGTGGGAGAGGGAGAAGCGGCTTCCCGCCCAGTGGGGAGCCCGATGCGGGGCTCGATCCCAGGACCCCGGGATCATGACCTGAGCCGAAGGCAGACGCTCAACGACTGAGCCACCCAGGTGCCCCCACACCAATGTTTCCATACAGATTCTATCTATGAAATAACGCATTCTTTTGGGTGAAAATTACATAACGAAAGTGATTACATAGATAAAGTCCATCCAAATGCAGGGATTGTACACTTTCAAATGCAAAGATTTTCAAATTTGTCATACATAATGTAAGCCATTAGTCAAGTGGCCTGAGTGAGAAATGATTGGAAAGTCAAACATTCAGACTAGTTTGGAGACAGCTGTGCCTTTTTCTTCTGATGAAGAAGAAAGGCTTTGGAGGCATTCTTTCCCTAGCCCACTGGGTGGTGAATTGCCTAGATCATGAGCTTGTTGTGGTAGAAACCAGTCTTGTTCATTTTTACTTTTAATCTCAGGTCTCTCATTCAGGGTGGCATTAATGGGTGCTCAATAAAGTGTAAGAAACGAACGTTTCCTGTGAGCACATTAAATGCCCGGAGAGAAGAAAAAACTACATTCAGCACGAGATGCTCAATGTCCACCATATTAGAGATTCTAAAATTACAGAGAGTGCTTTGAAGGGTGCTGACCACTCAAATGACATAACAACCTTGAAGAAGAAAAAAGAATGTGAGAAGGATGCTTCAGGCCCTGCGTCCTTACTGATTTGGGTACAAGTTAGCTAATAATGATCCCAGTGTCTGTCAGATAACATTTGACACCAATTTAGTAAGAAAGGCAAATAGCCCCAAAGTAAACTTATTTAACAGACATTTATGAGGAAAAACAAGTTTAAGAGTGTAAGCAGTATCATTCAACCCCATGTCCACTGCCACTTCATCTGTGATTGGCCATGTTTATATTGACCTATACTCATAAAAAAACAAACGAACAGAAACCCTTAAAATCAGGTGCTGTGTCTGTTATTTATGGAGGAAAGTAATTTGATAATACACACCAGGGAAGAAATCTTTTAACATGCTTTAAAGGCTTCACATTTCAGCTATCTGACAAAATTTAACCACAAAATGCAGTTTCATTAACCAAAGCTACCTTAGCTTTTACTGTAGTTGAGATTTACAACTTTAGTAAATTTTAACTTTTCAACTGGAGCAAATAACTTTTTATTCCAATCCATTATCTTTGTTGGCTTTAGAATTAAAATAGCTCCACCCTAAGTGTACAAACCTACGCAAGTAACTTTGCTACAACCCACAAAATAGGCATGGTATGAGCTCCCCCTACTGGTACAACACTATTCCCACTTCATGAATCCAGTTAAGGGACCATGCCTGTGAGTTCCAGGGTAAAACAGAATTGCAATCAAATGTTCAAGTTCTAAAAAACCAAGTAACAACCCCAAACAAAACAAAACAGAAAAACAACTATACTCATTCTAAAATAATCCCTGTGAAAGAAATATGCAAAGGACATCTTTACAAACACTTGACAGCACCTTTTAAGTCCCCACCCAAGACTGGACAGGGGAAGGAGGGTGAATTAAATCACTGTCACTCTCAGGATGTTCTGGTGTCCTCATTTGCTTTTGGAAACATCAACAAGTGGAGGTGGGTTTGTTTTGAAGATTTTATTTATTTTTATTTGACAGAGAGAGAGAGGGCGAGAGAGCACAACCAGGGGGACACCAGGAGGAGAGGGAGAAGCAGGCTCTCTGTGAGCAGGTAGCCTGATGTGGGACTCAATCCCAGGATCATGACTTGAACTGAAAGCAGAGGCTTCACCACCTGAGCCACCCAGGCTCCCCTAACAAGCAGAGTTTAATTATAGTGGTGTTTATATATCCCTCTAACAGCACATGTAAAATTTTTCCCTCTAACAGCACATGTGAGAGGCTACAGGCTTTAGAGAAAAATAGGGTAGCACCATGGGGGCTCAACAAAGTCTATCTAAGGGCCTTGGGGTTTTTTTGCATTTGAAAGTGATTTCTAATATATAGCTGTGTGAACCGGGAAACTAAAGGTGGAAGTCATAAGTTTTATATTTCAAGCCACTCAAATTAGTTGTCTCCAGAGGAAAAAAATTCAATGTGAGAGTCATAGCAAATACAGGTAAAAGTGCTATTGTGGAGACATTCGCACTGACAAAGCAGAAGAACTGCTACAAAGGTGTTGCTAGTGATAAGCTGTTACAGAAAAAATATAATGAAAGAAATGGAACTCCCACTCCTTGAGTCAGCAGAAGGGAACTGTTTCATGATATTTGCTATATTCGTAAGGCTGCAATTTGATTATATTGGATTCTGTTATCACAATCTGTTACATATCCTACATAGAATATAAATACATAAAGCCATTTAAAGGCCAAATTATAGAGCTGTCTATTTTTATATTTTACCTTTTACTGCCATACCAGTGGTGATGCTTAAGTGGTATAAATTAAAAACGGTAAATGAAAAACAAAAACATTAATATATGAAGGCTTTATTGAAAAGCCACTGGTTGAAATCCCAAAAGTACATCAATTTGCTTCCCTCTTGAAGTCTGAGAAAATTGCCTTAATGAGCATAATAGGCCCAATGCATGGGCTTATTTTTCATTATTTTTATTTTATTTTCTTAGTGATACTTTTTACGAAACATTTTCATGTCCTAAAAGTAAAGCTCCGTATTCATTCATGCTGAATGTGAATGGAGAATTTGAGGATTACAAAATGAGGTAATGGGATTATCTGTTTTCCTTCGCCTTTCCAGATCCTTCTTTACATCAGCATATAACATTTTTGCTCATGCCAATGTCACTATGGAAAGGAGTGGAAAGTAACTGGAGTAGATGTGGGACATTAGTACATTGTCATCTTCTTACCATCTTTGTTGCCACTTCCCTGGCCAGATCAAAGTCATCTTTACTTGTCCTACCACAATAATCCTTTTCACTGGTTTCTTTGCTTCCTCTCTTATTTCATCTACAACACATTCTCTACACAGCTGGGAGTAGTCTTTTAAAAAATATAAGCCAGATTATACTACTCCCCTTCTAAGTCTTCGCCTGACACTCTGAGTAAAATCTAATTCCTTATCACTTCTCCACTCTCTGCTTCTACCATCTTCCTGCTCAATCACCTTTAGAATTAAGCTTCATGTTAACAAGGACTTTTTCTGTATCTCAAGCATCTAAAGCACAGCTGGTACAAAGGGAAGAAAGAGACATAAAGTAAGCAAATAAATAGATAAGAATGTTTCATCGAGTGATCATTCCTTTTAATAAAGTAAAACAAGGGGATGTAATACAAAGTGACTGGATTTTGTGGGAAGAGAGAGATTTGCACTGAACTCCTGAATTATAGAAAAGAAAGGTGCTCTAAGATTCAGAGGCAGAGCATTTGGAGCAAAGAAAGAGCGAATGTCAATGCTCTAAGGGAGATCTTAGTGCAATCCAGAAACAGAAAGAAACTAAGTGTAGTTTGAGCACAGTGATTGAGCAGGAAAATGGTAGAAGCAGAGAGTGGAGAAGTGATAAGGAATTGGATTTTACTCATAGTGTCAGGGGAAGCCTTTGAAGGGGAGTAATATAATCTGGCTTATATTTTTTCAAAAGACTACTCTCTGCTGTGTGAACACACACATGCATAGGGAACTAATAAGCCAACGTCACAGCACATGGAACAGACAGATGTTCCTCTGACTAGTGCAAAATTCCTACGTAATAGCAACACTTTCCTTTCAGTCAAATTAATAAATGTTTAGTATATTTCCACATAAAAGACGGCGATTTTTAAATTTAAATCCCTGACTTTAAAATATGTGGCAGACTGCACATGAAACAATGGACAAATGGGAAAAATTGGACCTCCAGGGGCTTGAGTTTAAACCCTGGCTGGGCCCCTAACTACACGATCCTTGACAAGTAACTCAATCTTTGTGTCTTTTATTTTCTTCATCAGAAAAATAGAGACAATATGTCTTTCTTGAAGAGTTATAGCAGGTATTCACTGTATGGCTATAAAATACCTGACACATAGTAGGCACTCATTATAAGTTACTTAATAAAAGTATGAATTAGTCTTTGGAGTGTTACACCAAGCTTATCAATTACTCAACTAATGCTAGTGGTTCATGTAATTCTATATACATACATATTTGTAAATGAGCAGTGATGTGTCTTTACCGGTGTTTCTGTAATTACTGCGTTCGAAAGCAACATACCTAAAAGTAATGCTCTACTTGAAGCATTTTCTCATCTATTCCTTATCATTCCCAGTAAGCTCAGGGACTAGTATGCAACTATTGCATTTTTCTCCTGCTTGGCCTTGTCCCAGACATACAAAAATTATAAACTTTGTCAAAAGAAAAGCTCCCTCAGCCTTATCAGTAAATACTGTGTGCTAGAAATGTCAGTAATAATACTTTTTAATTCTCAGATATTTAGAGCTAAAAACTATTTAGAAAAAGTTAGAAAAATATCTCTGAATTCAGAAAAAAATAAGTCTTTGTTGAACCAAATACATCATTAAATACAACGGAGTCCCTTTCATAAATTCATTCAGCCAGTGATTTGGAGTTCAAAGTATGCATCATAAATTGTGAATTCCTCTGATTTTTTTTAAGATTTTTTATTTATTTGAGAGAGAGAGAGAGGGACAGCATGAGCAGGGGGAGGGGCACAGGGAGAGGGATAAGCAGACTCCGTGCTGAGCAGGGAGTCCAACCCGGGCTCCATGCCAGGACCCCAAGATCAATGAGCTGAGTTTAAGTCAGATGCTTAACCCACTGAGCCACCCAGGCACGCCTCCTTTGATTTTTAATATCTTTTTTGTTACTTATTTATTTAGAGTGTGCGCGTGCATGAGTGGGGGTTGGGGGAGGAGCAGAGGGAAAGGGAGAGAATCTAAAACAGACACCAACCTTAGCACGGACCCTATGCGGGGCTGGATCCCACAACCCTGAGATCATAACCTGACCTGAGGCGAAATAGAGTTGGATGCTTAACTGACTGAGCCACCTGGGCTCCCCTGATTTTTAATTATTTTTGTTTAAGAAAAATGTTTCATGGTCAGGTGTTCTTGAAAAACACTGTTTAAACGAAGTGTAACATGCTTCTTACTGGAAGATTTTTCAGTCTTTCGCATGTGACTAAGGTAAGCAATGGCTTCAGTTTTAGCAGAACTGAGGAGTTTGTTGAATTTTCTGTGCTAAAACTGGAAAAGTCTTGGGCAAACGGAAACAAGTTGGTTATCCTACATGTCACTCTTCAATAGGGGTGAAAATATACTACATTTCCCAATCTCACTTACCTGGATACCCTCTGGTATAATAACATCCTGAAGCATTCAAGTTCCACAGAACACATTTTCAAAAGTGCCAGGGGAGGGGAAGGTTGTCAGTTCTCCTACTCGGCAGTATTAAACATTGATTTCAATCTTTGTCTTGTCTGGAAAGAATGAAACCAATTTTTTCCTAATGAAATATGTTCTGGCAGCATTAAATGCTATTTTAGAGGGTGGGGAAAATGTGTGTGTGTTAGAGTTAAGAAGAAAACCTACAGCTGGGACACATTTTTCTTGGTTTTCTTAAAAAAATGTGTTAGGGGTATAAAAACAATTGAGAGGGGAAGTGCATTAAATGAGTAAATATTATATGGACTAATAATGGAAAGAAATGTTAAGAGTTGGAACATACAAAAAACAGTAACAGTCTACCCAAGCCCAAAACTACTGAAAATTCCACCTGCATTGTTTCTTGCTTGGACACTAAAACTCTATTTTTTTTTTTTTAAGATTTTATTTATTTATTTGAGAGAGAATGAGAGAGAGCACATGAGAGGGGGGAGGGTCAGAGGGAGAAGCAGACTCCCTGCCAAGCAGGGAGCCCGATGCAGGACTCGATCCAGGGACTCCAGGATCATGACCTGAGCCGAAGGCAGTCGCTTAACCAACTGAGCCACCCAGGCGCCCTAAAACTCTATTTCTACAAAATATTAAACATCACTGCTTTCTCCTTTCTTCTTCTGACGTTTTGCATTAAAACATCCTTTTCTCTCTCATCATATTGCTCTCCTATCTTGTTTCTCCAAACTCTCCTTTTTATCTCCCGCAAATACCTTCTTTTATATCTGAGCACAGCATTACCACATTTCTCCAATTCCATTTATGGGGGGAAATAGATGGGATAGAAAAGGATGGGGTGAGAGCTGTGACTCAGAGTTGGTAAAAGAAATAGAATCACTCTCTCCTCATTTCTTAAGTAATGATATCTCTTCTGGCATTTCCAGTGCCTTATCTAAGTAAGTTGAGGGGCATACTTAGCAGTTACTGGGAAGGAGGAAGGTGGACTCCGTATTCAAATATGCATCAATTAATTGCAATTGTAGGAATTGATATCATTGCCCTGTCATTCATTTATCCGTCCATTATTTTATCCGATATTTATCAAGCACCTACTATATGCCAAGCTCCGTTCTATGAAATTGTGCTGGCTGCATCTTTACTTTATACTCGAAAATCATTGCTCTAGAATCCCCATGGCATCACATGCAGGCTCCATCTTCCTCTTCCCTAGATTGTTGCATATTTCTTAACGCTGAAGTTCACAGAGTTCTGCTTCCTTATGTCATTAGATCAAGAAAACTTCTAGATGGAAGGAACTAATATCCAGCGTTTTATTTTGCAAGTAATATTCTTTGATGCTAAAGTACATTTTATGTGGGGTAATCATTGTAATTCCTTGAAAACTCAGAAAAGACAGGCTTTTTTCACTGGTTCAATGTCAAATAAATGAAGGCATCAAATGGATTTCCAATTGATTCTATTCTCTGGCCGAAGTCATTTGGTATTTTAATAAGTAATCTGGATGTGAAATAAAGTATTCACATAAGGTAAAATTACCTCAATTATCTACAAACTAACTAACTAGAATCTTAAAATAACCTCAGTTTTTTTTGTCTGCACACTACTTTTAGGAGAATGAAGTAAATCACAAGGGAACAAGCTGATATACTAATATCAGATCATGCTTTTCAAAAATAAAGAAAATGCAAATGAAAAAACCTTTCAGATTAAGCTTGCAGCCTATTTTTGCTAGACTCCTCTTTGATTATCTTGATTTTCTTTGGGTCTTGGATATATAAGAGGGTGCTTATTTTTGAAGCTGGTTTAGGTTTGTAAATATCATCTTGCATATTCTTGGTGGGATGGGTTATGCTCTAATTTTTTATGTTGTTTTTCAGTCCTCTTTCATGAAATTAAAATAATTCTACAGTTTTTTAGTACACAAAGCCCTACAAATTCAACTTTTATTTCAGATTTCAGATAATTTAATCTGTAGCTTGTAAATGTGAATGGAGACATTTTGAAATTCAAGCACAGTTTTTTTGCTGTTAGTGTCAGAGCCTTATTTCAGCTGAACAAATATTTAATGAGATCCTATTAAGCACCAGGTCTTTTGGTCTGTGTATAGGGGTATTAATAACAATTATCTCCAGGCAAATACACAAACAGATTATTTCAATGAATCAGGTTGATGATACAAAGTAGAATTGAGGAGAGGTATTTAGACCAATGAGGGGAGAGAAGGAAATCTTCCTGTAGAATATGATCCCTGATTTAGTCTTGAAAGATGAATAATATTTAAGCAAAATCATGGGAAGAGTTTCAGGAAGAAGGAAGAGCATTGGCAAAGCAAAGAGGCATGAAATCAACTGCATTGTATCCCAATGAACTACGGTCAATGAAAAGGTATGCTGGAGTGTCGAGTCTGAGGTGAAGAAGACTAATGATGAGGATGGAGAGGCAGGTACTGGAGTAATTCTGGAGGTCTTTGTTTCTCCTACTGGAAGACTGACTTTAATCTTAAGGATGATGGACAGCCATTGTTGGGGTGTAAGCAGGACAATGATATGTTCAGGTAAGTGTTTTATATAAATCATTCTGACTCTGTGAGTAAGACAAATTTTAGGATGACAAGACAAAGCAGGGAGACCTGTTAGGAGGCTTTTTTTCAACATTATAGACGAGGGATGACTAGGGACTGAAATAGGGGATTGGTGGATGGTCTAGAGATACAGATTTGGGAACTATCCACAATGGAAAATCCACAGTGTGTGCTGATTTATAGGATAAGATTGACTTTATAACTCTGCCACATCCTATTTCAAAGCACAGCTTGGCATATGGGAGCTCTCTCTTAGTGAAAGACCAAGGGAGTTTCCTGCATCGATGTCTGAACATTGGACACTATGGACCTCAAAAGCAGTGAGAGTGTGAGCTTCCAGAGAATAACAATTTCATATCATCCCACCATTTAAGAAGCAGTATAATAACTCTACTACTAATTCCCTTCTTTTTCTAAACTGCCAGCTGTGTTTCTCTTTAATTATATTTTAAAATAACACCTACTTTCAAAGACGACCATATTCAAGCTGCTATTATGGTTGTCTTTTGAGTAACTGAATAAAGTCTTCAACGTTGTACACTCTCCAACCCTTAAAATCTCAAAAAGCATCATGAAGCTGGAAGGGTTGAGGAAAGATAATGCTCTCTAGCTCAACATGTCTTTTCACCAAGTTTCCAACCAATACCCTTTAAATCAATGCATCAGAAATTCTACTTGCCAAAGGCCATGTTTTTCCGTTAGCGCTACGGTCTCTGGAGAGGACTGTCAGTGTAGCTGGAATGACTCTTGTCCTAATTCAGTGCTTACAAGATCATGAGAAATTTCTCAATTTTGCCAGGAACAAATATGTATAGAGCACATCAATTTTACATAGAAGCCATCATAAAGATGGGTTTCCTTTTTAACTGATTTCATAATAATGATCTTTCTGTTTGTGGCCTTTACCAAAAAAAAAAAAAAAAAGTAATAACAGAACAGTCACTTATTCAGGCAAACTATGGGATTAAGGTATGAGAAAAGCATCTGGAAAATGAGAAAATGGGGGAAGAGATTAAGGTTATAAGAAATATTTAATTAGGAATCGATTCAGTTTAAATGATCCATCTGAAGAACAGGTTCTTGGAAGCATCAGACCTTATTTAAAATCCAGTTAGTTCTCTTTTTATTCTTCTCAAAGGAATCAGTAAGAATACAAAACTGTAAGATTTTTCAGAACGAGTTTACGAACTGACAGGTTCTGGAATAATTCTTTTGGTTTGACTCACTGAGCCAGGATGCTAACATTATTTAAACATTGTTTTCTATTTATTCCTGGATTTGTTTTTTTAATTCTAAAGTTATAACAACTATGTAATTTACCAGAGAAAATGAAATTGCTCTTTGTTAAGTACACATTGAAAATCATATGCTACAACATGTATTGTACATTTAGTACAGTAAAAAAAAAGCTATATTTTCATATCCAAATTTGAAACCAATTCAGTGCAATTTGGCATGCACTGCAGCATACAAAGAAACTCCTATGTATTGGTAACAAGTAAAATTTTCTACTTGCTTAAAAATATCAAAACAGAAGAAGGACATCTTAAATAAAACCCCAAATAAAAAGTACCTTAAGAGAAAAAAATGGATTAGACTATGGTAAAACCTAGAATATCTGTTCAATATAGGACCGCAGAAAATGTCCCTCAGATGGGTAGCGGATTGATATATCTAAGATACACAAGTGATACTCTAGAGAATATAACACCAACTCCTGAAAATCAACAACCACCAGACAAAAGAAACTTTATCTCCTTACTTCAACACAGTGCGTTCTCAACACAGATCTTGTGAAATCACCAGTCAGATCACAACATCCTCTTCTGCTCCGGACCCCCGATGGCTTCCAGTTCAGTCACAGGAAGAGCCAAGGCCTGCATGAAGGTCTACAGGGTCACCCCCACCTCTCTTTCTCATCTCCAAACACCATCTCCTTCACTTAGTCCAGCTACCATCCTCGGATCCCCCAGGTATGCTTTCGCATTTGCAGTTATCCTGGAATGCCCTCTCTTTGCTTATCTGCAAGGTTTGCTCCTTCATTTCCTCCTTATCTTTGTCCAAGCCTTCCTGATCATCCCAAACTAATTAATGGCCTCCCCCCACTCCTCTGCACACAAAACCTTTCCTTATCCCACTTTTTTCTTCCCACAGAGAAGTCATTACCATATGACGATCTATGTTTTCCCTTGCTTATTTGTTAACTGTTTGGGTCTCTTCACAAGAAATAAGCTCTACAAAATCAGAAATGTTGTCTTTTTTCCTTGTTTTAAATTTACAAGGATTATAAAGGATGCCTTGCTGCAATGTTCACATTTTCCCCTTCTCAGCTACTAGGAGTATTGTATACAGGCAGTCCATAGCTGAATCTCTCCCTAGGTCTAGTGTGCAGTTAAAGAGAGCCACCTGGCCCAAGGTAGCACTCCCTTTCTGGGGTTGCCCACATCAGTGGTGATCAATGGTGGATGTGAAGGCCAGCCCCACTGCTCTGATTCAGCACGACTAAAAGGGGCCCTCCCATTTTGAGAGCTCCATTCCAGCCCTGCCAGGGCTTTTCTTTTTAACTGCACCAGTTCAGCTTCTCCTTCTGCTCAGTCTTAGTTTCCACCTTCCACAGACACTTATTGTGAGACTACTGCTCAGTATACTTCGAATGCACAAATTTCAACCTTAAGGTCTACTTCCTGGGAATCCCCGACAGGATCACAGATGAAGGAAACAAAAACAGAGAATCTAAGTAAACAGCCCATGGTCACTTTGCTAGTAAGTGGTGGAGCCAGGATCAAACCTACAGACTCTAGCTCCAGAGCTTGTGTTTTTAATCATTTCTTCCTGCTGCTACACACATAACCATACTTCCCCCTCCCACCACCAATAATTTAAAATATACTGAATTCCTTGGAGTGAATACTTAGGAATGGGATCAGGGATGGAGGATGAAGGGAAAAATTAACAGAAGAGAATAAATGGCAATCATTATGTGCCTTGGACTGAGGAGTATGATTAACTTAGGTAATAGACAACAACAAAAACCCATAGTGGTTTGAGTACTGTGTTGAATAGACCACATGGTTTCAGTGGGAAGTGAGAGTGGGAAGGGGGCAAGGCGATGGGATAATGAAATCTCATATGATTGTTGATAGGATTTATGATTTATATAAACCACAGAATATGGGGTGTAGTTGCGGCACACAGCTACTGCAAGAGGTAGGGCAACCTTGTGCCCTATCATTTCCTCCATTCTTGGAGTTCAAGGACTGATTTAGTTATCATATTCACTGTTGTTGGGTTTGCAGGTAAGCTGTTCATCCTTCATTGTCATCATTCACACATCCAAAGGCTATTGTTGTGGATAAATAAATTAATGCCACGATAGTGCTTTTTATAAACCATAAAGTGTTTTACAAATAGTTAAAAATGTGTATAGACATCCTTACAGATTTATCTAATCATGCTCTGACATCGAGTGGAACTCTAATAAAATCTTTCCACCTACATTATATATATATATATAATATAATATATAATTATGTATATTATACTATTATATTATCCTATTGGGGGAAAAGTTATTTTTTATTTTTAAGATGGTAGTCATGTGTGAAAACAAAGTATAGCCAAGTGGAAACAAAGGTTCCTTTCTCCTCCCTTTTCTCACTGTTTCCCCATTCTGTTTGCTTTTTGTATTCTTTTCAATTTCATTATCCATTACATGTTCCTCATTCATTCTATCTCTATTTCATTACTCCACTGCAATATTACTTTTCTTTGAGGTAAAGAAAAAGTAAAATGGATTGCAACCCAGGAAAAGGGGGGATAAAATTTCAGTCGCAGTTCTGATGGCTATATGCCCATCTCCAGGCAAAAGAGCAGCTCTCAGGTATAGGAGAGCAAAAGCAAGGATAGTTTCCACTTTCTCCCCATGTGTATTGCCCTGGAAGAATCTCAGACTTTGCATACATGGTAGGATTTCTTTATCGAATCAGTACTTCAGCTGAAGCTGTTTACAAATGATGCCTGTCAGACTTTGGTTGTCATGGAGAAAATGCATGGTGAGGCATATTGTGCTCACTAGAACTTGACCCCATGACAGTAAGGTAGAGAAGGTACAAATCGAGGTTAGGAAAGGGAATGTGTACAGCAACATGGAAGAGAAGAATTACTGAGCCTTATATAAGAATATTTTATGGAATGAATATTCAGTTTCTTGTTATTTACAGTATATTTAACATTTTATTTCTGCAGGGGATTATTTTTCTTTTGATAATTAGAATCATAATTTTTCCCATTGTGGGCTGAGAAGAGAATTTACATGTAATCTCCTTGAGAGTAAAACACTGTGTCATATTCATTGTTACAGCTGCAGAAACCTTGCCACAATACCTAGATTATATTAGGTTTGTTCAATTCAACCGAATTCCTGAATATCATCAAATTTAGATTAGAAACATAAGGATTTTTAAAAAATAATTTTCAAGTTCTCAAACTTCTTACAATACTGTTTGCCAGTTTTTAGCAAGCCCCACAATCAGAAATAGTAGCTCAGGGTCTAAAATTTGTTGCAATGTGAATATCTCTTGCTCTACGCAAAATGTATATAAAGTAAATGTCTTAATTATGGACATCTGAGTAATACCATATACAGTTAATTTGCACAGGGCAATTTTGCATTAAACAAAAATATATCATAAATGGTTTCACACAGTGAAGTTATCACAATTACCTGGATATTAAAAATCAGTCTTTATACTAATAATGGATGTAAAATTGATTTGTTACTATACATATCTGACAATCATCTATTAAATAATTCTTTTAAAACTATATAATTATATAAATTCTATAATAAGACCCAGGGCTTCCTTTAACCTCATGAAATGAAAATATACCCATGGTATCTATGCTGTATACCTTAGAGACATTTCATTTCTATAGACATTATCATACAACTGTCCATAAGACATTATTAAAATTTAATTGTGGATTTTCCCAGACCCATAGCAGGATAATACATTTGTAAATATTTTAATTGTTAAAATATAGTTTTCACTTTACTGGACTAATTTTTTGTTTTTAGGAATCTATCAAAAATCTAATCAATCCAGAAATATTTTTAAAAGAGAAAATGGAAAATATTCACAGTTTTGTCTTCCTAATATGACTAAAAGACTGAAAGAAAAGCAGGGGTTAAAAATTATCCTTTAACCACCCACACACCCCTGGATTTTGAGAAGGGGTTTCTTTAATACTTTTTTCTTACTGCAGTATTTGTTGCTTAAGGAAGTCTGTGGGTGGATAAGATGTTATTATCCCTCCTACACACACCCGTTTTCTTATTTACAACATTAAATCTCCATTTATATAAGTCCTTGAAACACCAACCCTTTTCTTTCAACTACGTTCTGAAATTCTTTGGAATTGGGTCCACACATTACCTTCCTATAGGACACATTCATAGTAAATTGTAGGTTATCCTGATTTTTTTCAAGGGTGAGTCTATCCAAAAAGGGTGTCTGAAGTGGATGCCTTTCTAACTTTTTTTCTGAAAACAGAATTCCAACTTCTTGTCAGAAAACAGCAAGTCTTATGCTCAAAACTAATAATACAAAACTATTCTTTGTATTAATGTGTTTCCTTAAATACTAAGAAGATACAGTCATTAACATAGGAAAAGCCAACCTTTAAGATTTGTATGCAGTATTTCTTATTACACTACAGATTACCTTTGTAAGTGAACGCACATTTGTAGTTCATGCTGGAAACATAATAAACATGTTTTACCTAAATATAGTTAGCTCCTTGAGTTGTTTCATCTGAATAAATACATCGATAGTTAAAAATTTTTTAAACTCCCTATAAAATACATATAATGTTATTAAACCTTTATATCCCTTTCTAATTGTAGTAAAAATGTTCCCTCAAATATAGTAAATGACAGATATGCCCTTGTGCAAATGGGTTAAACTTAAATTATTTTAAAGTGATCAGGTCTCATCTTCATTGCTAATATAAAATTTATTCATTTAAAAAATACAAGACAATTTTTAAAAAGCAAAAAATTTATGTATTTTAAAGTGATTTTGGATTTGGAGATTTAATGATATCATTTATAATAGCCACACATACAATGTGTTTTGCAAATAAATTTTTTAACTTCACTATTCAGATCAATTCTTTCCAGATGAGAATTATATTAACTTTTGTTAAAAGAAATTAGAAAAATAATCATTAACCACCCAAAGTGCTTGCAAAGATGCCCCAATTATTAACTAAATACACATTACTGAGAATATATCCTACAGAGGCCAGTTAGAACAATCACTAGCTAGGATTGATGTATTAACCAAACAATCACAGGTAATTTAATCACTTTTGGTTAATTCAAAGGAAACTATTTCTGGCTCTTCTGATACCTTGATAATAGGAACTGTCAGAATACAGAGGCAAGTCCATCTTCTATATAGCAGAGGTAGTGAGTCAAATATATTTTATGAACAATGCAATGGATATGTGAATTGGAATTCTGCAGGTTACTCTAAACTAGGTTTTTAGGTTATAGTTATTCAGCTTTTTGGCACCTTGTAATAGAGTAAAAAATTAAAGAAAATTAAAATCATTACTATTTCAGAGCAAAGGAAGACAAAGACTAGAAAAAGAGTAATTTAGTTAAAAAAAAACTTGTTTGGTCTCTAATTTAAAAAAATAGTTTATGCAGTAGGAGTAAATACTCATTATCACAACTTCCAGAACAACAACTATTTAAAAAGAGTACAACTCAGAATTAAATAGGTTATATGGTCTTTTCTTTTTCTAAAGCAATTATCTTTAAGAAGTTGCTTTGTTTTTTTCCCCTCGAAGTTACTATAAAGTACCTATAATTGAAAGGAAGAGTAAAAAGCAAACAGGAGAAGAAAATAAGAAAAGGAAAGTGGTTTCCAACTTAAGTACAAAGTTCAAGTTATAAACATCATATCCTTGACATCAAAATTATTTCCTAAAAAATTACCTTATTTAGATCACTGGATAACATAATGAACCCCAAATTTCAATATGGAATGCAACAAGGAAGAGTGAAGTTGATTTCATTTTCACTTGCATGAGCTAATTACAATGAATGAAAGCTGGACACCAGTGTCTGAGACATAAACTATGTCTTCTTAAAAAATCAATTAAAATGAAGAAATGATATGTGATATGATAAGGGACTCAAATAGAAAAAGCATATCATGACATTTTAATAGAAAGCGCAATGACGATTTTCTGTGTTCTGTGGTTTAGCTTGTTTTGTTTTTGAAGATGCTAAAAAATTAACAAGACTTGTTGCATGAAAAGCGGCACAGTTGAAACTCAACACAGGATCTGCAAGATCAGGTAATCTATATATAAAGACTAAATGTATCTGGGAAATAAACAGGATTTTGCGTAGGAACAACTCCCTTCCAAAAGCAACACTATTAAAATTGATTAATTCCTTAATATTCCAATGGTGAAATATCTACGTAAGCAACTATCTTTTTCCTTTCTTTTTCTCTTTAAGATTTAATTTGTTCTTTTAAGCTCTTCTTTTCAAACAGCTGGAGAAGCTTTCTTAGGAATACTATATTAATCAGCCAGAGGGGTTGGCAGGAAAACAATTTCTTAGAAGAAGTGAAAGACTGTCCTAACATCAAATGACTGTCCAATGTCATGTAACACTGAAATAAATTTTATGCTCTCAATGTACTAAATCTTGACTCCTTCAGTTTTAGTCTTTATGGGAAAAAATTGTGCTCCAATATTTTGCTGTAATTGTGTTCTCTACATATTGTTTATTTAAACTAGTTAAGCCTTTCATTATATAAAGCACCTTGATAAGTCTTTGAAATATTGCCCAAACTAGATAAGGTGTGATAAGTCAGATCTTTCCTGAACCCCAAATCTTTTATTTATCTTTTATCAAATTCTGTATTTAAAAACTAAAATTTACTTTGAATCATACATTTGATCAGTTTATACAACTTAAGCAAGGCCTTAAGAATGTATGTTTTTGTTCATTCTCTTTTTATTTTTCTTGTTGAAATTTTATATAATTTTTTTTCTTGCTGTGTATAGGGGTGGGATTTTGTTGGGATTTCATTTGAAAAAGCATTTTAAGAAATTTACAATGAAGATTCAATTCATAAATAAAGTCTTATTTGGCAGGCAGTAAGTACATCGGATAAAATTTTAAAAGTTTCTCCCTCTCTTTTATCTTACATACTTCCTTAAACACATAATTTAATAATGAAAACATGTCTTACTTAGCAAAAATTAATTTAACCAAAGAAGTAAAGATACTATATTATTTTCATTGGCTTAAATTCTGTTTATCATTTTTACTTTCTTTTATGAAAAGAAAGTTTTCAGTTTCAAATTATTGATTTGATAATTAAGACCTGCTCACATGGTAGTTATGTGTGTGTTAATATCAATACTTGGCAATTTAGGGCAATATTACATATTTTAAAATCTCATTATTTAAGTGATTTCTTCATGAATCCTTTCTGCCCTGCCAAATGATCTTGGAAGCTTCTGTTAGGAAGTTTTGACATGCAAATCTATCTCAAAGGTAAGTTGGGCACAAACAGAGTCCAGAGTGCTAACCATTACACCATGGAACTGCCACAGTTGGGCACAAACAAATAAAGGAACAAGAAAGATTAGATGAGGTAAAGTTCTTAAGTAAGATTCATAAATATATTAAATAATTTGCATGGTATATACATTTGCTTCATAAGTAGAATGATACTTTTTCATTTGCCTCTTTCCTAAAATGCAAAATGTGAATTTGTCTCAGATATCTGTAATGGTAAATACATAAGCAAATATCCATAAATGATATCCACACGTAAGTCTTCAAATATATAAAAAGACAAATCTTACCTCCATCTCCAGATCCTGATCCTGCATCTGCGGGGGGAAGAGAAATAATTTGGTTTTGTTTGAGAAACATACTCAAAAACTATTTATGACTTTATTTAGTTCATGCTTACTTCCTTTATTAAGACAGTAATATAATGGAGAAAATTACTAATATTTAATCTGAAAGTGTATATTCACATCAGTTTAATTTAATTTGTGTAATATAGCTTATCAAATAAATTTTCTATTATTTTCATTCTTAAACTTCATAAAAAATTATTATCTAGCTTTGATATTATAGCTTATTTTAATTATTACATTCTAAAATTGACTATGTAAAATGTCATATTTTTATTTTAACCAGGATGAATTTGGTGCCATTAACAAAAAAAAAAAAAAAAAAAGAAAATGAAATGCTTATAACAGTGAGATTCAGAAATTAAACAGGCTAAGACATGTGGCAAATAAACTCATAATTAAGGCTTATATTATTGTAAATCACATATACACAAAAAGAAAAACAGTTTATAGATAATTATCTTTTATATAATTGCTAATATGTTTTCCAAATACCACAATTGTGGATGAGTTTATCTGCCACCAACATCCTTTGTTTTTTTTTAATTAATTAACTTATTTTTTTATTATGTTAATCACCATACATCATTAGTTTTTGATGTAGTGTTCCATGATTCATTGTTTGCATATAACACCCAGTGCTCCATGCAGTACGTGCCCTCTTTAATACCCATCACCAGGCTAACTCATCCCCCCACCCCCCAGCCCTCTAGAACCCTCAGTTTGTTTCTCAGAGTCCATAGTTTCTCATGGTTCGTCTCCTCCACCGATTCCCCCCCTTAATTTCTCCCTTCCTGTCTTCTTCTTTTTTTTTTTTTTTTAACATATAATGTATTATTTGTTTCAGAGGTACAGGTCTGTGATTCAACAGTCTTACACAATTCACAGTGCTCACCATAGCACATACCCTCCCCAATGTCTATCACCCAGCCACCCCATCCCTCCCACACCCCACCCTCCAGCAGCCCTCAGTTAAGAATTCCTCATATCAGTGAGGTCATATGATACACGTCTTTCTCTGATTGACTTATTTCGCTCAGCATAATACCCTCCAGTTCTTTGTTTTTGAAATCAATAGAAGAGAGAGATTAACTTTTGTCTTTGTGTTTAAAATTGGATACACCCTAAATGATGCTGGCAGAGAAAAAGGATACCCTCCTCTGCATTTCTCTTTATTTCTTCTCTCCCCTCCTTCCTACAGAATTGCAGTTGGTCAAAGTTGTCTATTTCTGACAACTGAGTTCCCAGAGACACCCAGTTTTCTCATTGGGAGTCAAGACCATTGAGTTTCCATCTGGTTCTACCTGTGAAGTGTAAACATCATCTGCCTTCTGCCTCCCTACTTCTTTTCATTCTAAATACATTTGGTTATGTATTTTTAATGTTAATACTGGGGAATAAGACTAATATTGGTATTTTCTGTCTGAAATGTTTCATCTCACACTGAAATCTCAACCAGGATTCAAGAACTATACTGAATGCCATTTCTATGAATTTGTGTTTGATGCTTTAGTACAATTTAAGAAATAAAACAAAGCAAAAACCCAAGCCTCCATTATTTCTACTTGTTTGGCTCCATGACAGTTTATGAGAGGCATGGTGTAAAAAATGATATGGTATATGAAAATCCACAGAAGGCTGACATATGGAAGAATAGATGCCTCCTTCAACAGCTATGCTTGTCATCATGTTAGGCATTAGCAGTGTCATGAAGGAGCAGTAGTTTAAATAATGAGCCTTGGTGGAGACTCCTATTAACTAAATTCACAGGGTCTAACACTGTATTAAATCAGAAAGCCAAGTTATTTATTAACTGCTAATGTGACTAAAACATGTCTTTAGGCCAACAGATTTTTTCTTTAAAGCAAGCTAATTGGTAAAACAATTTATAATAAAAACCCTTCTTAGTAAATATATAATCAAATAAGGATTTTAAGCATACGCCTTAACTATTTAATGATAACAGATCAAGAAAGGCTGAAGCATTTGTCACCGTAATAGAATCGTCTTGTCAACTGAACTGCTAATCATAACTCATGGCACCGTCACTTTTGGATGGGACAATGCTTGAATGGTCAATGTTTGTACACTTCCACAGTAAAATTTTAACTAAATTTCTTTCAACTAATTTGAAAATTTAATTCAGTATTACTTATAATCATCAGAGGCTAACAGGTTGTACTATTATAGCACTAATATATTTTATGTGTTTTGGTTGAATGTGTAGAGTTTCTCTTTTCTTCCTCATTACAACTGTAAATTTCTTTAAATCAAGAACCATGTCTTGTTCAGCTTTATATACTTATATGCACATAAGAGGAAATACCTAAAAGTTATAGATTCAAACCTTCAAACATTACTCATTTGATAACATAAGGAATGTTATCTAATCTTCCTAAGCTTATTTGTCCTCTATTCAATGAGTATAATAATGTCTATCTCATTGATAGATTTTGAGACTTACTGCACAATAGCAAATTGTAAATGATTATCACTGTGTCTGGAACATAAAAATTAAGATTTTGAATAAACATCTTGCCTATTCATCTACAGGTTTTCTAATAAATACATAGGGTTTGGAAAAAGCAAAAAAAAAAAAAATGGCAGTAGTATATTGGCTTGTGTTTCTCATGTATCTTTCTAAAAAGTCAAGGGGCATGGTTCTTAAGACAACTTTTGTTTGATTTGACCCAAATCAGGTAAGTAGGAAACAAAGAAGGAATAGGTGGAAAAAATAATCACAAGTCCACTGAATCATTATGAAATAGTGATGGGAAGCTTTAATGGTTTCTCTAGTATAAGATAAATAAGTAGCTTACTGAGGTCTTACTGGTGAGACAGAAACACCTAAGAAGTCATGCTCTTGATCCTGAAAGTCTGAACTCCTAGTCAATGCATTTCTTATAACACAAAAAAGCGAAATTGACAGCGAGGCTATTGAGCAGACTGTCCAGTAAGAAATAATTTTTGGATCAAAAAAAAAAAAAAAGATTTGTAAGTTCAATGAAGTATAATAAAGTTATATCTTCTACTGCCTTTTATTCCTAGAGATCACAATTTGCCATCTCTATTCAGTGTCAAATAGCATTAAAAAATAAATGGAAAATCTGCAAAGAAAAGAATGAGAATTTATTTTAGATCAAAAGTCAGAACTCTAATTTATTTACAGTCAGACCTGGTTAATCAAAATTACTTTGGTTCCTCCATCATTATTCAGATCAAAAATCTTTTAGATTTACAAGTCAATGGGAGACACATTCAGCAAGATTGGCTTACTAATTAAATCCTACAGAATTCTAAGTATGTGACTCAGCTAGGTATGGATTACTCAATTGTGATTAAATGTTCTACTTGGCTAAGTATTTATTTTCATAGTATAAACAACACGTTAGAGTCTAGCATGTAAAAACTTGAATGAATCAGGAGAATGTGATTGCCTAAGCCTATGGGCAATCTTGGAGGTTAGCAAGTAAGAAAGAGAGATTTTGGTACCAAATGTTGTTAGCCACACCATAGCTTCCTGACTCTATTTTGACAACTGATTCTCATTTGGCTACTGTCAGAGACAGATTGGTATCCTATATGATCTAGAGTAGATAAACCCTTTCCTCAGTACTCACTGGTGTTGCCTCTATCATTCTTGGTTTCTAAGAGTCAGAGTTTCCATATTATTTTTTCCTATGCAATTTGTCTTAAAATATCACTTTAAATTTTCTCCATAGATATGGCAGATTGATTTTTCATAATTAGTTTGCTCTTTGTTTTTCTTTCTGTTTCCCCCATCTTTACTATGAGAGTAGAACGCTGGTCCTCCTCCCTCCCTACTAGGGAAGCAAGTCCAATGACTCTCACCTGCTGCTGTCATTTTCATTCATTACTTCTCAGACAGATGAAGTGGCAATGATCTGTTTGCTTTAGCAAGTAAGAAGCAAGTGGGGCACCAGAAAGGACATTCACTTCATGAGGCAAAGAATCATATAAAAGAAAAGACTACTTAAAAACCAAAATCAGGGTGCCTGGGTGGCTCAGTTGGTTAAGCGACTGCCTTCGGCTCAGGTCATGATCCTAGAGTCCCAGGATCGAGTCCCACATCGGGCTCCCTGCTCAGCAGGGAGTCTGCTTCTCCCTCTGACCCTCCTCCCTCTCATGTTCTCTGTCTCTCATTCTCTCTCTCGCAAATAAATAAAATCTTAAAAAAAAAAAAACAAACCAAAATCAACACAAAAAAGCCTACATCATCATCTGTGAGTAATAATATCATTCTCTTCTAATTCTTAGGAACTTTAGTAGTCAATGATATAATTTGGAACACTATCAATTACTAACAATCAATAGACTTAAGATAATCTTTTAAAGAATACAAGCCTTTCTTCTTGGTCATTTACGATCCTGCCCCAACCTACATACGACTTTTAACATAGTTCCCCAGAATAGAAATACTTGTTATCAAAGAAATACTTGTTACCTTTCCAATAAAATAGATTTTTCCTGGCACTCTTCTATATTCTCACTTTTGAAGAAAGTTCATACTTTGTGTCATTATTATTTTTCCCTGATATGCTTATGCCATCCAATTCCTCAGAAATTATGACTTTCTAGAAAGATGCTTATGTGTCATTCAAGACAACTATCATGGATACTAAAGTTTCTTTAATATATGTGATTCTAATATGTCAAGCCTAACCTGTAAACTCAGCTTTATTTTAAGGCATTGCTCTATCAAGTTGGGCTATGTTCTCTTTGTTTATTTTTCTTCCTGTAATGCTGTTCAGCTCTAACAGTCACTGTACACGAAAGGAAAACCTGAAAAACTGAAGAGCATATGAGGTCACTCTTCCTCCTCACTTCCTTCAGAGCATTCTTGGTAAAGACAGCTAAAAAGCTTTGTGGAATCCCAGGCTGACTGTGTTAAAAAGGATAGATGTCCTTCACAAATACATTCTTCAATATAATCAGCTAAATGATAAGAACATTTTATAGCACTGCTGAGGTTACCCACATTTTCACTTTCAAACCCAGATCTGCAAACTACCCTCCAGCAGACGATACTATTGTTCGAAACAAACAAACCAACTTTACGTGTGCGTGGATAGGTTTCTCTATATTTGACACCTAGGCAGGAAACCTAGATTTCTAATTATATTATTCAACTGTCTGCACTTCATTAAATAACATATGTATTAAAATTAACATCCTTATGGCAGATTTTCTCTTTCTTCCAGAAGTGATTTGAAATGTAAAAAAGACAAAATAAGAATAATGTGTGCTTTGTACAAAAGAATGAGAGGCTTATCCAGGCAGTATATAGTCTGAATTATTTATTTGGCGATAACATAACAGAAAAAGCAAGACATGGTTTCCAAAGGTTTCAGGGAGTCTTCAGGATCGCACACATACCTGTGGCACATGATCCTTCAGACACTGCAAGTATCTCGCTCTGCTGTTTGCAGGCAGCCTGCCGCAGGTAGCACTCATTCTGGTAGCTCTCCCCATTGGAGCCACAGACAGGCACGTAGTCACTGTTGCACTGGGGGGAGGGGGGGCGGGCACAGAGATAGAAGCTAATGGTTAGTACTGGAGCCTGCATACCTTTGACACCTCGAACAGAAATAATCCTTTACAAAAGAAAGCGGTTGTTTTCATTTTCAGCAATCTCCATTGTATCCATGAAAGTCTTTGACCTTGCAAGAGCATCATTCAAAGATACACAAAAGTAATGTCAAGTCAGCTAATCAGTCATTTGATTCAGATGGGGTAAAAAGAAAAAGCTTCTCAATTGATCAGGGTAATTCCAACAAAGTGATCTGGGCAACAATACTGAAAAGATACAGCAACAAAATGTATCAACATTATTTAATACTGTTTTTCAGATATACACCCATCTGGCTTGGTGGAAAAAATCAAAACATGCTATAATATTCAAGTTATTAAAAATAGGTAATGCCTATCTGTGTTTAGAATAGAAGTATACAGTTGAAATGCCAATGAAATCATTTACTCCTTAGTATGTTTTTTTTTCTGTTTAATTTTAATCTTTACAAATTTCTAAATATTTGGATCAGACATTTGGATTACTAATTAATTTGTCATATATCTTTAGATATTGGCAGATATAGTGCAAGAAAAAACAACAGAATATGGAATACAGGGGGAAAAATCAACAACTATTGAACTATATGTAAACTTTATTGATTATTGGAAAGTATGACTATTAATATATATTTCATAAGAGAAAAGTTCATTTTTAAAACAGCCTCATTACATAAAAGTACACATTTTACAATGGAAATTAGGCAACCTACAAGGTATACTCATCATAATATAATCACACTCTAAGGCATTAGAGATACTTGGCTGTGTCCTATACCTGCTAATTACACTAGAGATGTGATTATCTCATGATTACTATTACTGATGTGTTTCATTGTTTAATTGTAACAAATGTAATAACCAAGATGATTATTTAAAAATATCCACCTATGCCAGAAACTAAGTAAAGCAAGTCATACATACACATGCATATGAAAACACTTTTCTGTTTTCCAGTTCTTATCAAAATATTTGGATTTTTGATGGCTATAAATTTATAACACATACAAAATAAACGAACGGTCTAGTGAGATGGCTAGGAAAGTTTTAATATATATGATAATAAACCTAAAACTCTATCGTAAGTTAAATTCAACTCAAAGATATATGCCAAAAAAGGAACAAATTTCCAATAAGGTTATAATCTTATAATAAAAACCTGAAATTTATTTTTTTTACTCTATTTCCTTAGAATATCTGTACTTCCTCCTTTTCCATCAACCATTTAACTCTTGATCTTTGCCTTAATGTAACAATGGCTTAATCATCCTAGTTATTTATACATGAAATGGGATAAGTCAATGTTCTCTGAAATGAAAGTCTCATTTTATGAGTCTTTTTTATTGAAAAAATGAAATATAGCTTAGTAACAGTGATATACTTTTCTTGCAATACTCATATTATGATCTCTATAATTGCTAAGACAATGATTTAGATGTTAAATCATATCTATTTAGAAATTACTTACATGTGATTAAAATGATTTAAATATTTTAAATATGACATATTTTAGAAATCTTTATTTCTACAATTTCTAATCTAGTTATTCTGGAAGCCCTCTATGCAGTATTTCGTTTTTACAGTTACACAACTGGCTCCCAGACTCAGCCTATCTATGTGACTATATTTTAAAACTGTTTGGATTAGAACCTTTTACTAATGAGCATCTTTAACTCAACAGGCATTCATTTCTGATCAGGTGATACCTGTATAAAGGCTGCCTTCCACAAGATTTCTGAAGAGATATGTATTTTTTAACTTACATCTGAGAATTGACCTACCAAAAGACCCCAAATCATTATCACTACTGAAGAAAAAAGGCAATGGCAGAATGTCAGTGAGGAGTCGAATTCTCCAGTGAACAGCACAGAGGTAACACCAACTAAATGGGGCTGGTGCTTATGTCAGAACCATAGCCTGAGAGGCAGGTGGATGGACAGGTGCTTGATAAATGTGCTGTGTTCTGGACCAGGGAGGATTTATGAGGACCCACTAACACTAAAATGGTATCTGAGCTAATGGAGGAGAGATCAGAAAGAAATGAACAACTGGTAACATATAATAGTCATATTCAGTAGACTTGCTGACACTTTCAGTAGGCAGAAGAGAGTCAAAATTAGTGTGATGGCTGGACTAGTTAGCTTCTCATGTTCGGGTCCTAGCATTGTTGTCTTTGGCTACCTTTTAATCTCCATCTTCAAACCTGCCTATAACAGTTTGTAGATTATTTGGGTCCACATTTTCTTCTCTCCAATCCCTGGAACCTCTCTATTTATCTTTCTTATCTACTTCTGCAGAATACTCCGATGTAGTCAGTGGACGGGGGTGAAGGGTGGGAAGTATTTATTATCTCTGTCAAGTGCTAGTACACAATGCTGATATGCATCTTAAAATATGGAATAAACTGATAAAGCACTCATATGCCACTTCTGAGGGATGCAGTAAGCCAAATGTGAACAGTGCGAAAAACAGAGCTGCCAAGTTCCATGCACAAGCCAAAAGGGAGATTTGTATGGAGCTGAAAAGAGCTTAACTGTAGATTATCAGCACGATGTTTTTGGCCTTTAGTACCATGACTTGCACTCATTAGTATGAATAATACGAGGAGGAAGCATACTTTAAATCATTATGGCTCAGGAACAGGAGTCTGGTCCTAGTTTCACCGATTTCTCTCATTGCTCTTGTGTACATCACTCAACTATTAAATATTTAACAAGTTTATAGCTCAATTTCCCCAACTGAAATGGTTAACAAGGGTATTTGGGAGGATTAACAGAGTCATGTTTTTAAAATACTTTGGAATATTCATCTATAAAAAGAAAAGTAAATTATTTGTCTCATGATGAGCATTTTTTAATATAGTTGATGCACCGTCTAACACTGACACCAAATGCACATATTTAAATTAGAGAAATAAAGGAAAACAGAATAACCCTGCTCATAAAAATAAGCTAAGTACTATGTTAAAATACGCCAAATTATTGGAAATAGTTTTTAGTGGTAATCATGATACTGCTCAGTTTCAGACGAAGGGACAGATTCAGATGTTAAGTGACTTGCTAAAGGCCACCTAGTTGGCTGGTAAGAGAAAAAACAAGACTCAGGCCCAGATGGTTAGACCCATAAATGTATGTGTTGTACAAACTTCCTCTCAGGGGAAAAGTGATTATATTTTCTTAAGATGTTATAAAAATCCGAAGTTTATTTTCCAAATATGTGTTTTTCAGTGGAATGATTTTGCCCCAAAGTGTCCACATTGCTTAAGAAAGTAGCTACATATCACACTCATGGATTCAATGACTTGACACTCTAGAATATATGGAATTCATTTTACTACAAATGAACAAAAAATGTATGTGAGAAGTTTTTCCATATGATTTATTGCTTGTTTGGTTAATAAAGATTTCTTTCAGCTGAGATTTCAGCATCTAGAAGCCATGTATAACTTCTTTTTTTATAGATTGTCGGCACCTTCCATACAGTCTGGCATGTAGAAGGTACTCCACAGATGTTAAGTGAATTCTTGTTATATTCCCAGTTGTCAAAGGCTTAAGAATAATGGCTTAGGATATGGTATGTTTCTCTTCCAAAAAAGAAAAAGATAAAAAGCCTGCACATGTCCCAATCCTTTGATCATTCCATAAGTAACTTTTCCTTCTCTGTAACCACATTTCTTTAAATGAAAGAAAATATGACTTTAAGAGTAGGCAAGCCTGTGGCTATGGTGAAAGTGACTCTGTGTGACTTCTCCGGCTAGGTCATTAAAGGATACAGCTTCTATCTGGCTCTTTCTCTCTTTCTGGATGCTTGCCCTTGACACCCAGCCATTGTGGTATGAGGAAGCTCAAAGTAGCACATATGGAGAGATCCACATTAAGGACCAAGGTGTCCAGCTGACATATGAGTGGGAGCCCTGAGAAGAGTACAGGACCAAGCCTTTGAGTTCTCTCCCTCCCTCAGTTAATGCCAAGGGAAGGAGAGATGAGATGTTTCCATTAAGCCCTGTCCAATTGTAGATTCATTAGCAAAGGAAATGTTCATTATTTTTGAGCCACTAAGTTCTGGGCAATTTATTATGCAGTCCTAGTAAGTGGAACAATTGTACATCTAAAGCATGCTTATTAAATGCAAATATTGAGTATTTGAAATAAATAATATCTAAAAAACAGAAGGCTTCATCATATTTTTAAATTACAAACTGATATTTGGTCATTGTATGACCAATGCTATCTATCAATAACTACATATGCATGCTCCTTCCTTCTTTCCTTCTTTCTTTCATTCATCCATCCATCCATCCACCCATCCATCTAATTGTCTCTAAATTTTTCTCTCCACAACTGATTTATCGGATTGAACAGAATGCCATCTGATAGATAGGAACCAGGTTCTGCCATTTCTGGAACTCACATCATCACCCAAAAATCAGTTGTACTACCTTTGATATTGAATTGTCTACAATAACTTGGTATTGTTGTTGCTGTTACTGATATTTTCATTTGCATGTATAATGTTTTGGGAGAAAATGAGACTTGGTTTCAAAGGACCTAGGTTCTTACTTTAAGATCACCACTTAATGATTGTTATTTATATTTCTGGGCCTTAATTTCCTCATCTGTAAAAGGAGGAGAAAATAATTACCTCACTTGGCTGTAATTAATAAAGAGGAGAATATGTTTATTTTCAATCATCTAAGAGAAGTGAAGGCAAATATATGTTTATTTTAGTGTTCCAAGCTGGAAAACTATAGATCACATACACACACTTCTCTTTGAAATTTATCTCTCAGCTAGAATGACCATAGTTTGCATCCTAGTTTGAATGAAAGAATTTGTGATTGTATCTGTAAAAACAGGAGAAACAGAGAGTAGATGACCTCAGCTAGTTTAGAATAGTATGTAGGAAAATAGATTATCAGGACATCTCCCTTTTCATCAGAAACTGAGGGGGGGGAAACCCCTCACATTCATTGTAATGTATTGGAAAGGACTGAATCAAGATAGTTTTAGCCTAAAATATCCTATTATTCTTTGCACAACTTGCACATTTTCTTTGATCTTCAACTTAAACCAGCCACTCTATATTCTTGCTATGTGTAGAGTTTAAATTTTCCAGGAAGGAAATGTTTATTTTCTCTTGACAGACGTCTGACAACTATCACAAAGCACAAGCTAATGGCAGTAGTAATCTCGCAGCAAATTTAAATGCTACAGGTATTAGGAAAAAAAAATACATTTTAGCTCCTTATTCAAACTTGCATTCATTGCCCACTCCCTGACCTACTCCACTCAAAAAGTATTTAAATTAGTGACAAATGTAACTGGCTGGCCAAAGCACGAAAAACACAAATATTTTTGTTGATAAAAGTTTTACCAAAATCCTTTGTGGAACCTGAAAACTGAACACAATTTCTTAAATAAGAAAACCATACATCCCTTTTAGTAGCATGCATCGATTTAGATTTTGTGAACTCCATTATTTTTCTCTTGTTGAAATCTTGTTAGAATTATGGCTTTCCATTTGAGGAACATTCTTTTTGGTTCATTTTGTACTGTTTATGAATTCACTTCTTATGTCTACCCTTGGTTATGAAAGCAAGACAAATTTATGGGAATCACAAACTGAAAGGGGGGAAAATCCACAAGATCCTTTGGGCCTTTAATTAATGATTTATCCCCCTGTATTTTCTCTTTAGTTAACATTTGGGGAAAGTATGAATTGGAGAGCTTTCATGCTCCATCTCTCCCATGTAGTTCATTGAAAGAACATAATTACATTGTTCAGTGTGGCTGGAGACCTTAAAGGTTGGTGTCACATGCATATTAAGTAGGCACAAATATGTTTTTTAACACTATAGTATGGTCTGAAGGAGTGTAGCATGGTCACACCAATACTCACCCACCAGCAGGTGGTGCACTTTGCAGTCGTTTTATTGCTTTTCTTAGAAAGAATAATGTCCAAGCAACTTTGAGCTTATCTACAAACAATTCAAACTATATTTAAATATGAATTCCCTTATCTCTCTCACTGGGAGGTTGAATTCAATTTAAAAATATTCAGTTTCATCAACAATTCTAAATACTACATACTGTAACAATTGTTTAGACCTGAATTTGAGTTTATGTTTTCATTTGTTCTGTACCTTTTTTCTTTTTCTTTCTTTCTTTTTTCTTTTTTTAGTTTTGCTTACAATCTTAGAAAAGTTTTCCTTGATCCCACTAATATAGTTGTTTATGCACATATTTCCTGGTTGAACCCTGTGTTAGATTTCATGTGTATTTGAAAAATCCAGCAACACTTAAAGGTGAATATAAGACATTAGTACAACACCTATGATAGTTGAAGGTATGTATGCTTGTATAAACATTTTGAGAGAAAAGAAGGTTTATAATTTATACGGTATAAAGCATTTGTTAGATGATGACTATAATAATGACATGAAGAGTTCTATCTTCAAGAGATACTCATAACCTAGTTTTGATGATGTCCCTTTCTTTTAAAAAAATTTTTATTTATTTTTCAAACATGTGGTAAAGTACATTTTTCTAACGTTTATGAAATAACTTGCAGCTATTTGCACTCTCTTGGATTCCTGGGAGATTCAGCTGTAATTGAATGTGGTACCCATGAAAAGTTGATATATATATTAATAAGTTCCATGATTTCAAAAACTAGCACAGTAGTTTTGAAGTCCCGTTAATAAGGAGTTTATTTAAATACATAACCATTTTGCCCGGAGAGTAAAACCCAAAGCCATTAAAACAGAGCAATATGATCAAAAAATGATAGCCCCAATAAAAAAGAACAAAAGTTCGAATCCATACTTCCTATCCATTGATTATTTTGGCTATTAACCCCAGCAGTTGATTTATAAAATGCATGCTAGATGGGACACATAAACATAATGTACCTCGGACACACCAACAGAACAACCTGAAGCTTTCTACCTCCAGTGGCATTTATAACTCTGGCATACACATTTCTCCAAAAAGCTATGCCTTTTTGACATCCGTTGGCTCTCCTGGTAGTACAGCGCTTTTGCGTGGTGCGAGATTTCCTCTTAGCTTGCATAGCTATAAATTGCCAAAGGAGATCCCTCCTTTGTAGTCTCATTAATGAATAAGAAGATACAAAAATCAGACTTCTTACCTTGAACTGACAGACGCAAGTCACAGTGTCTCCAATTCTTAAACATTCCCCATCAAATTTACAGGTGTTGGTGTCACAGAGGAAGAGATCATTTTCTCTGTCATCATAACCTCAAATTTAAAGAGAATACTCCAGTCATTAAAAAATGTTATAGACTTCAGCAAAAAAAAAAAAAAAAAAAAAAAAAAGCACTATCTTGAAGCTTTAAAAGAATTGCTCTAAATTTTAATTCCAATAACCACAGCTGTACTGCAAGGTCATTCTCTACTGATCACCTCCAAAATCTAGTTAAGTGATCAATATTCATTTCTTTTTTTCACAATTCCTTTCTAGTCAATTCTCTTTTAATATTCTTTTTTGATATTGCTATTTTATTTTAACCAAGGTTAATACTGGCAGCAGTGAATGAAGGTTTAACACTTGCTTCCTAGCTTCCTTAATTTTTTCTTATTAAGTAGACTATAGTTTATGACCCCCAAACTCCACATTTTAGAAAAGAGCTGGTGATGGTCTCTGAGTGTCATTTTACCATTTCTCCATTCTTAATCATTCTTTTGCTTTAAGATCTGGAACAACCCCTTATTTGGAATGTCTCCAGACAAAGAAGAAACAAAGCCCCAATAATAAAGATAAACAGGCACAGTGTTTTCTGTGATGGTCTGTCTGGCTCAAATGAAGATTGATCACCTCTAAGTTAACAGGGGTGGAGGGGTGTGCCAGGTTCTTGAAAATCTGCTTGGAAAACAAGTTTATTCTTCTTAGTTTCTGCAGATCTCCTTAAGATACCTGGCTAATAATAAATTTCTTAATTGCCAACCTCAATTTCAAATTTAAGTTAGTTATTTCCTAAAACAATACTATACTTGGGATGAAGCAAACCAGTCATGTTGGACTACAAAGCTGTGCCCATTTCAAACAAGTGATTTTTGCAGGTTGTTTAATATATCTATGATAAGGCACCTAAAAAGTAATTAGACACCTGCAAAGTGGAACTTAGCTTTTCAAAAATAACATATATGCACCCATGAACCACGAATAAGTTAAAGTAAACATGTTAAATTCTATAAAAATACCAAATTTAGAAATTGCCAAAAACAGAACAAAGGCAATCTATTGACCCAAATCTAATAGGGTTGCAAATCTCAACCTGTCTTTAAAAAGCACAAGCTACAATGATGCATAATAATTTTCCTCATGCAATTTACATCAGTAACAACCTAGAACTACATATTCTTTCATCCTATGAGTTACAGTTGGTCATTCCCACCTCTCCAAAGTTACATACACTTCAGCTTACATACATCCCTGGAAGCCACTTTATTCAGAGCCAGATTTAACTACAGCAGAATTATATTTACAGAAGATGAAAAATTACATGCACACTTGCTAAAACTAGAACAAACCAGACCTAGGGGACAATACCCAGGCATGTTAATGCAATTTAAAATGCCAATGAAATCACACCAGAATCCCGCCAGGGTATACTATGGGCTGTCATACTGAAATGCGAAGCCAGCTCGGAGTACGGCAACTCCCGTCCTCGGGCCCTATTTAATTAGGAGGCTTCAGCAGAGCAAAGTCTGCCAAGCTCTCGCTTTCAGACTCTGAAGGGACCCAGCGAGCAAGAAGAGCGCCTGACCCATTCCAAGGAAGCCTGCCCAGAAATGGAGTCAGCGTCCACCCGGGTCGGTTCCGCCCGCCTGCGCATAAGCCTGCCTGGCTCAGTTATGCCCACCCAGGCCTGGGAGACCGACGAATGATCTTTTCTCAACTTCCCTTCACCATCAAGGAGCTTAGGGAGGCAAGAGAGAAGCATCTCTGGGCTGCAAAAACAACGTCTTTTGCAGCCAAGTAGACTAGGAGGATGTGAGAGAGAGGAAGAGAGGGAGGGAGGGAGAGAGGGAGGAATGAGGGAGGGAGGGAGAGAGAGAATGAATCTCTTGAAACCTAAGCTCCTTCGGAATCCGTGTGACCTGGTCTTGAAAGCGAGACCGGGGCACCTCGTGGCACTTTTGCCAGGAATCAGTGTTTCCTCTACAGTCATTATTTGATTTATTGCTTTCTCGCTTGTTCTTTCTCATAAAGTTATTTCTCGCTCGTTTTAGCCAGACTTTTTTCTTTAATGATGCGAAAGGTTCCGTTTTAGTCTTTCCCCCAAGGGCTGGTGCTCTTTTCGATGGATCCACAAAACCATCCCGTTTAGTATTTCTTAACATACCCGCAGTTCTAAGTGCAAGGATGCGAAGGTCCCTACACCTGCACTTTCTGCCCACCCCAGACCCCCTCGGCCCCCAGCTTCCTTAGCGGCCTGGAATGGTTCCCTGTGCCCCTCTGGGTGGGGGTCGATGGTCTCAGAGGTCTGGGGCAGTAGGAAGCGAGGGGCCGAGGAGACGCACTAAGGTAGGCAGGTCTGTGCTGGAAACACGTTTCCCCCGCGGGACTAAAGGGGTCGGCGGCTGCGGTTCTGGACTTACCGGAGCAGTTCCAGCCGGTGGGCGTTTGGCAGTCACTCAAGGAGGTAGGGAACGCCGCGAGCTTCGCCGGGCGGGCTACGATGAGCAGCATCACCGGCAGCAGCAGCAGCCAGCAAAAGCCCTCGCAAAGTGTCCAGCTGCTGCACTGCCGCGGGGACTCCCACGGCACCATGACTAGTTCGCGCAACTCTGCGGTAGCAAACGGCTTCCGAAGAACACGCGATCGCGGGGGCCGGGCGGCGGGCTACTGAGCATCCCGCGGGCGGCGGCAGCACGGGCGGCGGCGGTGGCAGGGGCACCCGACGGGGAAGCAGCGGCCAAACCCGCGCATGGTCTCCGGAGTTTCAGAAACATCCAGCGACCCGGCCCAGCCCCGGGAGCGAGAGGGTCGTCCGCTGAGAAGCCGCGCCGGAGACTCGGGGGGCCGCTGCCATGGGGGGGCTCTGGGCAGCCGGGGGGTCACGAGGGGGCCGGAGTCCAGAGGGCAGAGGAGAGGAGTCCAAGGAGGCTGGGTGGAAGGAGAGTCAAAGCGCCCCGCCGCCCAGCAGCCGCCTCTCGCGCTCTGCCGCCCGCATCCCTCTGGCGTTTGGGAAGCAGCAGGTCCTTAGCCCGCCCGAGATCACGTGGGAAGAGGCAATCGGGCGCTGATTGGCGGAGCGGGATGCAGGTCCCGGGAGGGAGGGGTCGGCGAGGAGGTGCAAGGAGGAGGCGGCGGCGGACGCCACAGATGGGCTAGCTCGCCAGGCGCTGGCCCGAGCGGGGCTGCGCGGGGACGGCTCAGGGGAGAAGCGCGGGCTTCGGAGTGGGCGACTCCCACACCTTTATATACCACCTGTCCTTTCACTCTCCGCCCCAGGACGCCCCCTACCGAGCCCTGGGTCCGGTCTAGGGCCCCCGATCTAGCTCCCCTCTTCAGTGCGTGACCCCGGGCCTCGAGTACCCGCCGCGGCTGGGTGGCGTCTCTCCGAGCTGGAGCTGGTGAGGGCGGAGGTGGAGGAGAAGCGGTAGCAGCAGGGCTGAGAGGGGAGAGCGGGCCCAGAGAGGGTGTCCTGCTGGAACCCGGGGCTCCTGCGTGCCGGACACGCCGCCTGTAACCGGATTCAAGCTGGGAATATCGCGGCCAGAGCCCAGGGACCTTTCCTGAGGGAGGTGCAGAGACCGGGAGAGGGTGAGAGGCGCTGGTGTGAGAAGAGCTCTGGTCGGCCTGGAAGCAGCCCCGGTTCCCACAGGAACCTGCGACCCTGAGGCTGCTCGCCTAGCTGACTCAGCCAGCCTTCCAGGCTCTCTCCTCTTCCTTCCTCCCTCTCTCTCTCTCTGCTCCCCTCCCTGGCCCCCTGCAGCTCCGACCCTGCCTGAGGAGCCGAGGGTTTGGAGCCTTCCCCTCATCACACGCTCCTCTCCAGCCGGGAACCTATTAGTGTGGCTGCCTGGGAGGTGCGGGTAAATGTGTTTCGGAGGTCAGATTTGGTCCGCACAAGTGGTCCGAGAGAGGCAGGGAGGGCTCCTCGGCATCAGCAACGGGTGGGTAGCAGGCGCATCCTCCAGGAAGCGGCTTCCGAGAAGAGCGGCTCACTTCGGCGGCGCGGCTGGCGGCCCTGGGCGCTTTAGCGGATCTCTCTGCCCGATCTCCGGTGGCCTGGGGAGGCGAGAAGGTCTAACTCCACAGGAGTGTGTCGCTCAGTGCCCTTCGTTCTTTCGCTCCTGCCGGCGCTGAGCAAAGGCGTAGCGGGACCCGCCTTCCGCCCGCTGCATTCTTCACGCAGTTAGACACTCTTTAGCCTAATGGTATTTCAGTCGCTAGTAACTGGTCCAAGAGCTTCCCGGGACACGGATGGAGAGGAGCATCTTTCTGTAGTGACCCGGGTCGTTTTTGCGGTCACAGTGTTTTGGATGACCTACAAGGAAGAATTTTCTTTTCTGTGTGATTGCTCAGTGATTCAAGATTTTTTTCTCTCCCTTCTCTCCCCCAGCACCCTCCTTCTAAATCTCTTTCCCTCCTTCTTGCCTTTCTTTCCTCTTCCTCCCTCCTTCCCTCTTACCTCCCTTCGTTCCTTCTATCCTTCCTTTGTCTCTCCCACCCTCCTTCTCCTTCCTTCCTTCCTTCTTTCTTCCTAACTCCCTCCCTTCCTCTTTTTCTCTCTCCCCCTCTCTTTTCCTTCCTTCCTCCCTCCCTTGCTTTCTTACACCCTTCCTTCCATTTTCTTTTCTTTTCTTTCCTTTTCTTTCTTTCTCTATTTCAAGAGCCCTCATCTCTGTTTCTCTCTTTTTAAATCTCATCTTTCCTTCTGGTCCCCCGAATTTAGAAAAGCATATTTGATAGCACCTCACAGGCAATTAGCGTCCATCTCCAATCACTTAAAAGAGGCACCAGTACACTTTGAAATCAGGGACTATCTATCTTTCGCAGGCATCGCCAGAAAAACAAATTGTGCCCGAGCTATCCTTTTAAGTACTTTAACCTCCAACCTCCTCCCACTTCCTTGCTTTTTAACTTCTCCTTTGAGAGATGTGATCGTGCAGCACCTCAGAGCCTCAAAGAAATCTCATCTTTTTTCCTGTGTGAAACCCATTCCTTTATCTTACATCTCTGCCTCCGCCCCAAGATTACCCCCCAACCCTCGCCCACGGCCAAAGATTTCTGAACCTCAGTGTCTCTCACTCCCGGCAATTAAGCAGAAGATCCCAGCATTCTAGTCGGTGGCATCTCGCTCCTCACCGACAAAGACTCCATTAAAACAGATCAATTAGACCAGACGTTGGAGGCATCAGAAAATCGGCTTCTAGACAGCGCAGCTAAATTCTTTAAGGAAACGGAATGCCTGTTAGATAGAGCTGCCAGCCGATATTGCAAAAACAAGGAATCAGAGATGTCTTTCGCTGCACCCTTTCAGCAGAAGCGGCAACATAAATATACGCTTAATGTAGATCTAGATTTAAGAACTCCCAGTTCAGAGTGAGAACATGTCATTTTCCATAGCAAGGCTGGTGTGGTAACTAATCAGGCTTATGAAAATAAGTCATGCTTAAAACTAAAGGCAAAGTCCTTAAAAGTGTTTACCAGTAATTATGATAATGAGACAGGACCTGCTAGGATTTCAACACTTGGCTATATAAGTAGAATTTTACAGAACCTCTTAGCAGAGTAGAACTGTTATTGAATTCTCTGCTAAGTAAGTTTTTGTCATGCTTTCTAATAATATGTACTCTTCCTAAGACATTTTGCCCAAAGTAACTTAAAACTCCAAAGGAGTTAATTACTGGTTGTGACTGGTTAACAAATGCAGTTACTTCCACAGAGGTTCTTTAAATTATTAAACAGTTTCAAGCAAAGCCTTTCCAAGAGGAATGCAGTGATTTTGTTCAGCTTGCTTTGTACTTAGTGTTACAGTGCCACCAAGAAACAAATTCTGAAACTGGCAAGCACCACCAAGTGGCAGAAGAACATCACTCACTGAACAGAGCATAGTATCATTGAACATGTAAATAAAAATATATACATTATTTAACCTCATTATTAGTACCACAGAAATGGACAGGAATTACATTTTATGACAATGAAGATTGGATTAGTGATTGGATGAGTGCTTGAACTTTTCCCCCAACAGGGTCAAATCAGTTTACTTATTAGAACTGAATTTAAAACTATGTCTACAAATTGCACTTTGCATTGTGCATCATATGAATACTAGTTATACAATCCAATTGTGTCATGCCTTTGCAAAATTTCTTATTTTAAAAGAGTACAGGATATTTGCTTTCAATATTCCTGAGTTAAAACAGCTTATTTGTGGTATACACATTCTAGAATCGACTCAGAGGGTATAGAGTTAAGTTGTCATATTTTTAGTAGAAACAGCACAGAAATTCTTTCCATAGAACTTTTTAAAAACATTTTTTTCCCTCTACGTGGAAAAGGCATTGTTAAGAATTGTGAGATTACTCAGAGCTTTAATAGGGGTGCAGTTGGGGGAAGGGAGAAAAAATTATTCTAGAGCAAGAATAATTTAAGATAAATAAATGAATAAATTAAATTATTCTAGAACAAGAATAATTTAAGATAAATAAATGAACCTGGAGAAAATAAGACACTGTCAGTCAGAACTCTATCCTTTTTCTGATCTCTACTACTTTCTGATATTTCAATAATGGTAAGCTATATAGTATGCTTCTTAAGGGTCAAACATTGTGTCATGCAGGGGGAAACACATTTTTAATCCCCACAAAACCCTTATGAAACAAGGAATTCCTTATCCCCATTTTATAGAAAAGACATATAGCTTTTAAAGCATAAAGGGACTTGCCCAATGTGACAAACCTAGTCGGTGGCACAGCTGGGACTCAGCACAGTTTTGTCTGATGTCAGAGCCCAAAACCTACATCATCATTTTCTGCTGTATGACTACCTCTTAGCCTCTGAGAAAGGAAACTAACTGGAATATATTCATTCTGTCCATGCAGTCTCTTTGCCTTTTCTATGGAGTACCAGTAAGACCTAAATATTAAATCTCAACCATAAGCAATGAGATCCAGTGGTTTCCATACTTGCAATTCTTATGAATTAATTCATATGAATTATTTAAGAAGCTTTTTAAAAGATGGACAGATTCTAGGTCTCAACAGCAGGGATGCTAATTCAGAAAGTTTGGGGTTGGACCATGGAATCTGTATTTTAATATTCACCCTTGTTTAAGAAGTAAAGTACTACTCTACCTATATGACAAATGAAAGGATACCTGGATTCTTGCCCAGCTGTCACAGGACTTTTGGCAGAGAAGTTTCTAAGACAAGATAAGGTTTTATACTAAAAAACAAACAAACAAAAATGGTGGGGGGGAATGCCTGGCTGGCTCAGTCAGTAGAGCATGCTACTCTTAATCTTCAGGTCATGAGTTCATGTGTTTGAGCACCACATTGGGTGTACAGATTACTTAAAAATTAAAAAAAAAAAGATAAAGGCTTATACTCAGTGTGTAGATGAGCTGTTATACACATCCATGTTTATATCTACCATTAAGTATTGAATTTCTCTAGCATATCTTTACCAAATATGTAGTAAGCTTCTGTTATGTCTGACTTACTAGCTTTGTGACCATGGACAGTTTCCTCATTTGTAAAATATAGGTAAAAGTAATATCTACCTCCAAGGGTTCTTCTGAAGATTAAGGGATATATATGATTTAATGATAATGGCCTTGGGGTGAATCCCTATGAATGAATGAATACCTAAATATGTATACATGTAGTCAGCTATATATTTCTATATAATAATCATATAAATATATAATCAAAAATAATTGAGTATATACAAGTTATATGTGTGTGACATTAAAGTGCACAATATGTTGATTACTAATAATGAAATACAGTATCATTTTCATATCTAATCCAAAACCTTAATATTTTATCTCTTAATTTCTAGCCTACATAAAATATGTAGACTCAAATAATTATTTCATCAGCTTTCATTTATAATTTATTAATATAAAAATACATATTATATTATCAGTAACAAATATATTGGTATATCAAGTGTTTAATTTGTAGATCAAATGCTATTGATAATGTTTCCAAGAAGTCATCTTCATTTCAGGTTGATTTTTTTTTTTTAACTGAAAGTAAATTTGCTATTTTTCCACCCTTCGCTGTAATTATTTAATGATGCATAAATAACGAGCCATGATTTAAAGAAATCATTTTATAATGTAAGTTCCTATGCCTTATTGATTCCTGTGCCTTTAATTATTTCTGATAGTTTATGTGTAGAATTATAATTTTAGTGCTAGAGAAATAGTTTATTTCCTCTTAAGGCAGTGGGCCCCAGTCATGACTGTACATTGTAATCACCTGGGGGATTAAAAAACACTGATGCGGAGTCTTTACTCCAAGGCTTTCAATCTCTGGAGGTGAGGTGGAGGCACTGGATTTTTAAAAGTTTCATGATGACTGTAATGCACAGCTTTGGTTGATAGCCACTGCCATGGGGAAAGTAAATGAGTGGGTATTTCCTCATTATCCAAAGATCCAAGTTTCAGCAAGTAAAAGGGTAATTGTTTTTCACTTAAAACTTTAAAATAAACATTTCACAAAAGATGTTGTCTGATTAAGATATTTAACCAAAGTAATATGCAGCAGTTAACGTTTGCTGCAAGCTTGCCAATAGTTTGAAAAAAAAAAAAAACACTATTGTTTTTGAAAAGCTACATATAAAAAGCAGTAGGCATCTCAATACAATGTGGTGTCTTTTTATTTACAAATTCAGACAGTTCCCTATCTCTATTTAACTTAATCATAGCCTTATCTTAGAGCTTAAGACTTTTCTTCAAATCATGATGAAACTTTATTTTTTTTGCAGTTAGAACCAGAAGTTTGAACCAATTTGGAATGAAACTGCTTTTCAAGTCCCTCTTTGTTTTAATTTAGTGGGGCTTTTGGTTTTTGTTTGTTTTTTGGTTTGGGTTTTGTTTTGTTTGCTTTTTGCCCAACTTACTTGTCAGTGGCAGACTAGGTCTCTTAGGAACTAACATTCTCAACTATTTTGACACTTCTTTTACCCAAGTGTTTCTTCCTCCTGTCCCTCACTCCCCCCCAAAGAGGAAAAAGACAAATTGAAGAGGCTTCTGTCATAAAATAAATTTGGGAAACGCTTCATAGAAACTCTCCTTAACTTCACAACGCACATTTGCATATTAAGGGCTCTGAGGAGCCCTGCAGTAAAATCAAGCCAAAACAGCATCAGATAAAACTAAACACCTATTTAACTTTATTGAACTCAGGTTTTCCAGTATTATTTGATTATGGAATCCCTTTTAGCAAGAGAGTACTGCAATAAACTATGGCAATGGATTTCATTTATTACACCATTAGTAACAATAGTTTAAAGGAATGAGGCTTTAAAAAAAGTTGTGTCCGCATGCTAGCGAAGGCTGGTCATTTCCTCTGACTTCTGTTTCACAGAAACAGCAGAAAGCCAGCTCACAGTCGGGTAAATATTCTGCAACTCTTATCATCTGATACAACTTGGCCTGTCATTATGAACATCATAAACATTTACAACCTTTAATTTTTTTCTGCAGTTTTATCTTACAGAGCAGTGATTGTAACACAGGATCAGATACAGATCGTGTCTAATAACACTATTTTCTGAAAAGCTGTATTTTACACTGTTGAACACGCTAAAAGTGTTTAAATAGAAAATTCCGCAAAATTTTAAAGAGAGTTTAAATTGACTTCTTTACACTTCTATACTTACCTCTTTGCTTTGCAGCATAAATCTGGACACTTAGCCACTCACTAGCTATTATTAGAGCTTCTGATATAATGGGAAAGCAAGGCTATATGGCAAGGCAACAGTGCATGCCTGAGTTGGGAACCTTGCCCTGACACAAGCTGGGTATTCATGGGCAAGATACTTAGCTTCTCTGAGTCTCAGTTTTCTCTCGTCCAGAGTTATTGTTATTACTTGAGTATCAAGAAAGTTAGCCTGGTGTAAGAAAATGGAGAATCAGGTGTGGGGCTCTGGAGAAGAAAGAAGGCAAGTTACAGGAAGGACTAAAGTCTATAAATAGAAAGCCATCCAGAGAGTTAAGGCGGACATTCATTTCATCTTTCTGGGGCAGTAGCGTATTTTTTTTCTTTTTTTTTAACTTCGCTATTTCCATTATTCTTTTTCCTATAGTTTTCTCTGCAATCCGAACGTCCCCATCTCACATATGTGTTTATAAATTGCATTTAGCTGCATTAGATGTCTGCTGAACATTATCTGTGTATCATTGTGATATTGTAAATATTTTAAATTTTAGTACATCTGATAATGGAGAAGGGATGTTTCCATGGCAAATTATTTAAATTATTTAACAACTATAAAACTAGTTTATTTTTTAGTTTATATAAGTTCTCCCATTTTTTTCTTTCTTTCTTTCTTTCTTTCTTTCTTTCTTTCTTTCTTTCTTTCTTTCTTTCTTTCTTCTTTCTTCTTTTTTTTTAGTTGTTGTCAATAAGGAATTTACTTGTTTAAAAAAAAAAAAATCCAACTGCTGGTATTGTCCAGAAAAATTTAACAGGTTTATTTATAATTGTTATAAAGTGGAACTGCTGAGACTTGTTCACTGGAACATTTTGACTTGCATTAATGCTTTATGTCCCCACATTTATATTAAAAATTCACACACAAATGAAAATGGAAAAACTGCTGAGACCTGATTTCTGTCCCCTATTTTTCCGCTTGCAATAATATATTTAGGTACTTTTTGATCCCATGGTGGGGAAAAATATCTGACGTTCAAAACTACCAATAACAGGAAGAAAAGAAATTTTGTTTAAAGAATGAAATATGTTCCATCATGTGTGTTTCGTACACACATTCTCCACTTATGGGGTGTGCTAGCTAGATGTCTTTGGCATAACTGTTACACATTTGACACGGATTGCACACAGGCTGGTATCTTCGAAAAAAAGCCCACCAGATAGGCCTCACTGGCTTCCTGCAAAGCACCAACAGCTGCACTCCGGAAGCTCAGATCTGTTTGAAGTCATAAGCAATTTCTCGCACCGGACTCTGGAAAGGAAGTTAGCGAATCAGAAGTCCAGTCACCTTTTGATAAGGTCTACTTTCACGGAGATTGCCACAGGACCATGCTTTAACTATGAGGTTTCTCCACTAGTCCAGTAGAGGGCGCACTCTTGAGAGCGGGTTTTGTAGCTAGTTGCTTCCTGGGTGTTTTTAGCACTGGTGGATTTGTGGGCAGTTTTGGCTTTGTAGGAGCCATGTAACTAAGAGTTACTTAGCCCCCTTCTCCTTAGGCGGGAGCCTGGTGAGCTAGAGGCGGCGCTGGGGTTAGAGAGCGACCTTCCCTATTTACTTTTTATAAATCCTGACTTTCATATGTAAGATTTACTTTCCATGCACAATAATTAGTCAAATAACATTGAATTTCAAAGATCTTTAATTTCAGCTCAGGGACATCATTCTTTGTCTATGTATATTCTAAGGATGTAGCAAAATGCTTTATACATAGTTGGCAATCAACAGATGACACTAAATTAAGTTAAAATGCTAAAGCTAAGCACATTAATCAACACACTCCAGAAAGAGTGGACCTATTTACACTTTTACCAGAAAAGATAGTGAAATCCCTTTGGAATAACCTGGGAGTTCTTAGGAAACTTCTTTTAAAAGGCAAGACTTATTTTGGAGTAAAAAACTGGCACTAAGAAGGTGATGTTTAGGTCACATCAGGGAGTGCCTCAGCAATGGACGGTGGTGTTGAACTTCTCACTTCCTCTACCCGGGTATTCCCTACTAAGTCACTATTAGTCTCAGTGCGTCCCATGGGCAGTACTTTTTTCTATTCCCAGACTGTAATTGTGCCTTTATTTTTTACCACCTTTGTATTTCCCATTGCTCAAGTCAGGAGATCAGCCACTCAATTCATCAGACCGTGAAACAAATAACAATTATTTGATGTGAAATTTGAGGTTTTCAAGTGATATGAATAAAGAGAGAAGACAGTAGGCAACAGGTGGTATTTGGGGGCCTCTTACACACATACCATATATATGTGTGTGTGTATCTACGTGTATGTATATACACATGCCTATGCATACATGTATATAATATATACGTATGTCTGTTTATATGTTTGTGTGCATGCATAACTCTACACATGATAAACAATTCCAATAATAAATAGATTATACAGAGTCATCCTGGCATTGTAACTTCTAGGTCTTCTCATTCTATAAAGGTAACTTGTGCCTACTTTTTTAGAATCCTTCTACTTCATGTGATTTGGTAGAATTTCATGTTGGATGTCTCATAATTTATTCAGGGCCTTGTTTATGGACATTTAACTTATTTTACTTTCAAATAAAAACTAATGCAGCAGGGTTATATGATATACTGTCTTTTCTATAAAGGTATCTACCCCACTCGCCCAATAAAGAGACTAAAGGACACATTGACAGCACAGCTATGTTTTTAGAGGGGAATGCTGAGGTAGCTAACAAAACAAAGCCTCACATTTTGGTTCTTAACTACTCTCAATGAGGAATGTATTTAACCTGAGTATAATATTGGAAATATTAGGAATATCTTTCAAACTTAATTCTGATATTCTTGCACACAAATGTTACAGTTAGAGCATAATTTTTTACCAGCTGATTTTCTTCCATTTGCTGTCATACTACATAATGACACTGGTGAAATCTAATGTAATATCAGCTGCCATATTATAAAATTCAATGTAATGTCAGTTGGTCTTGAACTCTTTCCAAGGAAGTTTAATTATATCGTACAAAGAGAGTTGCATCTGTGAGACATACAAAGGACAGTGTTTAACACGATACACCAGTGTAGACAGAGTGAATTAGCTCTTTCCTCTCATAAAGCTAACTCTTTCTTTGAGTTACAGAATCTTTAAAAATGGCATCTTTTCCCCTTACACAGACAATTGTCTAGGGATTAGCAATGACACAAGCCGCTTTAGGGTAATGACTAGGACTCTGAATTTGAGTTGGAATCTGATTTCAAAGTCTGGCTCTGACCCTTGAAGCATGTGAAGCCTCATCTCACTGATTCTCTTTATACCCTTTGTAGATATGTAACTTGACAGTTACAATATGAGGATTAAATGAGGTCTGTAATCTGCAAGGCTCTCTGTAACAGAATAGGTATTATGGCTGAAGTGTATATAAAACAGAGGCAGTGCATGTGATTTGATCTTTGCTGCTCAAGTCTGAGTCAGAAACCGTGACAATGACGGGTGACATCGCAGCCCCCAGCCCTCTGCTTTGAGAAATTACTCCTAATTGAAGAGCAGGGTAGATATAAGAAAATGTAAATATTTGGAACTGTTGGTTAAGTATATTGTAAATCATCTTATAAATGAGATTTTCCATTTTTTATATGTGAACTAAATCCACTAATTCCAGAAAACTAGGAAATTTTATAAGATAGGACTTATGTACTATAAACACAACTAATTCATTTGTCTAAAGCAGAAAATAATGGGTTTTCTTCATAAATCCATCATTGTTTTGAAAGTTTGATCTATGATTTTCCTTAAGTAAATCAAACTTAATAATTCAGAAGTTTCTTAATGTTTTTTTTGTAAGAGTTTTGTATTTGACTTTTACATCTTTAATGTATTTGTGACATATGATGCCATGGATAGATGAGGAAACAATGTCATTGGTGAATGTGGTAAAAGCCAATGTTAATTTTATGACCAAATATACTTTTTGTAGGTCAACTATTTAATTATAAATTAATACTAATGTTAATAATATCTACACAGCACTTGCTTTTTACAAAACTGTTTAAATAATTCCCATCATCCATACAACATAGGTATTTTTTATTTCTATGTTAGAAGACAGGAAATTAATACTAAAGATTTATCCAATGTTTTCTAACCTAAGATTCAATGTTAAGAATGAACTTACTTTTTGAGTTGTCAAGATAACTACAAAGAACTGGCAGAAAGCTTCTCTAGCCAGACTACATGGATTGCAAATATCAGTTTTTTAAACTGTTATTATAAGGTAAGTGATCACTTCCTTGTTGCACGGATTCTCTCACTTGCCGAGTTGTACTGGAAATGGATGCTAATAACTTGCATTTGGCTTCTGCTTTAATGCAGTGAAATAGCACATTTCTTAATTGCATATCACTTAGAATGGTCTACCATTTAGAAGAAAGCTCTGTTCAGAGGCATTGCACACATGACCGGGAGGATACTGTGGTGAAAAGATTCAACAATAGCTCCATTAATGTTTAGCTTATACTTGCATCTAATGGGTACTAATGCATCTTACATGACATATGCGAAGATAAATTTACAACATTAATAGACTTACATTCCATAACAATAACCTATTTCTCTAACAAGTTCTATTTCTCTAATAAAATATTGTCTTGCCAGTGTCATCTGATTGAAAGGTATAGGGTTAGATGGTGCTGCTTCTATTGACTTGTAATAAAATGCCCTCGTCTTGGCATACAATATGTATTTGTTTTCTATGTAAACATATTAAGAGCATTACTGTTTTGTTGATAGTTACATTTCATGAAAATGCACATTTAAGAAACATTAAGTTATCTATCTGGAGACATAGGTCATTTCCATATAACATCTAAGATTTCAGTTCAATTTTTAAATGTTATTTATTTTTACTATACTTTCTGTCAAATAAGATTTAAGACAATTTAAGCCAGTTGATTTGTCATTTTGATATCTCTGAAATTGTGCACATGAGGTGGCAATCAATCATTTCAACCATTTTAAAATCTGACTTCAATAGACACACCTAAGTTATTTCAGTTATAGATTCCTCATCTTAAAATCATTTACCATGAATTTTAAACACATGAAAGTCTAAATAATGTTAATTCACAGATGAAATAAATTTTAAATTCATTGTTTTTCCCATTTTAGTACTATTATGTATAAAAAATCTTCTGAAATCTCATTAATTTCACTACCTATTTCACTGTGGACTTGTAGATCCTTTTCTATATATTATTGGTACTTGTATTTTAGACAATTACATAACTGAGAAGTGGTTAGAAAATAAGGTTCTTCTTCCACAAAAATCCTCAAGAGCGTACACCGCAATATTTTTGAATGTGGTTTCAGGAAATCAAAAACCCCCTCCATTCATGACCCTTATGATAAACAGTCTATTTTATATGAGTCATTTTTTATTACTTATGGGGAAGATAACATCACCAAATTATACAAACCATTTCATAAAAAAGAAGCAATTTGGTATGGAAACATAATAGGTTATTTCCAAATTACTTGGTTCACTTTTTCTTTCTATTATATATATCTACCCTTTGATTTAAAAAAAAAAGTAGCCTTTTTAAGAAGTTCAACTGAGGAAGTTGGTTGCATATGATTAATGAGCTAGTTAGCATTATATTATTATTATATTATATTATTATTGTTATTATTATATAATATGTAGCTATTGTATGTATGGTAATGATATTAAGTTGCATAAAATTTCCAACTGGGCAACATAGGAGGTGCAGTAAAATATGAAGAAATTCTATGTTCAATGCATATCTTATTACCGAAGAACATATTTGTATACATATCTGTGATTGTTTCAATATTTGTGTATGTATCAATCTAAACTTAGGTAAGAGGACAAATATATTTCAAATTTTTGTACACTGGTACAGCTTATAAAGCACGTCTATTGATAACATTGTCCCACTTCTTTCATTATCCAGTGCTCTCTTTAGGAGTAAAATTTCTTTTTTTTTTTTTAAGATTTTATTTATTTATTTGAGAGAGAGAGAATGAGAGAGAGCACACGAGAGGGGGGAGGGTCAGAGGGAGAAGCAGACTCCCTGCCGAGCAGGGAGCCCGATGCGGGACTCGATCCAGGGACGCCAGGATCATGACCTGAGCCGAAGGCAGTCGCTTAACCAACTGAGCCACCCAGGCGCCCCAGGAGTAAAATTTCTAACTAAAACCAAAAAAAAAATCAGTGTTCCCAAAAGGATTTGTAGACCATTTTTAAAATTATGGTGACTTTGAAAAATATCTCTGTATCTTTGAATAAACTACATCTCAGAACCTTGAATTAGATACTTTTACTGATAAGTACACAGACAGTATAGAAGTTCACTCCATTGTTGCTTAGTATATGACTGCATATTTTTTCTTGATTCACATTACTTGTTATAAGATCATCCAGTGAGGGCGCCTGGGTGGCTCAGTTGGTTAAGCGACTGCCTTCGGCTCAGGTCATGATCCTGGAGTCCCGGGATCGAGTCCCACGTTGGGCTCCCTGTTCATCAGGGAGTCTGCCTCTCTCTCCGACCCTCCCCCCTCTCATGCTCTCTCTATCTCATTCTCTCTCTCAAATAAATAAAATCTTTAAAAAAAAAAATAAGATCATCCAGTGAATTTATGATAGGATAAAATAAGCAAAACAAAAAACACCTTCTATAACAAGAGGGAGGTGGGAATGCACTTGGATCTATCAGAGTCTTGTATTTAATTTTCTCAACTTTTGGCCTCATTTCTCTTCTATATACTTGCCTCTGCAACATTTTAATCACTATCTGTTTTTACTTTCTAGGTTAAGTTAAGGTCTAATTGGGAAACATTATTAGAACAGTAAAATAACAGAAATACTTAAATCCCTCATCGATGATCATTGGTAAAATTAGCAAAGATCATTTTGCTGCAGGAGTAACCATAACTTACTAGTACTTTTTATTTTCAGTTGTTGGGTGGCAACCTTGAGGATTCCCTCAGTGAAATCCAAAACTGGCCCTATGTATGGAAAACAAGGACAGACCAGAAAAACAGGCGGACAGACCACTCCAGATAATAGACAAGGGAACCTACATACAAGGCTTGTCTTGGCTTGTCTTGGATGGCCTCAAGATGAGTAAATCTCCACATCGGCCCATCACAAACTTAAAAGTTTACGTAAAGGCCTTACCCGTCCAGATGGTCTCAATAACATACTGCTCTCTCAAGACTACGTCCTCGAAACCAGATCTCCCTGTGGGAACAATGGGCAGAACATCCTTTCTGTGGACTAGCAAGGGGGTGAGGACCCTCCAACTGCTCAGGTCCAGCTCAAGGGTCAACCAGTGATCACATTCTGTCAATGATGTCCCCCAACACTCCCCGCCTTGTGACCGGTCTTACAATCTTAAGCTCCCCTTTTCTATGATGTGCCCTGAACAGTCACCAAGAGGGTTTTTTTGTTTGTTTATTTAGCATGGAGGTGGCTTGTTTGGTGGCTGTTTGGTTGCCCTAGAGGCAGATACCTCAGCAACAGTACAGACACATGCAAGAGAAAATACAGATTAAGATAATGGTTCCCAACATAACTTTTTTTTTTTTAACAACAAGAGCCCCCTGATCTGAACAGCTGATTTATTAAGCTCCATAGGCTGAGGGTCAGGTCAAACAAGGAATTCACCTGTGTCTTCGTGTGATTTAATAAATATGAGAAATTAGCATACTCATCAGATATGAACCCCTAGCATTCTGTTTGGAAAATGGCACACGTGCCTCCTTGCAAGGCAGTAATAATGTCCAACGCCACTCTATTTTGGAGGATAGCTTTTCTCATTAGAGACATTTCGGCATTAACTAAACCTAGGTTTTATTGGCTATCATTTAAATCTTGCTGGGTAAATTTAGTGAGAAGTTTTATATGTACTATAGTATGTAACAAAAGTTTAAAGTCTAAAAGACAGTTATTTAGTAGAAACTTGTATGGGAAGATATTCCCCTTCTATAAAAAATTACAAATGTGCCCTGATCCTTAGATAATGAAGCTGCAGCTTTAGGAATTCGACCTGGTTGAGCATACCATACATGTTGGCTGGGGGAAGCAACACTATCAGGCATGAGATGGGCTGGGGGAGGGATAGGACCCCCAGCTTCTCCCCTCTTTCAAAGGTGTGTGTTCCATTTCAGGTAGTACATTTCAACACTCTGGCTTGCAGCTATTTTACCCAAGCAAGCAACTCCTAAAACCTTTGCAGCAGTGCTGGGCTTTGAATTTTCTGTGGCAGACTGTTCATGTTCTCTCTCATAGATGTTCCGGTAAAGGCAAATCTTCACAGCTTACTATTATACCTTCAACACTGGGCCTATTTTACTGATGTGGGGAAAGAGAACAGGGACAGGTCTTCGGCTACCATCCCATGACATATTGTGGGCCTGTGCAGGTAGCCTTTGGGGGGCATTTGAAAGATCCATTTTTGCCTTTCTCTTGTGAAGGCATATTGATACTGTGACTCAGAGGCCATACTCAGCAATATACTGGATAAAAAAAAATGTTGAATTCAATACAGCAGAGTACACTCTTAGGATCATGAACAAGGAATCTAAGATGGTGACAACTTTGGACACAGCTGCGTAGATGAGGGGACACCTCCTTATTCAATCCTCAGTAGTCCATGATCTGCCATGAGTCATCTGGCTTTTTTACTGGCCATACTGAGCTGTTGAAAGCATTATGTGCAGAGTGTATAATACTCATTCAGTGTGATTCTTGGATGGTTTCTCCTCTCCTTATGCTCCCAGGCAGTTTGTATTATTTGATGGTTACAACTCTTTGAGGGGCCAGTAGACTTACTGGTTCCCATTGGTGTTTCCTCTCAGCACTGGTGTGAGTATGCTAAGCCAGAGGTAAAATTCACTGATAGAACCCTCTTGCACTGTTGGTGGGAATGAAAACTGGTACATCTACTCTGGAAAACAGTATGGAGGTTCCTCAAAAAGTTAAAAATAGAGCTACCCTAGGGTGCCTTGGTGGCTCAGTTGGTTAAGCAACTGCCTTCGGCTCAGGTCATGATCCCGGAATCCTGGGATCGAATCCCACATTGGGCTCCCTGCTCAGCGGGGAGCCTGCTTCTCCCTCTGACCCTCTCCCCTCTCATGCTGTTTCTCTCTCTCTCTCAAATAAATAAATAAATAAAATCTTAAAAAAAAAAAGTTTAAAAACTAGAGCTACGCTATGATCCAGCAATTGAACTACTAGGCATTTACCCAAAGAATCCAAAAATACTAATTTGAAGGGATACATGCACTCCAATATTTATAGCAACATTATCTACAATAGCCAAATTATGGAAACAGCCCAAGTGTCCATAGACTGATGAATGGATAAAGAAGAGGTGGTATATAAATACAATGGAATATTACTCATCCATAAAAAAGAATGAAATCTTGACATTTGTAACGACATGGATGGAGCTAGAGAGTATCATGCTAAGTGAACTAAGTTAGAGAACAACAAACACTATATGATTTCACTCATATGTAGAATTTAAGAAACAAAACAAATGAGCAAACGGGAAAAAAAGAGAGAGGGAGAGGGGCATGAGTGGCTCAGTTGGTTAAGCATCGACTCTTGGTTTTGCCTCAGGTCATGATCTCAGGGTCCTGAGATGGAGCCCCAAATCAGGCTCCCTCCTCAGCAGGCAGTCTGCTTCCTCTCTCTCTCCCCCTGCCCCTCCTCCTACTGGTGAATTCTCTCTCTTAAATAAATAAATAAATAAATAAATAAATAAATAAATAAATAAATCTTTTAAAAAAGAGAGAGGCAAACCAAGAAACAGCCTTTTAACTATAGAGAACAAATTGGTGGTTATCAGAGGGGAGGTGGGGGGATGGGTAAAATAGGTGATGGGGATTAAGAAGGGCACTTGCTGTGATGAGCACTGGGTGTCGTATGGAAGTGTTAAATCACTATATTGTACATCTGAAACTAACATTACACTGTATGTTAGCTAACTGAAATTTAAATAAAACTAAAAAAAAAAAAAGAAGTTTGCAGAGTTTGACCTTGTAGGATGTCAGTGCCTAAAATGTTCTCCAGTATTGCACATATGAAAACCTCATATTCTCATGGGAGAGAACACCCAATTTTCAGGGACTATCGTGACCGTAACAGTTTGCCCTCTGTAACCACTGAGGACACCAGAAAACTTTTGAGGTTACCATGTATTAAAGTATATTCAGCTCTAATATCAACCAGAGCTATCACTTTTTGTTTATTTTTGGGGGACCAGTGAACACTAACTCAACATGAGACCTACAATGACTTCCAGTGTTTCACCTGGAGGCAGTCTTGGCCTACATGCTATGCCCTGAGCATGGGAGGCACCCCTTCTGAAAAGGACTGTATCCCTGAGGCCTATTCTGGAGCAGGCAGGGCATCAGGGATGGTAGAAGCAGGTGGGGTAGATGTGAACTGTTGTTCAGGTTTTAAGGCTTTCCACAGGCTTACCAACACAGCACTGGGTTGCCAGTCTATATTTCAAATGGGGTCCTGGCAGCAATGAGGTCAAACCACATCTATATCCAGTTACTTTTACTCTACACTTGACAGCTGACTGGGAGGAATCTTTTGACTTCTCAAGTTCCCTCTCTGTCTTGAGCCTTTCCCACAACCCGTACCCATTCCTGAGATCTGTCTGTTTCCCCCAGGACAGTAGAGCTGATGCACATCAAACCAGCCAGCTTTTTGGGGGCATCTCTGTACTTACGGTGGTCCACAAGCATCTAACACTTGGGTCACCCCTCCCCGCATCGAAGTTGATTGTCAACTCTGGATCTCCCTTGTGGATGCTTCTTTCCCAAGCCATATTTCTTTGGTCTCCATGCTGGCTCACCAAGTGTTGGTTCCCAAAATGGCCTCCATACGTGGAGGGCAAGGATAGACCTAAGAAAGATGCGGATCACCCCAGATTGGTAGATGGCAGCTTTCAGCCTGAAAATTTACACGAGTCTTATCTTGGGCAGCTGCAAAACAAATATATCTCCACACCAGCCTGCAAAATCTTAAAAGTTTATAGAGAGGCCTTAATGACGTTCAGTCACATTAAGTGGCTTCAACAACGCATAGTGTTCTCAAGCCTGCATCCCTGAAACCAGTTCCTCCAGTGGGAACAGTGGGCAAAACATATATTCCAAAGAGAGGGGAAAGAGGAAGGGCCTCTAATTGCCCAGATCCAGCGCAAGGGTCAATCAGTGATTACATCCTCTCGATGACCTCCAACATCAGTATATTGATTTATTGTTAGTAATTTAAGGGCAGTAATCTACCTTTTTCACCACCTGAGTGTCATACACACAGTCACACAACTATGCACTGGAAAGTATATATATATATACACATACACACACACAATTCTACATGGTAGGATTGTACACTCATTTATTCCACAACATTAAATGTTTACTATGAATCAGACCCCAAGCTACCTCTGAGGATGCCACAGGGAACAAGATTGACAACTTTAGGGGGTTTAATGGGGTAATGGGTTTAGTGGGAAAGATAAAGATTAAATAAGTAATTACACAAATAAGAAACTCTGAAAATTTCCGTGGAGGAGGAGTAGTAGTAGACTACAGCACTTGAGTCTGTAGAGGTGTACGATAGAGTAAACTGATCTGATTTGACTCAGGCAGCAATCCATTCTTTTCCTACTCCCCTCATTTAAATATTAAAGTTTCTGGGTGCTTCTCTCTCTCTCCAACTTTTTCTCATCTTCTGCCTTGGGTGAATTGTTATAGGAGTTGGAGAACGTGTCATTGTTTAGGTAAGGAAAAATCATGACACAAGAGTGCTTATAGGGGGAGCGAGGGGACAATTTGCCAAAGGTTTTGGAGATGCTGAGTAAGATTAGGGTTAAAAATATAACACTTGATTTTTCATTGTGATGTTTATTGGTGACTTATTAAGGGCAGTATTAATGGGATGGAATCCAGAGAGATGTTGGGTTGGGGGGTGGTATAAAGAGATTGATTTAGCTTCACCTGACCAGCAAAGCAAACTCAATGAGGGCAGGAGTTCTGCATCCACAGCAAAGAAAACAATGTCTAGCATATATTGCTGTCTTAAATATTTGTCAAATAAATGACTGATAGGAGTTATGGAGTGTAAGTGTAAGTCAAATCTTATAGATTATGCATGGTCATGTAAATCATGTTAAGGATTTTGACTTGCTGATTTCTGAGTATAATGCTTTCAAGAGTTTAATTCAGAGCCTCACCAGACTAGATTTATGTTTTAAAATGATCCCTTGGCTCCTGGGTGTAAAATGGATTTTAAAGGAGTAGGGAGACCAGTTAAAAGGGCTTCCTTAGTTTTCTTGATTGAAAAAGAGAATTTGGAGTGATTGATCAAGCAATCTACAGCAAATGACCAGAGAAAGGGTGGTTAGAAAGTAGTATGTTTGAATCTGTTTTGGGTAATGACCAGATTAATGATCTCAAGCATATAATGATGGAATGTCGTATCTCTACTCTTTGGATTACTGATATTTACAGGTGGCATAATTCCTGATGCTTTTATCATTTAGCAAATACAACCACTCTGTGACTGAGGCCTGGCACTGTCCCAGTATAACTCTGAACTTGTAAGGACTATTTCAAACCTGAAAATCATTCACTATTTCCACAAACTAGTAATTCTGTGCTAATTTATTTAGCTCCTACCATATTCTAAGCACTCTTTTAAGTATTGTAGGTAAAATGGTAAATAGAGACATGATCTCTGCCTTCACAGTTTAGAAGGAAGGCCAAAGATGAAATAAATCAAGTATGAGGAGTAGTATGAAAGAGTTAGAACCAGAAGATGTTTTGGGGCATCATAAAACATGGAGATTAAACCTAGTCTAGAGGGTCAGGAAAGCCCAGCTCAAGAAAAAAAAAAAAATTAAACTGAGACTTTGTTATCCTGGGTCAGATGGAAATGGGGAGGAATAGCTTTTTGGTAAAGAAAAGGTGAAATATTGGGTCCAGGATTTATACAGAGTCAGGCTTACTAAAAGGAATTTAATCACTACAACAATGTGAACAATGATGTTGTTTTGGTAGACAAGGGCTAAATGAAGTAGTCTTATAATTCATGTCAACGATTTGGGATGTTATTTTCAGGACAATGGGTAATTGAAGAGGCTTCAAGCAGACAATGATGCAACTCACAATTTAAATTGAAGCCAGATGACATATCATGGTTTCTTGCTCTTGAAGATTTTGTTTGGCTTGGCCTGAGTTCCTCCATCTGTCATGGAATTCATATCCTTCCCCACAGTTTCCGCGAATTTCAAAAGCTTACTATTTTATGCTTCTCTCTGATTCTGTGCTCCAGGTTGCTTGAGGATTGTATCTGCTCTTCCCCCACATAGTGCAGGGATTTACAATTCAACTGCTGAATCTATTCCATAAGCAATCTACACAGTAAGCATTACATGGTTCTAGTGGGCTTTCCCATGGCTCTAGGAGGTTGCTGGGCAGAGACTCATCTCAAAATATGTTCCCTTTGCTATCTTCCTTGTTTAATCTCATTATCTCATCTTTTCTCTTTCAAGGAACCATAAGCAATGTTTTTCCATGTCTTACTTAGAACAATTTCACTTATAATAATAACTCAGTGTTTTATCTTCTATAATCAAACACCTATCAATACATTTTCCCAAACAATACAGTTCTCTTCCTAAGATGAATTTTGGTGATGACTATTTACATAGACTATATTGTTTTATCCTGTAATAAATTTAACTCTAACCTCTGCATGGAGCAGTTATAGCTTATTAGAAGTAAATGGAATTATTCACAAAGATAATCTAATCTAATTCTTTTATATAAAAGATGAAGACATTTAAACTCAAAGAGATCAAGTTACTTGCCATATTGACCATAGCAGAGTCTGGACAAAGATTTAGGCACATCTATTTTAGTGTTCTTTCTGTTGGGATAGTGGCCCTTCTTAGTGTGTTCTTTATATCTCAGGAGAACACATCTAGGCTCCTAAGTTCTCTCCATAAATATATCTTTTCCGCTAATGCCAAGTTGCCTATGTGTCTTGGTCAATATATTCATCCGTCCAAAATATTCATCCGGTAAAAAGTAGCTTTTATTATACCAATTGTGTTGCAGAATTATGCCCACTCCTTCACATACCAGTTCTCCACCATCATAAGTTTATTTCCCTTAATGCTATCTGTTTTAATGTGCCAATGTGTAGTTTTGAGGTTGTAACCAAGTACAGAAAAAACAAAATTAAGATTCAAAGCTAAAGACCTCAGTTATAGGAACTCTTGAGCTAGAGGTACAAAATAAGTGAAATTATGTATGAGGAGATATTTTAAAAATCATCCATTAGAAGGACCATTTTAATGGGGTGAGGGTAAATCTGTAAAAGGCACAGTTATGAGGCAAAGATACCATGTTCTGGTATGGCTTGTCAAGATTTTATTTCCTGGCAAACGGTTCTGTACAGCAGGTAAATCTTAGAAATATAGAAGTAAAATGAACTGTTGTATTTGGGAAATATAGCAAGTAGAATGTAGGCAGTTGCAAATGGACACAGAATCAAAGTGATAATAGTAATGCTACCTTCTTTCTTAAACAAAGAGAAGAATACAAAGATTGCTTGTGTATTATAGTATAGATCAGCATATACATAAAATAACCAAAATGCCTAAACTTTAAGGTTTAATCCTCGACTCTGTCCTCCAACTTTCCTGTCTTCTTCTGGTTCTGTATTCCAGGCTATTCTTTTTTTCTAATTTCAAGATTAAGTTGTTCCTACTAAATGAATGATTCTTATATCTACGTAGATGGCATCATTTTTTAACATTTTCAAATACTAGTTTGCATTTTTAACAACCTTTTGGAAGTTTTGATGTGGATGTACAATTATCAATCTCAACTTGTTTAAAACACTCCCTGTCATTTTCTCCAGTTTTTCTCCTAAGTGCTCTTCTAATGTGACTCTTACTTTTGTGCTCCATTTTTTTGTGCTATCATCCTATTAACCTTCCATAAAAATAAATTCTATCATGATCCTACCATCAGGAAGGGACTGCATCATCTGACCCTAGCTATTGAAAAAGACCTTGTAATAAAGAATTTTCTCCAGGGTCTGCATTGAAAAACTCTACCTGATACCCATTTGCCTGATAAATAAGAGGGCATGGTCATCATTTCATCTTCTCAAGTGAGATCATCAATGCAAAAGAGGTCTCTAAATTTTAAAGAAAGGCTGAAACATATTTTATGTATTGTATTATTATTTTTATATCTTATCATTAAGCTTGTTGCACTCGCATAGAATGCTGCCAAGGTGAAACAGCAAAATTGCAAATATTCTAAGTTAAAACTATTGCTATAGGTAATATCTACGGCAATAGGTAAATTTAGTTTCTTCTATTTGCTTTGTTTCCTGAATTATTTATTTTTGCTTTTACAAACAATCCCATGTTCTATTTTAAGAATTATAATGCATAACATAAATACGTAACTTTTTCTCTGCTTACATTTATTACATATTAAATTGCCTTAGAGAAAAAAATAAATATTTAATGAGTAACAAATTTATTGAGCTTTTCCCCAAAACAGAAGACTTCTGTAGTAGCTGTCTTCAAGTGCTAGTTTTCAATTTTTCAATTTGATCCTTTATAGTCAAGGAAATGTACCCAAACATAGTTGTAGAAATACAGACTTTTTTTTTTTTAATTGGGGAATTATCAAGACCATTGACTCCAATCTCTACATGATCTAAATATCATTTAAATAGTAAATTGAGGAATAAGTAACATACAACGTACTTAAATGTTTCTGATTTTTTTCTCACTTTTAATGAAAAACCTTTTGAAAAAAATCTTTAACCACTCTACTATTCTTTATAGACATCAAATTCTATGTAGACTGGGTTTGAATTCCAAGTGCCACCCCTTAGTAGCTGTATGACTTTGTGCAAGTTACTTAACCTCTCTATTTTTGATTTCTTATATGTGAAAAATGGGGATAATATGAAGGTTGTGAAGAAAATTACACTGAATAACATATAATAGACAACACTAAAAGACTCTGGTGTCTGGCACATAATAAGTGTTCACTTAATGTTATCTGTTATTCTTATTATAAAGAAAACACTAAAGGGTAAAGACTTAGGAACATTTTAAAAAAGAGATTCTCTAATTTCATTAATATTACAGAATGCCGTAATTGTCCTATTAACTAGCATGAAGAGTGGAAGATCAATGTACTCAGCATATTTTTTTTATGTTACGTTAATCACCATATATTACATCATTAGTTTTTGATGTAGTGTTCCATGACTCATTGTTTGCGTAGAACACCCAGTGCTCCATTCAGTACGTGCCCTCTTTAATACCCATCACCAGGCTAACACATCCCTCCACCCCCTCCCCTCTAGAACCCTCAGTTTGTTTCTCAGAGTCCATAGTCTCTCATGGTTCATCTCCCCCTCCAATTTCCCCCCCTTCATTCTCCCCCTCCTGCTATCTTCTTCTTTTTTTTTTTTTTTAACATATATTGCATTATTTGTTTCAGAGGTACAGATCTGTGATTCAACAGTCTTGCACAATTCACAGCGCTCACCATAGCACATACCCGCCCCAATGTCTATCACCCAGCCACCCCATCCCTCCCACCCCCCATTACTCCAGCAACCCTCAGTTTGTTTCCTGAGATTAAGAATTCCTCATATCAGTGAGGTCATATGATACATGTCTTTCTCTGATTGACTTATTTTGCTCAGCATAACACCCTCCAGCTCCATCCACGTCATTCAGCACATTTTTTTAATGAGTCTGCATCAGTTGTCTTAATCCATTACAGGTGTTTTCAGATTCCTCCTTTACCCAATTCCTGTACCTAATATGGAGCTTTTTGGCCTTCAGTCTCCTCTCTATATTTTCAATTGCGAAGGAAAATATATCTAAGTCATGATAATAGGAACATTAGGATAATAAGTTCTTATACCCAGCTTAATACAAAAAGTATCTTTATTAAATACAGTTAATAAAGTGTAAAGTCATCAATATATCATCTGGGTTTTTTTTAAGATTTATTTATTTATTTATTTATTTATTTATTTATTTATTTATTTATATTTATTTGAGAGAGAGAGAATGAGAGAGAGAGCACATGAGAGGGGGGAGGGTCAGAGGGAGAAGCAGACTCCCCGCCGAGCAGGGAGCCCGATGCGGGACTCGATCCCGGGACTCCAGGATCATGACCTGAGCCGAAGGCAGTGGCTTAACCAACTGAACCACCCAGGCGCCCAATATATCATCTGTTTTGAAGCTTTACTGGAACATGTAAAATTATCATAATCCATAATGATATTAATTCTGAGAAATTATAGAATCTAAAGCTTTTTCCTAAAGTTGAACAATGTGTTGTTGACTGTTTTATATTGTGGAGCAGATTATTCACAAATATCATAAATCCTAAAGAAATGCAATACTGATTGCACCCAGGAAGCCAATACCAAGGCGGACTAAAAAAAAAAAAAATTAATCGAGTTTACAATTCAACTATTTTTAGCCAATCAGTTATTCTCTAGCAAGCATTTCATCAGGAAATAGCATTTTATGTTTATATCAAATTTCTTTCCTGCTTAGAAACAAAGGACAAACACTAAAATTTTTCGATGGGCATTTATTTATCCTTTCCAATATTACTTAAAAATTAAAAGAAAAAAGAGAAAAAATTAATGTGATGCTTCTTTTTATGGTTTTTAAAGAGATCACCTCTTTGCCTTTAGTAAAATGGAAGAACTTAGCAGGATTCTTAGCTATCACCTTCAAATGTTCAGAGCTGAGATTGTGCCAGAAAGGGGAGGTGACATTGCTTTTTACAGGTGCAGCTCACTGCTTCACCCATAGGCTTCCTTAGGAGCAAGTTGCCCAGGATATTCCAAGGAGACTTCACTATTTACAGTTGCTCAAGTTGAATAAAATCCAAGGATTTTATCTAGTCATTCTGCTGAATATCTTAATAATATTAGGATGAAGGGGGTTTGTTTTTGAGGTTGATTTATTTTTCTTCTGAAAGCATGAAATCTGAACAGATGGGATCACAGATTCGGCTTAGTGAGAACTGAAGTTTTTTCATACACTTTTTCTTTCTTTTTTGTCTTCAGAAACAAAACGAACAGCATTATTGTTGCCCGAATCTGTACAGTACCAGTATTGTCCATCATAGCTCAATGATGGAATGTTAACTGCAGCTGTAGATTCAGTAACTTGAGCTTTGTTTTATTTTTTAGGGTGCAATTAATAGGCACTCTTTTTTGGCTTAGGGCTTTTCCTCTTTTTTATTTGCATATGTTCTTTCAACAAAAAACTTAATTTGCTAAAAGCTGGCATCAGTAATAACAAGCATGCTTCGATAAACTATTTTGGAATTAAACTTGAATTAATTCTCGTTATCTCTTACTTCCTTAAGAAGGGAGAAAGAAAAAATTATATGTTGTTAAATTTATGATTATATTTATTGGCAACTATTTGTAAACTTCTGTCCTGCTATTGACTAGTGGGTTGTAAAAAATTTCTGTTATTTCCTTCCTTACTGGGTAAATCATTATAACTAAGTCTCAGAATTTCTCTTGTATTAGGTGTGATATAACTTAGAATCTCTGGGTTTCTCATTTACCAAAAATGTATTTTATATCATTTCACTTTAAGAGTCTTTCTCTGTATAACTCAAGATAGTTAGGGCATTAATTAGAGATTAAAAAATGTTCCGTGTTACCTCACACAGTACTTTTCTGAGCAATGATCATATATTCACTCATCAGGCAATAAAAATGGTTGCATTATAGAGTTTTAGAGCCCAAAGGAAATACAGAGCTGATATAGACCTACCCCCTTGGTTTTCAAATGACGCAGAACTTTTTTCATATGTGTTAAGTGACAGGCAGCAGGTCACATATCTGCCCAGTGACAAAGCCGAGGTGAGATTCCTGAGTGCCAATGCAATCTGTTTTGTGATACCTCATGAGTGTTTTCAGTGGGCTTGATCCTGTGGTTGTTGCTTTCCCCTGTGATGTACAGTTATTCATTGTTTGACCCTCTAGTTATGTTAATTATATAAACTACAATTCATCCATTGCACAAAAGCAGAATAAAGCCATTCATACATGCCAAGGTTAAAGCACACTTTGGACAATGCATTTTATTGTGTTTTGTGAATAAAGACATTAAAACTTTCATATCCTGTGAGCTAAGCTCACGTGTACCTCTCAAACCCAGAAAGAATGCCTCTCAAAAAATATGAGATTCGGGCGCCTGGGTGGCTCAGTTGGTTAAGCGACTGCCTTCGGCTCAGGTCATGATCCTGGCGTCCCAGGATCGAGTCCCGCATCGGGCTCCCTGCTCAGCAGGGAGTCTGCTTCTCCCTCTGACCCTCCCCCCTCTCGTGCTCTCTCTCCCATTCTCTCTCTCAAATGAATAAATAAAATCTTTAAAAAAAATATGAGATTCTTGAAAGTACGATGAAATTCTTGATAATAGTTTATGTGAATTGGTTTTGACATACGGTTTTTACTTACTACTGGTCATCTTTAGTTCTTTATAGTCTTTATGATGATGATGATGATGATGATGATGATGATGATGATGTTATGTTAATCACCATACATTACATCATTAGTTTTTTTATTATGTTATGTTAATCATCATACATTACCTCATTAGTTTTTGATGTAGTGTTCCATGACTCGTTGTTTGCGTATAACACCCAGTGCTCCATTCAGTACGTGCCCTCTTTAACACCCATCACCAGGGTAACCCATCCTCCCACCACCCCTCCCCTCCATAACCCTCAGTTTGTTTCTCAGAGTCCATAGTCTCTCATGGTTTGTCTCCTCCTCCGATTTCCCCCCCTTCATTTTTCCCTTCCTACTATCTTTTTTTTTTTTAACATATAATGTATTATTTGTTTCAGAGGTACAGATCTGTGATTCAACAGTCTTGTACAATTCACAGCGCTCACCATAGTACATACGCTCCCCAATGTCTATCACCCAGCCACCCCATCCCTCCCACCCCCACCACTCCAGCAACCCTCAGTTTGTTTCCTGAGATTAAGAATTCCTCATATCAGTGACGTCATATGATACATGTCTTTCACTGACTGACTTATTTCACTCAGCATAATACCCTCCAGTTCCATCCACGTCGTTGCAAATGGCAAGATTTCATTCCTTTTGATGGCTCCATAATATTCCATTGTATATATATACCACATCTTCTTTATCCATTCATCTGTCAATGGACATCTTGGCTCTTTCACTATGGGGTATTTACCCCAAAGATACAAATATAGTGATCCGAAGGGGTACATTCACACTGATGTTTATAGCAGCAATGTCCACAATAGCCAAACTCTGGAAAGTTCTTTATAGTCTTAATCACTTATCTAGACTTTTTCATGTCAGTTAAGAAAAACAAATGTGAATTAACCTTAATGAGATTTATTAATTCTGGAAGCTACTTCCAATGTTGTCACTGACGCAAATGTTTTGGTAAAAAGATTTTTATATTTAAGTCTCACCTCTATGAAAACAGCACATTCTTTATTGTAACAATGAAAATGTTGCAATAAGTAGAACCACCATACTAGGTAGTGAATGGATTTTGAAGTCTGGAATACTTAAGGTGAAACACTGAATTCCAAAGAATCCTTATGTGTTTGTATTGCCACTTTATCAAGATGTGTTCAGCAAGCATTATCACATATTTATATAGAAATAGATATCTGTCAATATAGATCTCTCTCCCTCTCTGATATTTATTTTATATATATATATATAAACTACAATTCATCCATTGCACGAAAGCAGAATAAAGCCATTCATACATGCCAAGGTTAAAGCACACTTTGGACAATGCATTTTATTGTGTTTTGTGAATAAAGACATTAAAACTTTCATATCCTGTGAGCTAAGCTCACGTGTACCTCTCAAACCCAGAAAGAATGCTTCTCAAAAAATATGAGATTCTTGAAAGTACGATGAAATTCTTGATAATAGTTTATGTGATATATATATAGTATATATATAATAGTATATATATAATGTATATATCTCTGTATTTGTATTTGTATACAAATACACACACATATATAACATATACATATATTTGTATAAATGCTTACATAATATATACATATATACAAATATATACACATATAAATATATGGTATATGAATATATACATATATACAAATACATACATATGTATATATGGCATATACAAATAAATATCACCTCTATTCATTCTTCAAAGTCCCATCTGCATGTTATTTTTAAGAAGAATATTGTCCAACCCATTCTCCAAAGCCAGCTTAGTTGTTCTCTTTGCTGTATCCTGACAGCAAGATGCTCAGTTATAATTACCTACTTACTTTTCTGAAATTTAATCTGCCTGTGAACTCTTCAGTGATGGATCCCAATCATATTTCTATTGTTCATCATATTGCCTGGAATATAATAGTAACTTAATAATTTTTTTGTTGATATTAAAATAATGAGTAGTACAAATTACTTAATAAATCAATATTGTAGTACTTATATAATTAAATAAAAACTTCTGGAACTTATCAAGAGGAGTTAAAAAAATCATGTATAGATGACAGGTGGTGGCATAAAACCTGGATCTAATAAGGTAAGGTTTGTAATGACCATCAGATTTCCAAAATTACATTTTAATTCCAAAATAATTTTGCATTTCTGTATAGAAAAGGCTTAAGTATGACCTATCAGTTTAGAAACATCTTATTTTACTATTGGTTCCTGACCACATTTACAGTCTTTTATTTTATAAATCATAAATAAGATAAAATTATTAATCCTTACATACCATCAGAACTCTCATTTTCCTGAAAAAATTCCTCTTCTATTCTGTTCTGTTCTTGGAATAACATGCCAAAAATTATTCTAATACCCTTGAAATGTTTACTCCTAACATTAAGAAAAATCTTTTATGTAACTATTATTTTAAAATTTTAATGTATTAAATTGTATTTATTTTAAAATATTGACATTAAAATGGGACGCCTTGGTGGCTCAGTCGGTTGAGTGTCAGACTCATGATTTTGGCTCAGGTCATGATCTCATGGGTCATGAGATGGAGCCCTGCAAGGGGCTCTGTGCTCAGCAGGGAGTCTGCTTGAAGATTCTCTCCCTCTGCCCTTCCCCCCACTCACACACGTGTGTGCTCTCTGTCTTCTCTCTCAAATAAGTAAATCCTAATAAAAAATAAAGTAAGTAAAATAAAATATTGACATTAAAATAAGCTAATGTTTATAATTTAGTTATCTGTTATTTCAATCTCTTCGTTAATTAAAAGAAATGAAATCTCATGTTTGAATCTGGTGGTAAACAGTTGAAAAGACAGAGATCAGAGTTTGTGGAAGTGAAGAGAGCTCAAATTTGTAGTGTGAAATACCTAAGAGGAAAGAAGAGAAAGACACAGAGAGTTATAGAAATCTGCAAAGAGGTTTTCCTGTCTTTAGCTGAATAGCAATCTATATATGCATAGGGAGAGACTCCATGAGGTCAGTCAGGCTCAACTTCTGATGAAAGGAAAATTACTGTGGGGCTGTAAGATAGAAAATTTCCAGAACTCACACGGGGTTGGGTATTTTACTTTTCACCTTGTTAAATACGTGGGCATTCAGTAACCATCCTAGAAGGACCAGGTCTTACACAAAAGGTTAATTCAACCCTAGAATAAAGGCCACTCTAAAATATTATAAAAGAAAATATCCAAAGATCACAGTAATCTGCAAGTAATTTTAGTGTCTGCCAGAAAAAAGTAATCACTTAAAAGAATACCAAAAAACACAACACTCGACATAAATGCATGTCTGTAATCCAATAAAAAATTACTAGATAACAAAGAAACAGAAAAATGCAAATCAACTCCAAATATAAGTTTTAAGCTTCTTTAATTTCAGTTAGTCAAAAATGGGAGTTCAGGGCTACCTGGCTGGCTCAATCGGAAAAGCATGTGACTCTTGACTATGGATTGTGGGTTCGAGCTTCAATTGGGTATAGAGATTACTTAAATAAATAAGCTTCAAAAAAAGGTGAGAATTCAATTACTAAACTAATAGCTATAATTCTACTGTCACTAGAATATATAAATACCACATGTTGTGGACACTTTCGTATAAAAGCAAGCAATATAATTATAGCTTATCATCACTTACCAAGAGCTTTTCAAAACTTTAAATAAATAATAACATTATTCATAAAAAGCTGTGTGGTCACTACTATTATTTGTTAAATTTATACTTTGGGCCAGGGAGGCTCAAAAATGTAAAAATACTTGAAGTGTAATAACTGGGACTTCAATCTACTGTCCCCAAATATACTTAATTTTTTATTTCAGTGCATTATCTAAAGTAGGTGTATAATTATTAAAAGTTGCATGATTCCATTAATGATTTATTTAATGATTCCATTAAATAAACATTCCTGACATTAATGATGTCATGGTTTGTCTCCTAAACATATATCTCTCATATATCTGATGGTGATACTTTCCACCTAAAAGGTCTTCCCTAAAAAACTTAAAATCAAGGCTCAAAGGATCATAGTAAAAAAGCTAATACTATGTTATATATTTTTAGATGTCTCTTATGGCAATATCAAAAGGATTTATAAAATCACAAAGAGAAATGATTGACAGCATTACTTTGAGATTATTATATTGTACATGAATGGTAAATATTATAAAGCAATTATTTATGGGGAAAAGAAAACTAACATTGATTAATTATAATGTGCCTAGTTTTTCTTCTACATCACTAGCTGATTCTTCTCAGTTTCTCTTATTGTTTTGTCTCTAAATCTAATCCTATTAGATTACAATAATGCTACTCTAATCTGGCCCAGTTAGTTGTTTCTTTCTAATTACTTATTTATACATTGGATCTATCATGTAGATTTTGTTTATTGGGTTTGCTTAGGAGTGAGATCATTGTTTTAGGATTCTGGTAAGAATGACAGAATTGGGTTTGATGCAACCAGGAAGTATAAAATAATGGAGAGATACATATGCATATACATTTACAAATGTATGAATTACTCTGAAGTCTTAAAATAATAACATATCTAATGAAATTTCATGCATACCTTCTTTTTTTTCTTTTAGAGATTTTATTTATTCATTTGAGAGAGAGTGAGAGCACAAGGGGGGGGAGGGCAGGGAGAGAGGGAGAAGCAGACTCCCTGCTGAGCAGGGAGCCCGACACTGGGGCTCAATCCCAGGACCCCGGGATCATGACCTGAGCCGAAGGCAGATGCTTAGCCAACTGAGCCCCCCACGTGCCCCTCATTCATAGTTTCAAGAAGCACTGGTAATGATCATGAAAGTGACTAAGTCCACATCTATAGGTAAGTCAACATGGAGCTTCAGTGGTGGTTTCAACCTCAATTTCAAAGAAATGAACAAGTGATTATTAAATATTCATAAATCTTAAGTAGGTCAGAATGGCATATTGAAAAGAAAAAGTGAAAATCACATAAAGAAAGATTTTCTGGAGAAATCTGAAAATCACCTGTGAGGAAACACAGCCAAGGGTAATTGACCTCCCGATGGTGAAATACATAATAGAACAGACACTTATCTACCTAGTAGCTTGAGTGTTTTGTTGATTTTCTTATTTTTAACATGAAAATGAAAGTTTTTAATTTCTAGTCCTTTCCAACTTTTTATTATCTTTGCAAAAAAGTAGTTCAGGTTATTGAAATCACTTCCAAACTCAAAAATTTTATTTCTGATCTCAGACTACACAATTGCCATCAAGAAGCAAATGAAAAGCACTCTTTTTTGATATGCAAATTAGAATATCAAACAGCCAATTTTGTGTATACTTCATATATTCTGAAATGTCATTACACTTTGTAGAAGACCAGGTGTGCAATCAGAGATAAGCTTTCTATCCTAGTAACAGTAATCAATATGACTTCATATTTTGACTTGATAAAAGTGAACTTGACTATATGACTCCATTCCAAAGAAATCACAATAAGAAAAAGCTAAACAAAAGGATTTGCGTTGTCCCTAATTTTTATGTTTCTAGGTCTGTTACTATCATTTGTGTTCTCTTTGTCTCATTTGATGTCACATTTTCTATTTTATTTTATTGGTAGGAAGATAAAGTTTCCTATAAGGCTGATTAATAAATAAAATAAATAAGAGTTTAGATGCATTAGATACCAAAGTTATTTTTTGTGTAGGAAATAAAAATTACAGAAATCCACTAGCTTATGTTACCTGATTTATGGCACTATATTTGATCCACCTAAATATATGTCAGTGATGAAGACACTTATCTGAAAACCCATTTGGTAGAACTTTCAAGTAGTTCATTTAATAGCTCATTTAACTATTATGAGAAGTATAATGAGGTGATTCAGAGGAATCCTGGTTTGGGTGAACTGGATTTTTATTCCTTATTCCGATCATATCTGCATGTACCTGAGCAAGTTACTTAATATTCGAAGATCTCACTCTCCATATTTGGAAGATGGAAGAGTTGGCCTTTATGATCTCTTTATATAAAAGTTAATGTTCTATCCAAATACCAAATAAATTGTTTTTAATGAATATGTGGTAGTTTATGATGTCTTCCCCCTTAGCTTGTTAATACTAGTGCTAGAATTTGATTAGAATGACAAGGTACAACTTCAAAAAACTGGAAGCAACCTTACAACTGTGTCCTCTCAGATCAACCAACAAGTGATTGAGTTCCTTTTGTTGCAAAAAAACGCATAAAATATAATTGCTGCTCCCAAAGAATTTGAAATCCCCCATATATGAAAGACCAATAAAAACATGCTATCCTGTAACTTTAAAGAATGATATTGGTGTAACAATTTGCTACCTTTCAATTTCTAGTATAGAAATCTATCTTGAAGAACCCACAAGGGTGTAAAGAGATAGCTAGACCTCATACATGATTAAAACCAAGATTGCAATCACTGTACTCCAAAACTCTCAATCTCTGTCTCTCTGTCTCTCTTTGCCTGTGTGCATACCCCTCTTCTCTGCATGTCAGTTTTATTCTCTGGTATTAGCCACTTCAACCAGGATATTAGAAGATGGGTCCCAAGTTCACATTTCTTAGATTTACTATAATAGATGGGTTATGAATGAGATTTCTTGTCCCAAGTTAAAAACAAAACAAAATAAAACAAACACACCAACTAACAAAAAAAACCAAGAAGGGGGCGCCTGGGTGGCTCAGTTGGTTAAGCAGCTGCCTTCGGCTCAGGTCATGATCCTGGAGTCCCGGGATCGAGTCCCGCATCGGGCTCCCTGCTCGGCAGGGAGTCTGCTTCTCCCTCTGACCCTCCTCCCTCTCATGCTCTCTGTCTCTCATTCTCTCTGTCTCAAATAAATAAATAAATAAAATCTTAAAAAAAAAAAAAAAAAAAAAACCAAGAAGGAAGAAAATTGGCCAGGCATGGGAATGTAATAATATGATTGGCCTGGTGTTGGTCAGGTGTATTGGCCAAGTGACCACGGGATCTGTGAAATGAGGCCAGGTCCACTTGAACTGCAAGTTTCAGCAGGAAGCAAGGAAGGAGCTTGCACTAGAAGAGGAGTACTGTCTGGGGAAACTGAAAAAATAGCTACCAATAAAAATAGCTAATAAGCTCATTCAGAGAATAAAATGGCCAACCCCAGCTCCTGGACGAGTAAAGCATGATCCAATAGCTAAAGACTGGATGCCATCTAGCTGGGTAACAGCACAAAACTGGGAGCACCAGCATGGAGGAGTGCAGGTAGGAATATGCTTGGGGACAGTGAGTGGGTTAGTTTGGTGGGAACCCTGCACAAATCCAATCAAGCAAGGTCAGTTCCTCGGGAAACGTTATGATTTTAATTCCCTCTTCATATTTCCACTTCAGAGCACATTGCCAATTTCTCTATATTTAGAAGTTTCTGTGTGGTTGCTCTTTTCCTTTGTCATAAATGATATGATGCCTGCAAAGAAACACGTATGCTTGTTTTCTGAAGATACCAGGATTAGTATAACCTGGGAAGACAGAATTGATCTAATAAGAAAGAGTTGGGGGGCTTGTAGAAAAAAGAGAGTACTCAGGTTATCTGAACCAAAAGAGAAGAAGGCTTAAGATTATTGCTGGCATCAGGCAGAGAGCAGTGGTCTGCTGGTAATTCTAGCGAAACACAAAGAACTTAGACTTGATAAAATAAATAGAACATTTCACTCTCCACTGGGGAAAATTATTTACATAAAAATAATAATCTTTCTCTACTAGATACCAAGGGATCCTAAATGTCAGGTAAAAATTTGCATGTTTGGATTAGTTTGAAATATAAATTTAGAGCCAAGTTATTATGATGATTATTTTATTTTATTTTTGACCTCATTTAATATTACTAAGAACTTTTACTTCTGTTTTATATAAGATAAAATCATATTACCCAGAGATAGGAGTAGAGCAGCAACAGAAATACAGCCCCAAATTGATTAACTTCAATAAGAAACTCTCTTTTGGGATAAAAATTATTTTTTCGATACAGAATAAATATGTCTTTCTAGTCTTCTAGGACTAATCCTTTGATTATATAGCCCTTTCTTCATTCTTCTTCTGAAGAAGTATTATGCTTCCCTCTTTTCCTTGATTAATTCTCTTCCAACTGAGGACCAATTGAAACACTTTTAAAACAAGAAATTGGTTTTCATTGGCAGGAATTGCGGGTTCTTTTGTGACTTAGAGAACAAGGGGAAACCGATATCAAGAATGAATTTACAAGCAATCACTTCTAAAGCTAAGAGAATTGGAATGGGAAGGGTAGTGTGAAATTAGTGCAATTTTCCAATAGACCTGGTAGTGTAACTTTTGACTCAGGCTCTGTCCTTATGGTAAATCTGAGGTTCACTAATATCTATACACACTTGCTACATCAGCCTCCCTGTATCTTGATTTGTTGAAATATCACATCAGGCCATACATTAAAACAATTTTTTTCCTTATAATCCTAATTGTTCATTATGCCCTGATAACTTTCTTTTTCAGTTGTGGAATTTATTCTTTCTTGGTTTCTGTGTGATTCATTGGGACTTTCTACTAAAACGTAAGAGTAAACAAACGAAAACTACTTCCAGAGAAATGTAATTTAGTGCATAATTACCACTTAGTGAGAAGGTTGTTAAATAGAGTCTGGGGGCTGATATCTAGGGATAAAGATGGAGGAACACACTGGACTCCCAACCATTCTCAATCCATATGTGGAATCACCCTATTTCCAATTTGTTGAGTAATATTGAAGCAAGTGAAGAATATTAAAATAACATCAATGTATTTTGGAGGACTGAAATTAAATTTTATTAATAACAGAAGTTTTTATAAACTTTAATAAAACTACATTTATATAATATATCTAAAATATGTTCAGCATATCACCAAAATCTTACAGGAAAATATTGGGCCAACAGTGATGAAATGTTAATAAGAGGCATGGATAAACTAAGTTTTTCATCATCCAATGTACATTGAAAGCAATAAACTCTGAGAAACAAACTGAGGGTTCTAGAGGGGAGGGGGGTGGGGGATGGGTTAGCCTGGTGATGGGTATTAAAGAGGGCATGTACTGAATGGAGCACTGGGTGTTATACACAAACAATGAATCATGGAACACTACATCAAAAACTAATGATGTAATGTATGGTGATTAACATAACATAATAAAATAAAAAAAAATAGAAAACTTAAAAATTCATTTTAAAAAATGTGGGTAAGGCATCAACGGGCAGCTTGTTGATATCAGAAATCATTCGTTTAAACTTCATCCCTATATCATTAAGAAGACAGTCTTGGGGTGCCTGGGTGGCTCAGTCGGTTAAGCGTCTGCCTTCAGCTCAGGTCTGGGATTGAGTCTGGCATGGGGCTCCCCCCCTCAGTGGGGAGTCTGCTTCTCCCTTTGCCCCTCCCCCTGCTCGTGCTCTCTCTCTCTCCAGTAAATAAATAAAATCTTTCATAATAAAAAGAAGACAGTCTTGCTGCTTGTGGTTTTTCTAGAAAATAAAGCATTTATCTATCATTTATACATTCATCTCAATTAAATATTTTATGCTAGTCAAATAAAAATTGACATCTGAACACACAGAACTTATAATTTAGTAGTTTATCACAATCTATTTCCCACAAAATTAAGGATGTATTACAATGGTGGTGCAAAAAAATTTCCATAAGAATATACAAACAGGGGAGATTCTAGTTTTAATGCCTTTTAAAGAAAAGGCTTCAAACAGAAGGTAAATTTGAGGGATGGAGGAATAACAATAGTTAGGAAGAGAGGCCAAAAATCACATGAAGAAACAATTGTATGTTATAACTTATTATTATTATTATTTTTTAAAAGAATGGACACATAGAAATAATGTGATAGAACATTACCTTTCTATCACCTCCGAATCAGATCTACATACATTCAAGGAAACTGTGAAGAGTTTAGTTTGACTAGAAATTGAGGAAAAGCAACAAAACTAATATTTACTGACCATATAATATACGACAAAGATCAATATTAGGTGTTTAATATATTTCCTTATTAATTACTACAGTGACTTCTAAGTTAAACCCAATTCTCCCAATTTTTCTGGCAAAAAACACAAGTCTAGAGTTTTATGTGTCCATGGTCAAATCACTGGTGAGTAGTGAGGTTAGGATTTGACCCCAAGGCCATCAGATTTCAAATGCTATGCTCTTCTCAACATCTCCATTTTTCCTAAACTATGTCCTTCAACGCTGTTCTCAATAGGTACCCCATAAAAAAGGTATTTTGTGAAAAAAAATTCATTTGGGAAATATTTCAATCTACATCCAATCCCTGACTATTAATTCACACTAGCATCCTAAAGGGTCTGAGAATTACAGAAAAGCAACTTGATTAACTTTCCTTATCATACCAATGCCCAAATGCCCTTGACTTTGGAGACTTTTTTTTACTAAAATATAACACCTATTAGTCTCCCCAAATGGGAATCCTGTGGGAAACACTACCTTACTGGAAAAGCATAGAGTGCATGAGTGGGACTGTTAGGACATTTTTAAGAGTTAAAATAAAAATACTGAATCAGCAGCAGAACACAGAATGCTTACAAGGACAAGCTGAGGAGAATGGACTTATTCCCACAAGCAACTGGGAAAGAATTTTTGAAGGATTTTGGAAAAGAAAGTGATGCGGTACTATAATATCCCAAATATCCCATGTATCTTGAATATTTAATAATAATTATAGATATTTCAGCAATAATTTTTCAGACATCACAACCTCTGCTAATTTAATGCCTCCATCTTTATATAAGAAAATTTGCATCTCTTGAGTCGAGTGAATGCCAAACTTCACTAGAATAATGGTTCTACTGTTTTTGGTTTGCCACCATCCATCTTTTAAAATCATTATTTTAATGCATTTATGATTTACCATGATGAAAAATTGTTGAATACTAATACCCAGAATAACTTTCTTAGAGGCAGCTCTGTGCAATTAATGGCTAAAATGTTTTCATCCTTGACACGTCAATTAAAGTTTGCTTTTCTATAAATTGTGTGAATTGTTTCTATGGATAAATAATGTATTAAATGGAAAGTTTATAGCTGCTTATGTTATACCTGCCTGTGCCACAGAGGTATACACCCTTTATGGAAAGAGATGGCTTCGAACCAAGTTTTCTAAACCGCCAAAGTGTCCCAGTCCCATGAGGCTTATCACTTGTTGTTGATACAATGTTAAAATACAATGTCAAAAGTGTAGTTGTTGGGAGGACCTTCTCATACCGGTGAAAAGTACAGATTGTGGGGCTTCCTTCCAGACGAACTGAAACAATATCTTGGATGGGGACAAAATATAGGCATTTTGGAGAGTTTCCAGGGGACGCAGATGCCCACAAAGACTTAAAAATCCTGACTTAGTAAGTCAGGTCAGAGAGAGGGAAAAAAATCTCACTCGAATTTCAAAAGTAGCTGTATAAGAGCAGTAAACCAGATGAAGACTTATTAAACAACCATTTTATGTAAAAATGCCACTGAGACGCTGTAAGATGCCCTCATGTAAAACTAAAAAATTGTAAAAGCAGAAGAAAGCATAAATGAAAAAGACAATAAACATTGGCTGTAATCTTATAAATACACAGGATTCGTATGTGTTAATAATATGTATAAGAGCCTCAAGTTTTTATAAATAGTGATAAATTGCCCAACCAGCACATTTTATAAACATGAAAACCAAGACTCAAGAACCTAGCCATACCTCAACGATGCAGACATGTTCCCGACCCAAGGACTTGAAAAATTCCCTCTGCCTACAGGCTCTTTCTCTAGGAACTTTTCCTGGGTTTCTCACCCAGAAGCCTATGACTAAAGTTTTATGTGTTATGATATAATTTGGGAGTGCAATCTCAGAGATGCAGGAGTGAGGGAAAAAAGAGACTAATGAGATGGGAAACTAAGGCAAAGGGTGGAGAGAGCAAACAAAAAAGGTTGTGTTACAGTTGACCCCTGCTTGGTATCAAGGCAGGCTAATGTCTCCATCTCATGGGGCCATCTTCTGAGGTCATAAAAGACTGTCTCAGGATTTACTTCTGCTGATAAAGTGAGAAGAATATTTCATACATCATAAATATTCACATAACATGCCTTTATGTCTTCATTTATCTAGGTCAGCACTGTTGAATAGGAATTTATGGGATGAAAATGCTCTGTATCTGTCCTCTTCAATAGTATGGAAGCCACTAGGCCCATGTAAGTATGGAGCACTTGAAGTGTGGCTAGTGTGACTAAGTAACCAGATTTTAAATTTAATTTAGATGTAATTAATTTAATTTTAATTTAATTCACTTAAATTTAACTAGCCACATGTGGCTACTGGCTCTAAATTAGCGTGTCTATAGATATTTATTGATAATTTGCCAAACGAATTTTTAAAACAACTGCCAACTACAAATGAGTCACTTTTAAAGATTGAAATCATGTAGAAGCAACAGTTTGACCCACATTTTGTATTTTAAATTTCCCTTCTAGAATCTCACGTGAGGATTAAATAAATGAAGGGGCAGTTTGATTTATAACATTGGAACTAGAAGTGTTTCTTGGGACAGAGTTCATTGAATTGTCTGACTAGTCTAAGGCTTTCTATTTTCTCCCTGAATTATCTGATTGGACTCAGTACTAACAAGACTAGGACAAAGGTTCCTGAAAATGGAGTTTAAAATTCTTAAACTTAAAAAAAAAACAACAAAATACGATCTTTATTTTAACTCCCCCCAAAGTCTTCCTTAAGTCTGAAGATACCTGCTTCAGTTCTGCCTAGACAGCTTGGTGACCTGGCTTGCTAGGAGTAGCCTCCTGAGGAAAAGAAACCACAGGAATACCGGTCACAAGAGGGCACAGTGAAGTGAACCTTCCCCAAACCTGCTCCCAATACCACCCATCAGGGGCTAGAGGAATGGTTTTAAACTCTACAGAACACTAGCTTAATGAATACTTGGGATGCTTTTCATTTTCTTCCAGATTTCAGCCTTTCTAGAAGCAGTCAAGCTGTCCTAACCTTTTCTAAAAGTGAAATCTATGTGGAGACAAGAATATTCCCTGAAATATCTCTACAGAAAAGAACAAAGACAAAGGCACTGGGCTGCCACAAGCCATTTTGATTTTATTCCTTGTATTTTTTTTTTTGCACATATTAAAAATAGAGAGTGAAAGCCATTCAGTGAAAGGGATAGATGTCATCATAATAAAAATACAATTTGTTATATTGCCAAAATAACAGGGGCAGTAATTTAACAGCACTGAAAGAAACATGTGATAGAAAATTAGAGACAACATTAGGCTTAACCCAATTAAGTGGCATACATTTAATGACCTCCGGAGAAAGTTAATTTTTTAAACCACTCTCTCTCTCTCTCTCTACCTGGAAATATCTCTTTATGTCTAACTTAAATATCTCATGGTGCAATTTAAATTCATTTCCTTTTTGTGATACTCAATGGAGTAAAAAGTATAGACTACTTTCGTTTGAGGGATAAGCCATAATTTGTTTAAAGATCGATAAATATGCAGCTTCTCAGATTTCTCCAGGCTAATGACTCTATTTAATGTTTCCTTAGAGGTCTCCATTATTGTTGTCATTCTACCCTGAACTCCGTCTAAATTCTCTGCATTCTTTTTAAGTTGATGAGACTCTCAGTCATTGCCATAGACGGTGACCCTATATGCCAAGTGCATGGTGCACAGCACTGCACAGCGAGGCTTGGCTGCCATGCTTGCCATGCCATTGTACATAATCTGCTCTGTGCCCGGGGTTCAGTATTGTCTTAATGTACTATACTGGAGTGGAGTCCAGTATGAACAGAGATGCCAAGCAACTGACTCCACTTCAGTGATATTTGTAGATCCGTAGGTAAAAGTGGTCTTTCCAGTATTTACCTTTCTCACTTGATTTTTTTTCCTTTTTATTTTTCTCACTCTTAGTAAATTGCTGCGATCTGGCTGTGTATGTACACAGCTTGGTGGCTGTGTTTTAAAGTTTCCCCCTGTGTTGTTCTCTGAAAACCCTAACAGATTAGAATACCTGATTTCCTGCATTTTCCTTGCTTATCGCTATTTTCTTTTTCAAGCCTTGAGAAAATGACTTGACATGGTGTATGAATGTATACCTTTCATGCCTATATGCTTGCCTCTGATGTTTATAGCTCTGTTTATTTTTCTTCAGATTATTATTTCATCAGTTATCCTACTGCTTCCCTAGCGTTTCACAGGCAAATCTCTTTTACTTTCTTAGAGTTGTACAAAAAGGTAGTGAAATCATGAATAGCCTAGAGCTTTTAAATATAGAATGGGTATTAACTGGACTCAAGTAACTATTTCATCGAGACTGGGAAAAATTATTGAATTTAGAGAGCTGGGTACAAGCGCCTTAAGAAAGATTCCTGAGTGATCACCGCTGTATCTCCTAAATGTTACTTTGTATTTGTGCTTCTATCTTTCCTTTTATGAATATAGTGTAATGAGTTACAAATTCTCATTTAATTTGTATTTTTCTATGGAATGACTGAGGTTATTGCTGGTTAGTTTTCTGTTTGCAAATTAAGCATTCAATTGTGGCGTGTTCAATAGCTTACGCTTGATGATCATAAGATCACACTAAAAAATACTGCTTTAAAAAAGGAGTTGAGGGACGACGACTGGGTGGCTCAGATTGTTTTGCGTCTGCCTTTGGCTCGGGTCGTGATCTCGGGGTCCTGGGATAGAGCCCCACATCAGGGTCCCAGCTCAGCGGGGAGTTTGCTTCTCCCTCTCCCTCTGCCCCTACCCCTGCTTGTGAGCGTGCTCTCTCTCTCTCTCAAATGAATAATAAAAAAAAAATCTTAAAAAAAATAAAAAAATAATAAATAAATAAAAAAGGAGTTAATCTGTGCAACATACTATATGTTGTCAAGGCATGTCTTCCACAATAAGAGTTCGATTTCTTGAACTTTTAATTTCACAATTTCTTGAGTAATTTTCACTTCAAGCTCTGGAATGCTGACAATTTTCACCTATTTTAGTACAATTGTTATAATTCATTATTCTTGTTAGGGGATCTGTTATACCCAGGGTTAAATTTGGCTTACTAGTTTTCTTAGAATCAACACAATGTCTTCTAATGAAACAAAATTTATGCATTTTTGAGAATGTAGATCATCATGTCCTCTCAAAAGAGCTTTGGATTGCAACTGAAAATGCTAAGTACATAAATTTACTTCAGAAACAAATACTTTACCATAAAAAAATGAGATGGGTAATCAGTTTCATTTTAGTTAATGTCCTTATCAGCAACTACATCCTTTTATAGTGGCAATCATTAATAGCTAATAATAGATTACTATAGATAACAGCATATGCTATAGTGACAAGAATTAGTCTAATAAAATAGCAATAATATTTAACATGTAGTTCAGATAGGTAAATTTCCCTTGCTAGTTTTTCTATGGGACTACTGTAAATGCATTATTCAACCAGAGGAGTAAAATTGATTCTTTTTTTTTTTTTTAGAGAGAGGGAGAGAGAAGGGTGGGGACGGGCAGAGAGAGAGAGAATCTTAAGCAGACTCCATGTCCAGTGAGGGGCCCTACACGGGGCCCTTTGGGGGGCTTGTTGCAGGGCTTGATCTAACGACCCTGAGATCATGACCTGAGCTGAGATCAAGAGTGAGAGGCTTAGCTGACTGAGCAACCCAGGCACCCCTAAAACTGATTCTTAAAAAAGAAAGGCATTATTGCCATTCTAAAAGTGGTGAAGGTTTATGCTTAGCAAAATTGACATTACCCATAAAGTAAATACGAGGTGATGGACAAAAATGCTGAACCAAAAACTGGGGCCTGTTTACTTTATGAATATATTTATTATGTAATTATCAAACCAGCAGAAACTTAGTCAACACGTGTGGTGAAAAAAGCATGGTTTGGGATCAAAATACATGCAATACCACTTAATAATTGTGTGACCATGAGCAAATCACTCTGGAGAATTTCTTTCTTCCTAGTACAAAGGGTAATAACATCACTTCATATAATTAAGCGAAATTAATGTAAAAATTCCCATGGATAAGCTATTCACCCAACATAGAATATTTATTTTTTTAGACTATATCATGTGGGGAAATATAGCATATATGAGAATAGAAGACAGTCATGTTTTTCATCCTCTGCTTGTCTCGTTGGCAAAAATACATGATTCATATAATTAAAAATTATTACATTTGTGATGGGTACTATTTCTTTTATTAACTTACAATGTATTATTTGTTTCAGGGGTACAGGTCTGTGATTCATCAGTCTTACACAATTCACAGCGCTCACCATAGCACATAACCTCCCCAATGTCCATTACCCAGCCACCTCATCCCTCCCACCCCCCTGCCCTCTAGCAGCCCTCAGTTTGTTTCCTGAGATTAAGAGTCTCTTATGGTTTGTCTCCCTCTCTGGTTTCGTCTTGTTTCATTTTTCCCTTCCTTCTCCTATGATCCTCTGTCTTGTTTCTCAAATTCTTCATATCAATGAGATCATATGATACTTGTCTTTCTCTGATTGACTTATTTCGCTTAGCATAATACCCTCTAGTTCCATCCACGTCATTGCAAATGGCAAGATTTCATTTTTGAATGCTGCATAATATTTCATTGTATATATATACTACATCTTCTTTATCCATTCATCGGTTGATGGACATCTAGGCACTTTCCATAGTTTGGCTATTGTGGACATTGCTGCTATAAACAGTGGGGTGCATGTATCCTTTCTGATCCCTACATTTGTATCTTTGGGGTACCCAGTAGTGCAATTGCTGGGTCATAGGGTAGCTCTATTTTCAACTTTTTGAGAAACCTCCATACTGTTTTCCAGAGTGGCTGCACCAGCTTGCATTCCCACCAACAGTGTAGGAGGGTTCCCCTTTCTCTGCATTGTGATGGGTACTATTAAGAAGAAGCAAATAGGTCCAGGATGGCAGCTATTTCTGGGATCTGGCCTAATCTCAAGGATAAATGAAGCCACACCCAACAAAGTAGCATTTAAGTTGGGATCTAAAGCAACAAGAAAAGGCTAATGAGTCAGTCTTTCTATCAGGAAAAAAAAAAAAAAAAAGCAGCTGAACATTCTCAGATCCAAAGCTGCTTGTCATGAACCAGAAATGATGTGAAGGTTAGTGAAGCCATGAGTGGCCCTTAAATTTCGCTTTTCCATAATCCACCTGTTTGTGAACTCCCTAATATTTTTAAAATCTTTTTGCCCTCCTTAATGCTTAATATTGTAGTTTTGTTTATGATAGAGACAAAAAAATGCTAACTTGAAGTCTGGTTATTTTATGTGGGTAGGGCCAAACTAAGTATGCTTTCCCAAGCATCAAGCTTAGTCATAACTATATTTTCATTTGACCAAAAAAAATGATTGCACACATTTATATTAATAAGAATTCATTGACTGCCAGACTGGAGCCATCAGGAATTACAGGAATCTCATGGGCCTATTCCACATCTTAAAATTTGCTATTGTTTGTAGTTAACAGCACTCAAAAATGTGCTTTTGTACTTAGTGCTCCATTCTTTACCAGATCAATTGGGATATTTCCAGTTGAAAATATTTTTTAAAACACGAAGGTTTTTTTTATTAAACATATACATTTTGCTTCTTTCTTTTCAGTCCTCTAAAGGATTCGTGAATTCGTCAAATTCTTTACATAGGAGGCCATTTAACATTTTGTTTCAGAAAAAAAGAAAAGAAAAAATGAAGATTGCTGAGCTATCTTCCAGAGGCCCTATCACCAAACAATGTGCTCATTATTTTTAGTTTGAGCATGAACAGATGTGGATTTTTTCTTATTTATTTCAAATAAGAACTACCAGTATCATAAGCAATTTAACAGCCATTCTGCTTTAGGCCAAAGAACTCAATAAATGTTTATTGCAGTTGTCCTAAGGAGCCACTTCTAAATTAACCTGTTCCTACTACTACTGACCTTTAATATAGTGCCTTAAATATGGACCTGAGAAAGAAAATTAGCAAATGTGGCATAGTATCAAAATCGTTTGTTTTCATTTTTATACTTCTTTGGTATTTTGCAAATCCTAATTACATATCCCATATGTTTTGTGAGGGCACGAAACACTAAAAGAACTTCCTTGATTGTTTAGTTTAAAAGCTTTATTGCTAAACAGCAAATATATTCAGACTAAAATCTATCAAGTCAACCATCATTTAAATGAACAGGGAAAAGTGCGACAATAGATGTACTAAAATTACTTCTTTTAAATCAGTAACGTCAGTACCAGTTGAAGTAGACTCTAATTGAAATGCATTTTCATGTATTCAATTCATTCCAAATACAAGCTTTATGCAATTACCTCGTTAGCCAAGAATGGGCAAACATGAAAACACATTATTTCCGTTGACATTTAAAAGTTTGGATATTATTAACATACATTGATTGATTGATTGCTTAAGCTTTGCAGATACTTCCAATTTTTTAGGAGTAAAATTGCAGATCTGCCTGTGAATTTTTGTTATATTATGATTTTCTTGGTAGAATGTCATGCTTTCTCTTCCTTATAACACTTTCTTATATCATTATATCCTGTTATTTCATTTTCCTTGGCTCTTTCTTTTTGCCAATCTGGCTTTCAGGTTTTTTTTTTTTTTTTTTAATTTAAAATCTTCCTAACCTAACAAGGAACTTTCTTTTTTTTTTCATTTTACTCTTTGTTGTTCCATTGTTCAAATTGGCTCTTGATTTTACCTGACACTCAGTCCTGTATAAGAGTGTGTTTATTTCCATTATCTGAAATATTTATTCTAATAGATTGAACAAGTAAAAGACAATGTTCAATGTAATATAATATGATTTTTCCTCCTTTGTAATCACAAAAATATAATCCCTTTCCCTTTTACTGATACTCCAATCAAACTAATTACTTGATATTTTAATTATGCTTTAATTCCTTAAACATTTAACATTTTATAATTATATTTTCATATTGTTATTATTAACAATTCCTTAATAAGTCAAATTTTTCTTATACTCATGCTCCCTTGCAAATATGAATAAATGCTGCTTGACATTTCAGGATTCCTACTTCCTGATATGCTTAATGGGTTAAAAATGAATAGGAGTTCATTATTCATCATGTATTATAGGGGTGCTTCTCTTTTACTGGCTGATTCAGTGGCTATAATTTTGACTGTTAATGAATTATGAAACCATGTTTATATGAAATGGTTATCAAATTTTCTATCAGCCTTTTCAAGAATAGTTTCAGCCTAAAACAAGAGTCCTAACAGGCTAGAATATAAATCACTTACATTTTGTTGGTGCAGTTTATTATTACTATATTAGATGGGGTGGATAAGATGTTATAACAGAGAACAATTATTAGCTCTTCAGGGTAATAGAGGATTGAGAGTAGCTGGGAGAGAATGTCAAGGGATGAGGTTTTCATATTTTGGGCTTTAGGTGAACAGTGAAGAGACATTGCTTGTTTTCTAACTTTGAGTATGGCAATGGAAGGAAGGCACTTTATTATTCTTACCTTTCTTCTGTACCTCCCACTGTTTTGAGTATCTCGTATCTTGTTTTCAACTCTGAACATACTTCTGTCTCCTGCATTTCTTTCCCTCTCCCTTACCCTTTTCCTGTGATCCTGATTTGGAATTTTCTAAGAAGTAATGTAAATGTTTGAAAGAATATCTTGGCACAAATGATTATAAACTTACCCCATGTCCAACAAGAAGATTATTTCTATACATGACCACATTTCTACTTAAAATTCAGTTCTTTTTTTTTTTAATATTTTATTTATTCATTTGAGAAAGAGAGAGAGTGTGCAGGGGGAGGGGCAGAGAGAAAGGGAGAAGCAGACTCCCCACTGAATAGGGAGCCTCTTGCAGGGCTCTATCCCAGGACGCAAGGACACGACCTTAGTCAAAGGCAGATACTAAACCAACTGAGCCACCCAGGCATCCCTTAAAATTGAGTTCTTTGGAGGAACTACCAAATTACCGACATACTCTTAGTATTGTTTATTTTTTTTCCCCCTGGGAAATAATAAACTTATATAGAGACTGTTTTTTTCCCCCAGATTTATGTTAGTATTTCTTTACATGTAGGACAATGTACCCTCAAGATGGAGTGTTCACCTTGATTTTGTTTCCTAATACAAAATTTTCTAAAATAAGACCTGCATTTTTTATATATCAAGAACATGTCATCAAAATTAAATTAATTTAATTTTGTTCTCCCTTTCTCTAAAATCCTAATGTTCATTGTATATCTTGGCACTGTATCCAACAATGTTTTGCAAAAACAAAATGTGACTAAGTTGTTATCATTTTCCATAGAATAATCTACTTTTTTCATCATATTAACAATAAAAGTAAAATATCTTTAAAATGTTAGATGCATTATTAATAATTAAAATTAGAAAACAGAAAAATACTATACCATGTCTAATTATAACTGTATAGAAAATTTCTGGAAGAATAAACAATTAATTGTTAAGAATGTTACTCTCTTGAGAAGGGGACTTGGAGTCTAGACTCAGAGAAGATCTATTATTGCATTTGTTGTTTCATTTAAATGGTTTAGTTATAATAAAGTAAGCAATTGGTTTTTATTTTTGAATAATGAATGATGAAGATCACTGAATAGCACATGACATGAGAAATACAAGTTTGTATCTTAAACAAGAACAAAACTACCAAGATAGCCATAAAACATATTTGTTTTCTGAGTAAACCATGTTTTCCAGATATATTTATATTGTGCACACACACATAGTTACTTATTGTTCAAATATTTGCTAAAAAATTGATGAATTGTAAAGTTATATGATTTCATATATATATGTGTATGTGTGTGCATACACACATATATATAGTATTTACTCAAAATTCTGAATCATGGACATTAGTGATCACTATTTAGAAAAATATACTAATCTTTTTGAAGTGTGATTGTATAGATTTGTTTCCAATGTTGATTACATTTCTGGCTGGCTACTATTTTCACTCATCAGGGCATAGTCTCAAATCCAGCTAGTCCAATCCCATGCAGAGATAGTACATGCCAGAAATACTGTAGGGCATCACTAACTCATGGAGGCTGAAATCCTCACTCTTTTTGAAAGATTAATCTTGCTCTTTACCACCTATAAGACCAGCAGGCTGTGTTCCCTCAGGGGAAAACAGGGCCAGAGACAATGCTATGTAAGCCTCATCATGACAACTTCACTTTTCTAGTCCAATCCTACCCGGATCTGTTGAGAGAAATAAAGACGGTCCCTTTTCAAAACCATTATGACTTTAATGCTCTTTGGAAATGAATTCTTGGCTGAGAATCTATATAAAATGATCATATTTTAAACTACAAAGAATTCAAAAATAGTTTATGTTGGGAAGAAAATAGGAATCGCCAGTGGTATTCTTATAATGTTAATTTGATTGCATATTGGTCTGCTTACAGCCAGATGTCCTCCTTTGCTATTGAGCACATTGAGAAATTAAGATTCCATGCATTTCTCTAATTGCTCCCTTGAAATGAAAACTGTGCCTTTCTTGCAACCATAATCAAAGACCAAAACTACACATGTATGTTAGTACAGTCATCTTTATCAACAAAGATTGAGAGATAACAGTATTATTAATGTTTAATGATGAGTGTGTATGAGGATAGCAATTATATTTTCTCCCCGAAAGTGTCAGCTGCCCTTATTAAGTGAAACTCTGAAAGTTGCAGTTGCATTTTCTCACTTACCGAGGGACTGCAGATACGTATAGAGGAAACAGTGCTCTTGGCTAATTATCTTGTCAGTAGTCACTCCAATATTCCCAACTAAGGAATCAATTTTTAAAAGTCAGGAGGAGATATAATAAACACAGCTTCAGTCATTGACCAACAGAAAAGCATGCCAAGTAGAGTAGTCTTGGCCTAGGAAGGAGGATGATAAAATGTTGAAATGCAGAGGAAAATTCAGTTAAAATTCATTTTAAAAAATTCATCCAATCACTACAGAGTCAGTTATCTGCAAAAATGCTATTTTGTGATAGTTTAACTGGGTTGCTTTAAGTTAAAATGAGACATTTAATATATTAGCTTTATCTTTTACTTTTAAAAGTATTAACTGGAAGTGTTGAATCATTAAATTCCAAACTATTTTCTGCCTCTGTATAACTGAAGAGGTTAAGGAGCTTACTTACTAAAATCAAAATAATTTATTTAGAATTAGAGAAATATTATGCATGTTGATTATCTTCATGTTCTCTAAAAGAACTAATCTAATTAATTAGGCTCTTTAAAAATATTATTAATTATGGCTCTTTAATTGCATTTTATCAATATGATGAGGTATGTTAACTTTCATTTAGATGGACTATTTCATTTGCTACAACTACTCTTTTCATAATTGCTTTTGTGATATTAATTTTCTGGTTTACAATCTGAGGAAGATGAAGAGAGAAAATAGACAAGTTAGCATTATGTATATATTGGAAACAGGCAAAGGGGGTATTATTTTCTCACAATAGGACATCAAAATATATAATATAAAACTATCACTGAAACTATCACTATAAATAGGATGCATGAATCAATAAAATCATAAAAGTTTGAGTATAAGATTTTAAGAAGAACCTTGGAAATGAGCATATCTGGAAGACAGCCATCAAGATGATAAGGGAAAAATTATGACATATGATAAATAATTAAAAAGAATAAATATATCTGGCTTGGAAAACTATAGGTTTAAAAGAAAAATAATTCATATTGATATATATATCTTAATTTTATATATAAGATATGTATATATATATAATTTTTATGTAGGAATTCCAGAGCAGAAATCCCAACTAGCACAGAATAACTAAATATATAGTGAGGCAATTTTTGACTCTTCATAAAATACAATGTTTTAATAGTTGCTTTTACTTCTTTGATTTGTTCATGTTTCTTTTTATTGCCCACTCCTCCCTCCACCCCCACTCCAGGTTTAAGACAGACCCTATTTATCTCTTACTTGGCCTATTCTTTTTTTTTTTTTTTTAATATAGATTTATTTATTTATTTTTTAGAGAGAAACAGAGAGAGAGTGCGAGCACGCGAGGGGGGAGGGGCAGAGGGAGAGGGAGAGAAACTCAGCAGAGTCCCCCCTGAGCGTGGAGCCTGACCCAGGACTCCATCTCATGACACTGAGATCAGGGTCCTGAGATCATGATCTGATTCAAAATCAAGAGTTGGTTGCTCAACCTACTGTGCCACCCAGGTGCCCCTCACTTGGACTATTCTAATAGCCTGCATACCGACATCCATGCCTCAAGTTTGCCAACCCTAATGTTCATTCTTTACTTTTCTGTCAAAAGAACTTTCTGAAATATAATTATGAGTATGTCTTTCCCTTTGGTTTCCCTTCAGTGGTTTCCTTTTACTTAGAGGATAACATTCAAACCCTGAAATACACCGAAACCTTTCACAATCCAGAAAGAAATAGAATTCAAGTGTCTCTTTTATTCTGCCAATTACTCCATGCATCTTACATATAAGTTCTGGAAACTTGATTTATTTGGATTGTCATGCACACTCATACTTCTAAAGATTTACTAATATTCCTGTGCATATGTGAACTGCACCTTCTTTATTTTTCAATCACTTGGCAAAAATTATTTGGAATTATCTCGAATATTATTTCTTCTATAAAATCTTTTCTGACTTTCCAAAGAAGAGATACTCTTTCCTTACCGTCTATTGATTTGATTCTGTTTTGATACATATGATACTATTATCTAGTTATTTCCTTATTGGTTTATTTCTTCGAGAAGAAAGCGAGCTCTCTGGGAACCAACACACATGGTATTTGTATCGATAACTCCAGCAATAAGACAATGCCTAGAACATGGTTGATGCCACATCTTTTTTTAAGTGTAAAAAATAGAAGTGTTTGTGCAGGATGTAGTTGTTGGGTTTTCAGGAATCTTAGAGGAATTAGCTATACTGACATGAGTCTGGATGTGGAATCTCCCAAGAACGTCAGCAAAACACTAAGATTTTACGTTTTCAGAGTAATTTCAGAAAATCAGATTACATACCCACAAACACACACATAAACATACATCCACAAGTACAGCAACAGCAAAAGGGTCTCTCCATAGAAAGTCATTAGGATCAACAATTTTCATGAAGTCCTTTGTACTGGAGACAATTGCTTTCTGCCTAGTGTGTGGAGAAAAATCATTGAAAGAGAAGAGAAGCATCATATGATATGGAATGTAGTCTTCATTAGACACTCTTGACTAACCTGGTATGGTAAAACAGAAAGTTTCAAGAATTGGAACAACTTTGGGGCAACTGGGTGGCTCAGTCGTTAAGCGTCCGCCGTCGGCTCAGGTCATGATCCCAGGGTCATCGGATCGAGCCCCGCATCAGGTTCCCTGATTGGCGAGGAGCCTGCTTCTCCCTCTCCCACTCCCTCCGCGTGTGTTCCCTCTCTCGCTGTGTCTCCCTCTGTCAAATAAATAAATAAAATTAAAAAAAAGAAGAACTGGAGCAACTTCTTTACTAATAAATGACATTTATTTTTTTACTCTCTTGATATACATTATTAAATAGAAAAAAATCTTATTATATACTGCTTAAGAAAAAATGGTACTTTTGTAAAAGACTTGTAGAGAGCAATATATATATATATAAACTGGATCAATTTAAGTTAAAATGAAACATTTAATATGTTAGCTGCATTTTTTACTTTTAAAAGTATTGACTGGAAGCATTGAATCATTAAGTTCCAAACTATTTTCTGCCTCTGTATAACTGAAGAGGTTAAGGAACTTAATTACAAATCCAAATAGTTTATTTAGAATTAGAGAAATGTTATGCAAGTTGATTATCTTCATATTCTCTGAAAAAAACTAAGCTAAGTAATTATGGCTCTTTAATTGCATTTAATCAATACGATGATGTGTGTATATATATACATAATACCTTCTGAATGATAACTAGACGGAAAAAAGGAACTCTCAGAAACATGTAAAATATGTTTGAAATTAAAAGGTGAAACAGACTACATTACTATTTGGTTTAAATTGAGGTCAAATGAAAGCAACATGTATTAAGGTAAACAATAAGCATAAAGAGAATTGCGTAAAAGAAGTAGAAGGCTATATATTTAAGATTTAGATAAAATTCAAAATTTGATTTCATTACAGAGCAGTATTTCAATATGGCCAAAAGTCTATTATATATATTTTTAAGATTTTATTTATTTATTCATGAGATACAGAGAGAGAGGCAGAGGGAGAAGCAGGCTCCCAAGGAGCAGGGAGCCCGATGTGGGACTCGATCCCAGGACCCTGGGATCATGACCTGAGCCGAAGGCCAAAAGTCTATTATATTTTAATTCCCTGCCAGTGTTCTATTTTATCCCTAAATTTAAAAAGATGTATAACATAAATACATGACTTAAAAACAACAATAATAACAAATTGGTGTATTTCAACTTTGCCTGTGATAGGGAAATATATGAACCCAGTGATACACCATTGAGAAAGCGTGCTAACATTCTAAAGCTATTATTTCCATTTTGCATGATATATATATATTATTATTTTTTCTTTTTTTCTCTCTACTTAAAGAACAAATAAACATGCTGCAGGAGAAGAAATATACAGATGGAAGTGGACAGCAGCTTCTTAACTCTTGAATTAGTTTTTTACAACTTAGTTCCCCGATGTTTGTTTCTCATGCTCCCTGCTATCTTGTGAAGAATTTGCTATTGTCTGTCAATGAGTCATATACTGTATTCTCAAATTTGGAGAAAATGCAAAGCTACAGTTGGATATGGCATGAGTCACTGACAGACAATGGAAAGCTCTGAGATGATGCACTCAGAGCTACTTTGCATTTTGAAGAAAAGTGATCAGTCTCTCTCTCTCTCTTTCTCTCTCTCTCTCTCTTTTTTTTTTTTTTTGCTGGCAACGGCTTCCAAATACTCAAGGTTTTACTTCCTTGTCAAAGAATGCAGCCATCAAGAACAGGTATCCCATTCACAATGATAAATATGTTTTAAATACAAGCCATCCTTTTTCTTTCTGTCCTGTTCATATCTCACTGCTAACTATTTTTTACTGTATATGCTGAACATCTTTTTCTATCCTCAGGTGCAGTACATTACCTTTGACAAGGCATACAGATGGGCAGCTCTTTACTGATTCTGTGTATTTGTGGCAGAGGGAATGAGTCCTTCTCCCTACATTGGGTCATCTGTGCCAGATTTCCAAACAACCTCTTCACAAGTTCGTCAGAACCACACCTGAACTTTGTGCCTGCCAAAGCTAAAACAGGACAATCTTATCTGCATCTTTAAAATGCAGATCATTTGAAAATTCCATTTTCCAACAGTGAAATGTTTAAAAGCAGATCCTGTCTCTATAGCTCATGCCATATTAACAAGTATGAGGGGAAGACCTTCACAATGAGATGTTAGCATAGTTTAGAGTTTATCATAGAGCAAAAATGTGCAAACATAGAAATCCACTTAGCCTGAAGCAACTTCTGTTCTTTAAATTTCAGATATTTGGATTTTCAAAAGCATATATAAAGTTGCTGAAGTTTTAGCGTGGTTAAAAAAATGGGGGAGTAGGTGAGATCCTGCAAGGAAATGTAAGAGCCACCTTTCAGATATTTGAAGGGCAGCCGTACCACAGAGGGTTCAGGGACTCAGTGCGTCATTTAGAGGAAACAGTTAAAACTAGGGAATGTCACTCAGAGGAATGTAGACACCTGCACAATATAAACAGATATTTTGTCCTGTGAAGAAAATGACTTTATATGGGGTAATTATCCTGACATTGGCTAAAGAGTTTGTTGCCTGTGTGTCCTGAATACTTTGTAGAATTTACCAGAATGTAAACATCTTGAGGGCAGAGATTGCTTTGTTTTGTTTTGTTTTGTGTACCACTGTCTTACTCCCTTTGCCTAGAACAGTATCTGCCTCATGGTGACACTTAATTTGTCACATAATGAATCTCAAGAATTAAGGACTCTGAAGATTGTGTAGAACATCTTTTAGATTTCCCTGAGATAGCCCCTTTATACTCAATGTCTTTGCTTACAAGCATAGACTTCAATAGAAAACTAAAATAATTTTGATTATACTTTAAAACCAAAAGATGCTTTTAAGATATATATATGTATATATATATATATCTTAATATGTATTAAAAAGATATATTGGGTGCATTTCTTATCAGCCACCAGTGGTTTTCAAATTTCAAAAGTTATAGTTGGGTCTTTCTTGTCTGCTGTTAATTTATTGTTGACTCTTTACCTCATTCTCCAATATGGATGTCCTAAACCATTTTGCTATTTTTTTTTTAATTTTTTAAATTTTTAGAATTTTTTTGAAATAGTTTTATTGAGGTATATTTGACAAATAAAATTGTAAGATATTTAAGGTGTACATTGCGGTGATTTGATATATTCATATACATTGTGAAAGATCCCCCCATCTAGTTCATTAACACATCCATTACCACACATATTTATCTTTTCTTTCTTTTTATTTTTTTGTGAGACTATTTAAGTTCTACTCTCTTAGCAACTTTAACTTATACTATACAGTGTTATCAACTATAGTCACCGTGTTTTACATTAGATCCTCACACCATATTCATCTTACAGCTGAAAGTTTGTATTTTTTTTTTTTTAGTGTTCCATGATTCATTGTTTGCGTATAACACCCAGTGCTCCATGCAGTAAGTGCCCTCTTTAATACCCATCACCAGGCTAACCCATCCCCCTACCTCCCTCCCTTCTAGAACCCTCAGTTTGTTTCTCAGAGTCCACAGTCTCTCATGGTTTGTCTCCCCCTCCGATTTCCCCCCCTTCATTTTTCCCTTCCTGCTATCTTCTTCTTTTTTTTTTTTTAACATATAATGTATTATTTGTTTCAGAGGTACAGGTCTGTGAATCAATAGTCTTACACAATTCACAGTGCTCACCATAGCACATACTCTCCCCAAACCAGCCACCCCATCCCTCCCACCCCCCACCACTCCAGCAGCCCTCAGTTTGTTTCCTGAGATTAAGAATTCCTCATATCAGTGAGGTCATATGATACATGTCTTTCTCTGATTGACTTATTTTGCTCAGCATAACACCCTCCAGTTCTATCCACTTTGTTGCAAATGGCAAGATTTCATTCCTTTTGATGGCTGCATAATATCCCATTGTATGTGTGTGTGGGTATATATATACCACATCTTCTTTATCTATTCATATGTCGATGGACATCTTGTCTCTTTCCATAGTTTGGCTATTGTGGACATTGCTGCTATAAACATTGGGTTGCACATGCCCCTTCGGATCACTACATTTGTATCTTTGGGGTAAATACCTAGTAGTGCAATTGCTGGGTCGTATGGTAGCTCTATTTTCAACTTTTTGAGGAACCTCCATACTGTTTTCCAGAGTGGCTGTTTATTTTTCCTAAAATAATGTGTGATATTTTACCACATCATCTTCGCTTATATTTCTGCCCTCTTAGGAGACTTCTGTGTAGCCCATATTCCTAAAATGACTGTATCCATAAAAATTGTGTTCATACATGAGAGACGATGGACTCTGAGAAACAAAATAAGGGTTCTAGAGGGGAGGGGGGTGGGAAGATGGGTTAGCCTGGTGATGGGTATTGAGGAGGGCACGTTCTGCATGGAGCACTGGGTGTTATGCACAAACAATGAATCATGGAACAGTATATCAAAAACTAATGATGTAATGTATAGGGATTAACATAACAATAAAAAAGTAAAAAAAATTGTGTTCATATACTTCTACTTTTGAGATTTTTTCTAAAGCTTTATTAAAATAACTGTCCTTTTAAAAAAAGATGCTTTTAAGATATATATATATATCTTAATATATATCTTATATATATATATATGGAGGACTTTGTTTAAGTAATGTTCAAAATTGTTTTCATTCTCCTTTGATTTAATTTTAGTTAATATCACCAATAGCTAAATATTAATTATAAATGAAATTCAGTATAGAGGCACTAATCATTGATGATGGTGAGTAAACATCTCCTTTTGGATGCCCTGTATGCAAACCAAACGCATATGTGGACAATTTTAATTTTTACAACAAAATTTTTCTATCAGATTAGCACCACGGAAGTGATATTAGCTCTCTGTTGTTTATGACAAATTATTGCAAAATTTAGCGACTGAAAACAACAAATGCATATTATCTTACACAGTTTCTGAGGACCAGGAATCCAGAACTAGCTTAGTTGGGTGGTTCTGGCTTGCAAGGTTGCGGTCAGACTGTTAACTGGAACAGCAGTTAGGGCTCAAAATTCTCATGTGGTTCTTGGCAGGCCTCAGTTTCTCGGTTCTGTGCTGCTTGTTGCTCAGAGGTGGCAGCCCCTCATCAGATGGACTTTTTGCAACATGAGGGGGGCAGGTAGAATACCTGAGAAAGAAACCACAGTCTTTTATAACATAATCTCAGAAGTGGAACACTTATACCATTATAAGTATTATAAACGTGTACAAGCCATCCCTAGTACAGCGTGGGAGAGAGTGGACCTACACTAAGAGTGTGAATAATAGGAGAAAGGAATCACTGGGGACCTTCGTGGAGACTGCCCACCATAGAAATCATTCAATCAAAAATTTGTTAGTTACTTATGAACATTATGATTTACCACACAATAAAAAGTGGGGATTTGGAAACTGTGATGGCAGGAAGGGGAGGCCAAAATGAATTTTCTAGCTTAGTTGTCTACATGAATCATATCCTATAGGTTACATTTATGTGATTTTTTTCTATTTTGTTTTAAAAATTGTTTATTTTTCTAAAAATATTCAGAGGCATAAAATAGATGGTCATTGTCATTATGTATTATGATACTGCATACTTTCAAAGAAAGAAAAACTGAAATAATGACTATTAGCGGTCCAGAATGTCAAAACAATAGAGTGCATGGCAAAAATAGGCCCGCCTTGGCTCTTCATCTAAGGATCTAAATAGTTGAAATAACTAAAGGTCTGATTCTAGAGCTTTTTCTTCTGTAATACATACATGTAGTATTAAAATATCACCCTCATGATTATTAATATCATCAAGGGAGCAAAAGAATGTTCTTTTAGCTGTGGGTCAGAAGCAAGGCGCTCTTCAGTTTCTATTCACATGTAACAATTCACTGGCAATTTTTCTAGAAATACATAGTCTCCTCAAGTGTAATATCCTTGGGAATAATAGCCACAGAACAAAATGCTGGGTTTGTAAAACATTTTGAGCTCTATGGGGAACAAAAGTTGCAAGGAAAGTACAAATTATTATTAACATCAGATTCACAATTTATTTCAATTCTCTCCAAAAATCCTTTCGTCTGCCCAAAGGGAAGAAAGTTCTGATAAAGAACAGTTAGGGGCTCCAGCTGTTAAGTCTAGCTACGTTGCTGGGATGAAACCTCCTCTGGGCCCCAAGGAGCACAGGGATCTTCTGTCAGGATTCTTAGTTTTCAACAACAAAAATTGTCTCTGATAAATTTAAGAAGAAAAAGGCATTTGTTAAAAGAATACTGGGCAGGGGCATCTGGCTGGCTCAGTCAGTTAAGCAGCTGCCTTCAGCTCAGGTCATGATCCCAGACCTGGGATCAAGCCCCACATCGGCCGGCTCAGCGGGGAGTCTACTGCTCTCTCCCTCTGCCTGCTGCTCTCCCTGCCTGTGCGCGCTCTCTCTCTCTCTCAAAGAAATAAATAAAATCTTAAAAAGAAAAAAAAAAAAAAAAGGAATACTGGGCAGCTCAGAGAATCCCCCTGGATTCTCTGGAGGTCTGGAGAAGTGGGCTTGGAAGACAAGCAGCCAACAATCATTCCAAACTAAATCAAGAGGAGAGGGATAAGGAAACATTGCTTCCCCAATTAGCAAAAAAAATTTCAGCCTTTGGCATATATGTCATAACTAAAGTAACCATAGACTAATGCATGTAAGCAGGAAAAATTATCGACACGCTCATTATTCAACATGTACTTAAAAATATATATTGAGCCATGGGCCAGGTATTGACAATAGAATCATTAAAAAAATTCAAAGCTCTTGCCCACATGGGGTTTATATTCTACTGAATTTTATCAGATAAAATGTGGTTTACACTGCTTTAATCAATTTTATTGAACGTTATCAGTTGATAAGTTCATGACTGATTGAATTTTATTAATAAATATTTCAGCTACATTCACCTCATCAGGTTTTTGTTCTCCTCTTGTATTCCCATTTCTGTATGGTTTCTGGAATGTGGAAGCCAGATCTCTATCGTGGCTTTTTAAATATGATCCCATAACACCAGACACAGTAAAAGAATAACAAGGTCTGATGCAAGCATCCAAAAATCTTCCTTCATAATAAAATGATAAGCAAAATCTTAATTGTAGGATTTTCTGGAAGTTGTTTCATGGTGTAAAAAGTAGTTAAATATTATTTTTAGCCATTACGTGGAAGAAAGTTACTGTAATTGCAAATATCAGTATTCCATGGACTGATACATACATACAATTAGTAGTTTAATAAATTCCACTGTTTTATGAACTAATAAAATGTTCTACATGAGGGACAGTCCCATCTGGATATTATTAGTAGATCCTTTGGAAATTATATAATCAGTCTAACACATGTTGAAGCAGGAGGCATGATTTTTTTTTTTTTTTAAGATTTTAACCATTTATTTGTCAGAGAGAGAGAGAGAGGGAACACAAGCAGGGGGAGCGGCAGGCAGAGGGAGAAACAGGCTTCCCGCTGAGCAAGGAGCTGGATAGGGGACTGGATCCCAGGACCCTGGGATCATGATCTAAGCCGAAGGCAGACGCTTAACCAACTGAGCCACTCAGGTGTCCCTTTTTTCTTTTTTTAAGATTTTATCCATTTATTTGTCAGAGAGAGAGATTCTTTTATCCTTTATTTAGATTTACTTCAACTTGAACTGAAGTGTGTTGGGATCAGATGATAAAGCTCTCTTGGAAAATTGGGAGCTAGGGAGCTGAGGGACAGAATGTTTGTGAGGGCTCTTGGGCTGGGAGAGAAAACTCATTACATCTGACTCATGATTTTCTCATAGTAAACTCACACAGGATGTTATTTCTCACAATGTATCATCTATTTTTGAAAGATAATTGTTTAGCAAATCACCAAATTATGAGACATATGGATGGCTTAGCAAGTGGAAGGAGAGATAAGTTACTTTGGCAGTAAAAAAGCAAGATGTCACAATACTAAAAAGTATATCCATCTAAGAATTTGAAATCCATTTTGTAAGGCAAGACTTTTCTTAACCTAGGAGCTACATTATGAAAGAAGAGAATTTAGAAACACTCCGAAATTTAGTGGTATACAATCAGAAAAAACTTCCATGTAATCCCACCGTCCTTCCTTATCCCTGTCTTCCCATTTGTTTTTTGGAAAAACTGTTGACCCTAGCAAAGTTCAGACCCTTCTCTTATGCATCAGATCTCATTCCCTTGCTTCTACTCAAGGATGTATCTCCAGCAATTGTTCTAGCCCACTCTTGTATTATCACAAAATGTGCTCTAACCTCTTTTTTTTTATTACCCTCTCTGACACTGTCTCTTAAACCCTATTTCCTCTTCTGCTGCCAACATGCTTCTATGCTCCCTTTTATTATAAAATTTATTAAAAATTTGTTTCCAGTTTGTCTTCTTGAGTTCTTCCTTGATCTCACCCTGGCATTTCTTTTTGCCCACACAATTGTATTAAAACTAATACTATCAAGTCTACCAATGGCACATCTATCTATCTATCTATCTATCTATCTATCTATCTATCTATCTATCTATCTATCATCTATTAATATTACAATGGCATATATATCTGACTCACGCTTTTATAGTAATATAAATATGTATTATATTAAATATATATGATATATACATATTACTAAATCCAATAGGCAATACTGAGTCCTTATTTTATTTGACTTAGCAGCAGTATTGGAAGAAGCAGATTTTTTTGAAATACTTCTTTGACTTCTTTCCCACTACTCCACCAGACAGTTCCCTTCTTCCCTCATTGGTCACCCATGTCCCTTGAGTTTCAACGGTAGCCAGATCTTGTACATCTTTTCTTCATTGCACTCACTCTTTAGGTGCTCTCATACAGTTTCTGACTTTAAAATCATTTATTTCTGATGACTTACAAATGTATGTCTCCAGCTTAGACTTCTCCCAAGAACTTCTGGGTTCTAGATCTGATTGTCTACTTCAGAGTCTTGGATATCTTTACTTTGTTCTATGCCTGTTAGAGACACAAGCGACTTAGCAATTTGACAAGCATCTCACAATCTTCCTTTCTAAGCATCCTCCCACATCCTTGGAAATGACCACTTCCCACTTCCACTGGTCCCACTCTGGTCCATGCCACTATCTTCTCTCACTTGAATTATTGTCAGAGCCCACAAGTGGTCTCCCTAATTATGCCCTTGTTGTTACTACCCACAAATTATTTTCCACAAATCTGACAGCATTCTCTCTTTAAAATGTAAGTAAGATTGGGGCGCCTGGGTGGCTCAGTTGTTAAGCTTCTGCCTTCGGCTCAGGTCATGATCCCAGGGTTCTGGGATCGAGCCCCGCATCGGGCTCCCTGCTCAGTGGGAGGCCTGCTTCTCCCTCTCCCGCTCCCCCTGCTTGTGTGCCCTCTCTCACTGTGTCTCTCTCTGTCAAATAAATAAAATAAACAAATAAATCTTAAAAAAAAATGTAAGTAAGATCATGCCACTTCTCTGATAAAAACATTCTCTTACTTAGAGTAGATTAAGCCATTACAATAGCCAGCAAACCCAATTTTCAGTGGTTCTTGACACAGACTGAATAATCAAATCACCTTGGAAGATTTTAAAAGACCAGTTTCTGGGCCTCGTAGTCAGAGATCCTAAATTAGCAAGTCTTATTTAATGTTTTAAAAAATATTTTCTTAGGTATTAATGGACAATCTGGACTGAGAACAACTGTAACTCGTGATCCGGTCTCACTATATCTTTGAACTAATTTCTTCTCCTGGTTCATTCTGCTTCAGTCCCATTAGTCTTCTTTGCTGTTTGTAAAACGTATCAAACATTTGTTCACCACAGAGACTTTTCATTTGCTTAATTTTTCCCCATAACTTTATTACATTATGACATAGTATATGTTTGACTTGTTTTTTTTTTTAAGATTTTATTTATTTATTTGAGAGAGAGAGGGAGAGAGAGAGCACATGAGAGGGGGGAGGGTCAGAGGGAGAAGCAGGCTCCCTGCCAAGCAGGGAGCCTGATGGCGGGACTCGATCCTGTGACTCCAGGATCATGACCTGAGCCGAAGGCAGTCGCTTAACCAACTGAGCCACCCAGGCGCCCTGACTTGTTTAATTTCTATCATAATTCAGTAGAATATAAACTCAGGAGGGCTGGGATTGTTTTTCTGTTTTTGTCACTGATATGTTCCCTCCTCTAGCACAGTTTCTTCTCTATTATTGGCCTTCAATAAATATTTGCTGAATAAATGGTCTACATTATAATCTTTAGCTCAGTACAATACGTGAAATACATAAAAACTTTTTTTAAAAGATGAGCTGAAGAGAGTGGAGATGGAAACTTTTTTTTCTTTTTGATGTACTGATTTGAGTCATCAGTTGAATATCCATGTGAAGATGTTCACTAGGAAGATAAAAATATAACTTTATAGTTCATTTGTGAAGCCAGGGGTTTAGGCACAATTTTGTGAGCTCTCCAATTAGAGCTGACAGCTAAAGCTATGGGAGTGGATTAGAGTCCCAAAGGAGGGGGTTTAGAGGGGAAAGAGTGATTGATCTGGAGAAAAAACAAACAACCCCCCCCCCCCACAAAACACCAGCATGCACAAGAAGTTAAAAAGCAAGATAAATAAAAGAGGCTAAGGGGCTGTCAAGCCAGTCAAGAGATACAGCGAAAGCCCACTGAGGAGAGCGGTCTGTGCGAAACCACGTGGTTTACTCTCCTTCCCGACCTTAGCCCCCAGCCTCTCTCTTTGGTCCCTCTACTTCCGCATGCGCACTGAGTGCGGATGTCAGAAAGGGTCCAAGTGCTTTGTGCTCTAATCGTGATGCAGTATGAGATAAACAAAGCTAACGGAGGCTTCAGTTTCTGTGTCAGTAAGGGGCCAATAAATAGTCTCCTTTGTATTACTCAGGTAAAATCTGGGACTGCACCGTGTGAATTTATCCTGTGCTTTGAGTTCCTGTGAGGTAATACTACTACTTTGTATTCAAAATGGAGTTTAACTGGTAATGATAAGCATCTGCAAAGACTTCACAGCACCCTTAGCAGCAGGGAAATGTGGAGTGGAAGGTGCTAAAACTGTAATTAGAACAAGGCATCTGTCTCCCAGCTCCTACAGAGCAGCTACTAATCAATGTGATCACTTGCTTCGAGTAGGGAAGTGCTCACCCATGGTTCTGCTGGACATTTTCCCAGCCACTAGCAGACTGGATGCTGGTGGAAAGCGCCCTTGGCTTGGAGAGACAGAAGAAAGTATTACTGCTTAGGAAATGTAGCAGTTTACTTTTAAAAAGGTGTTTGGTAGGGGCATGTGCTGACTTACATTTCCTGTAAATAGCATATTTGCAGAACAATCTGGACACCAATTATTACTAAAAGTATGGTTCACTCTGAAGCATTTGTAGACTGATTATCCAGAACTTTTGATTTCTCCTCCCATAGGTTTATTTGCCCTTAGGAATTTTGCTCTTTTGGCAGGCTTATCAAGGAAGATAAAGAAGATTTAGTGCAATCATATAAACTTTCTATCTATTACCAATTCTGATTTGAGCACCATTTACCAACGTATGATCTATAAAATTCTTCTCTGAGAATCTTCTTGGAAAAAAAAAAGGTGTTTAAATCCAATACATTGGAGAAATGTTGCATATTATATCACCCTTTTTAGAAATTCACAATGCACAGTAGAGTATTAAAGGCTTCTAGCTGTCCTGAAATAAAGAAACCAATTTAAACTTTGTTGAACCCAGCATTTCCCAAACTTATTTCTCTAGAGACTTTTTTCTTTTCCTTCCTTTTTTTCTTAGAACATAAAACAGAATTAATGTTCCAAAGAAAAGACTTTAGTAAAAGCTAGATTAAATATTTTTTATCATTGACATTTAAATTATGCCTAAAATGAGGTATGGAGATTTCCTGAGAATTTCTTCATCTTCATTCTCTATTACACTGATAACTGCACATTATGTAATCATTCAGGATAAGTGGGCCAGGATTCCAGCTCGTTTTTCTTCTCAAAAGAATAAAAATATAAGTCAGTTCTTTTGGAATAATGATCAGCCAACTTAAAAGCTGACTCCTGTTCTCATCCAATTTAGCCCTAGCAGAATCCTGGTGTAAAGTCTGTATCCCCAACAGATATCGATGCCCTGTGTCTCTGAGAACTTTACTTGCAGGCTAAGACAAACTTCTCCTTTTTGAAATCTTCATAGTGGAGGATGTTTAGGAGCAGATTGCACTAGAATCTAGAACTTAGAATGATTTCCTGGAAAGCTGAAAAGGAAGATTCACTCACCAGTGCATTAGACTCTATGTTTATGTAAAGATTTAAGAAAGGCAGAAATAAACAATGTAGCATATTATCCATTTCTGTAAAGAAAGAAGTGTGAATAGCTATCATGTAAAGGATAAAAAGATTAAACATACTGACAAAATAGGTAGTAGAAAAAATGTGATTGATGATTGCCATGACATTAATTGTCTAACTGCGCATGGTAAAATGCTACTCAAGAGAATAATTAGACATTTCTGAAGTGTAAAATTGCATGGCTCAAGAAAGAATAAGTCAATATGAAAGGTAAGAAACGTTGGGGAAGCCAGAAGAAATACACGGGCATTATATTAAGAGGGCCAGAGAAAAAACAGGAAAAGTTACCAAATTATTAAGAAGTTTATATTTTATATCCGAAAATTAAGTTATATAGAATCTTTTTGCCTTAGAAAGATTATGGCTAGCAGGAACATCCTTTTGCTTTGCCAAATGAGGAGATATTTGGGCTGCAGAAGGAAATTTCAGCCTTGTTACCCATGTTTTAGATGACTTGGAGAAATAAAATGTCCTAGAGATGGTTTGGAGGGGGTGTGTCTGTGTGAATGCGTGGGTCAATGGGAATTAGGTGGGGAGGAAGGAAAGGAGAGACATCTAGAAGGTTTGAGATGACTAAGAGACCAAAACATGTATTTTTTTTTTTTTTTATGTTTTTAAGTATGGTTGGCTTTGTAACTCTCCCTTCTCAATATCCTGAAGGGCTTTGAGAAACAAACATTTCCAATGCTTGCTTTCTGCAGTTGGATATGTGTTTCTATTTAATGGAATGAGACACTGTGGAAAAATGAAGATTGAGACATTTGGTTTCTGCCTAAATATGAAACAATAATAATTGAATTAAGGAAGGTTTAAAATTTAACAGACTTAAAGAGCAATGAAAAAAATTCATATTTTGGTGCAAGAGATACTGTTATAAAGAAAAGCTATCTGCATTCTACCTTTAAAAATAAAGACTGATATTGTTTGGATGCCAAACATATGTATTTTAATTCACTTTATTTTTTTTACAATTTATTTATTTATTTGAGAGAGCGAGTGCAAGTGAGCAGGAGGGAATAGCAGAGGGAGAGGGAGAATCCCAAGCAGACTCAGCTCTAAGCCCAGAGCCCAACCCGGGGTTCCATTCATGACCTTGAGATCACAACCTGAGCTGAAACCAAGAGTCGGTGGCTTAACTGACTGAGCCACCCAGGCACCCTTCATTCACTTTAATTCAAATTTTTTGAAGAAAGTTTACACAAAGACTATTCCATCTAAGGTTCTCACACTACTGGTAGGTGCTTAGGGGTAGACTCAAGGTGTTAGATATTCAATCACACTGTCCATAGAATTTAACAATTTTAAAAACAAACTTGGTTGCACATGGCTGACCAATTTTGTTGATCATTTTTCCACATTCATAATCTATCTCCTCTGTACAGAATGGTAACTGTTTTAGTCAATGTTCTCCAGAGAAATGGAACCAATAGAATGTGTGTGTGTGTGTGTGTGTGTGTACAGAGAGAGACAAAGAGACAGAGAGAGATTTATCTTTAAGGAATTGGCTTAAGCGATTATAAAGGCTGGCATGTCAAAAATCTGTGGGGTAGGCCAGCAGAAAGAGCTAATGCTACAGTTCAAGTGCAAAGGTGGTTTGTTGTGGATAATGAGAAGGATAAACGATTTAAAAAAAGGCAAAGAATGGTGGTGATGTAATTGAGAGAAACAACTGTAGAAAAGAAAAACTGTCTATAATCAAGGCAAGAAGAAACAGTAAGCTCTTAGTTTTGGCATTAAAAACTAAGAACATGCTAGTGAGAGGTTTTTTTTTTTTTCCCATATATGGTATGATATATATTTAAAAAGTGATGCTAAAATTATTACACATACACACATGCACACACATGGTGGTCTTACAAATAATGACAAATGAAATTAAAAAAAATACCTATTTATAAATAAGAAGCACACACATGGTTTTGTAGGCTGCTGACTCACTTGTTTTACTTGAACAACACATCATATGTTCCTTTATTTTCCAATCATACTCCTGAGGAGAAATTTTGCCATGTTACCCCAGGCTCATAAAAATCTAAGATAAATTCTAGATCTAAGTAAATAGGATTTAAGTGTCACCTTGCCAGTAGAAAGTGGGATTGTGTGAATTTTTCCACCATTTCAATAAATGCTGTCAAAAACATTTTACTTTGATATTCTTAAACCTAAAAGATTTAAATTCAGTTAATGTTTTTGGAGAGATTGTATATGTTGTCTCTAGAAACACTCTCTGTTCTTTCCCCGATCCAAGCCTAGTCTCCAAAGGATGTCTATATTCTCAAAAATTATCCCACTTGCTTTAAATTCTCCAATAGTTAGGGTGTCCGCAGCCGGGCCCAGTAGCTACTTGTTCTAAATCCGTTCAAAATCCTTCCACCCTAACTGCTGGCACGGCCAGGTCCGGTGCCAATCAGATAGTGCATTGTTCTTGGTAGCTCACACAGCTGCTCATCAAATGCACAGCTGTGGCACTGACCTTTCATAATATTATTCAGAGACTCAGCCTCATTTTATGAAATAGGCACGTCCTCATTTAAAATTCCCAAGGATCTTCTCTTGGCTTTGTAATCGAATCTGTATTTTGTGAAATTATCAAGGAAGATTTTTTTTATCAACAATCAAATATTAGTAAAACTTGTCTAGGACCTTGTACAATGCCAGCTAATATAACCAGGATCAAAATGGTCTTTCCGCACTCTGAAATTCTGGTAAAGTAAAACAGAAGGGGCTTAAATGATTTGAGAAAATGTTCATATGTTGTGGTTTCAGCATTACTGAGGAAATAGACAATTAGTATTAGGAGGTTTGTTTAAGATATGGTTTGAAGCAAAATAAAAGACATCTATTTACGGAAACAAGGGAATGTTAGACAATCCAAAATCCATCCTTGTTTAGGTCATATTTTTAGATATTTTGAGGCCCATCTTATAACTTTATAAGAATTGGGTGAGGTGGGTTTTTTTCCCAGTAACATGATTATTCAAAAATACATATTCCCAAGGAGATGAGGCCTGGCACATCCCTTTTTCAAATGTTATTTTTACATTTCCATACTTTAGAATGGAGATTTTTGGTGTAGAGTTGTATGAGTTTTAACACATGAAGAGATGTGTATAACCGCCTCAGTTAGAGACAAAACTCTTAACATCTCCCTCCAAAACTCCCTCATGCTATTTATAGCTACATTTCCCTCCACTTCTCTACCCTTAACCCTGTTACTATACTTTTGTGTTCTTTGAGAATGTCATGTAAATAAACTTATAAACAAATGTGACCTTTTGAGACTGGTTTCTTTCACTTAGCGTAAGGTCTTCAAGATTTATTAATACCTTGTCCCCTTCTATTGCTGAATAGCATTCCACACAGGATTTTACCACATTTGTTTTCATTCTAACCATCACAGGACATTTGGGTTGTTTCCAGTTTAGGATAATAGAGTTGCTATTAAAATTTTGGGTGCAGGTTTTTGTTTCTGTGTGAGCATGTTTTCATTTTTCTAGTCTAAATAACCAAGAAAAGTGATCTGGAAAGGATATTTTTAACTTTATAAAACACTGCCAGATTAGCTTTAGAGAGGTTGTATCATTGCCGGTATGTCAGCAATGGATGAGAATTCTAGTTGTTCTGTATCCTCATCAGTACTTGATATTATCAAACAACACTTTGGTATTATCCAGCTAAACCAATCGAATATGTGTGTAATTATATCATCTAGGGGTTTTAATTAGAATATCTATTAACTATTGGCATTAATAGTTAATGATATTGAGCAACTTTCCATGTGCTCATTAGCCATCCATACAATCTCTTAGATGAGGTATCTGATCAAGTCCTTTGCTCATTTTTTTTTTTAAGATTTTATTTATTTGAAAGAGAGCACGAGAGGGAAGAGGGCAGAGGGAGAAGCAGACCCCCCGCTGAGCAGGGAGCCCGATGCGGGACTCGATCCCGGGACTCCAGGACCACGACCCGAGCCGAAGGCAGTCGCTCAACCAACTGAGCCACCCAGGCACCCTCTTTGCTCATTTTTAAATTAAGTTGTATGCTTTCTCATCTTGAAAGTTCTTTATCTACATTTAGCAGGAGTCCTTTAATGATTTACAGTTTGCAAATACTTTGTCTGTAATTTGTATTTTCATTCTCTCAACAATGTGTTTCACAGAGCAAAAGTTTTTTTTTTGAGCCATTTCATCATTTTTTTTTCTTTTTTCTTTTTCATTTTGAACTTTTGATTGTATATCTAAGATTTTTGTGTCTAATCCCAGGTCATGAAGGTATTTTCACTTTTTTTCCAAAAGTTTTATAGTTTTGTATTTTCCATTTATACCTGTGATCTACTTGGAGTGAATTTTGTGTGTAAGGTTCATGAGATTTAGGTTGAATTCTTTTTTTTCTTTAGATTCATTGGGATTTTCTACATGGACAATTATGCAGTCTTCAAATAAAAAACATTTTATATCTTTAATTTCCTTCAGACTCCAATTACACATATTTTATATGTTGTGATATTGTCACACAGGTCACCAACATCTTGTTTGGCTTTTTTTTTTTTTTTCCCCCTGCTCTTCCTTTTGGATAATTTCTGTGGATCTAATTTTAAGTTCAGCGATGCTTACTTTTGTCATCTTCATTCTTTGGTTAAGCTCATCTAGTAAAGTTCAGGTATGGTACTTTTTAGTCCTACAATTTTTATTGTATTTATTTGTATTATGTTGCCATGTTATTGTTGAGATTCACCGTTCGTTCATTTATTAGGGACTTCTTTTTTTTTTTTTTTTTTTTTTACTGTCTTTGAACTTTTTTTCAAAACTGCGAAGTTTTTATCAAATAATTCCAATATTTAAGTCATTTCAGTGTTGGGTTCTAATTGCTGTTTTCTTCTTAACTACAGGTCACATTTTTTCTAGGAATTTTAGATTGTATTGTAGACATTGAGATGCATATTGGTAGAAACTCTGGATTTTGTTATTTTCTGAAAATTATGAATTTTTGTTCTAGAAGGCATTAGTCTGTCCGGAAACAAATTCTAAATGATGTCTCTTCAGGAATGGGGAGACTGGAATCTACACTTTATTCTTTCCAATTGATTTCATTTGAAACTTGGAATCTACCCTGGACATAAGGTTCAGGTGTCAGTCCAGGCTCAGGTCAGGATTTATATACAGATTTTGGAGGTCCATACAATCTATCTCTTTGTTTTCTAGAATATCCTTTTTTTTGAGCACTCTGGTAACCACAAAATTATCCACTGACTTCTGAAGCAGGTAAGATCATGGCTTTCCGCTTGAACTTCATTCATCTAGTGTAGTATCTGTGGGAGAGTGCCACCTGGTGAAAGGCTACATAATGCAATCCCACCCAAAGCATTTCCCATAAAGTGTTGACTCCCTCCAGTTTCTGTCTCTTTTTGGCTACTCTCTAATTCCTTCAAATATGTTTTTTTTTTTTCCTTCAAATATGTTTTTAAAAATATTGTTCCAGAATTTAAAATTGTTAATTGTAGAATAATTAATCTAGTACAAACCATGCCATTATCAGAAGCAGGTGTCCAAGGGTCATTTTTGAAATGATTAAAGTACAAAGACCAGAGTTGTTTGCTTGGGGAAACTTTAATGAAGCTACTTTGTGGAAGAAAAAAACAATATAATTATAGTGTACTGAGTGTGGGCATAATGATGCTAGATAAGTTCAGAGAATTAAGTCATCTTTAACATTTTGAAAAAGAAAGTCAAGCTGAGGAGTATTTCAAGTAAGGAGCAACTTTATTTCACTGACATTTTAAAGGATCACTTTAGTTACTATACAGAAAGTGAAAGGTAGACAGAAAGAATGAAAACAAAGTTATTAGTTAGTCCTAATGAGAGAGAGTTGCAGTATGATCCATTTGTGACATACTTTGGAGGCTGGAGATAACTAGCTGATGGCTTGGTTATGGGAATGCATATGGGATGAATTAAAGGTGTTCTTAGGATTTGGTTTGAGTAACTAGGTATCTCCTAGAATTTTAATTGAAATGGGGAAAACTTGAGGGACAAAATAAATGTGAGGAAATTTCAAGATTTCTACTTTAGACATGTTAAGTTGGAGATGCCTATTTGATACCCAAGGAATGATATCCCATAAATAGTTTTATTTAAGTCTGGAGATGAGTGAACAAGTTAAGGTTGAGACATGAAATTGGTAGTTATTACATAGAAAGATTATTTAAAATTCATGGGACTAAAGTAGAAAAAGAGAGAGGGTAGAGAGAAAAAGAGAAGAGGAAAAGAGAGAGGCCCTAGAATGCTCCAATACTTAGAAGTAAGGTAGAAGAGGTCTAGAAGGAGTAGCCACTTAGATAGATGTTGAATCAGAAGAGTGTGGTATTATAAAATATAGAGGAAAAACATTTAAAAACCCAACATATGAGAAATGGGCAAGTATTGTTGAGAGTTGAAGGAAGCTAAGCATAATGAAATGGATATTATGCTCAGTACCAGGGAAATCATTTGTGAATTTTACGAGCATATTTTCATGCAAAGAGGGGGCAAATCTTAATTTTCATATTTAAGAATGAACAGGAGTTGAGGAAAATGAGCTGGATAATATCAATTAACTTTTTTGAGAAGTTTCGGTGTGAAGGTAGCACTAAAATAGAGAATTAGCTGGAGTGTGATAGCAAGGTAAAGAGGATGTTTTTTGGTTTTGTCTGGGTACTACAAGATCCTGTTTGATACAAATAAGCATGACCTTATTAAGCAGGCAAAACTGTTGATTGAAAAATGAGGCACTAGGTATGTTTTTATACTAATGCGTATGATCTAATAAGGAGAAATGGCTGATGGGACAGGAAGACAAAATACAAGAAGGGAATATTGGGGAATAGGCAGAAAGAATGGGAATCTAGTGCACAAATAGGATTTGACTTTTTGGAGGAGTGAGAATACTTCCCTGTTTAACAGAAGGGAAGGCCAATTTTGGAGGGGGGGGGCAGGTAGAGACTAATATTTAATTTCTACCTTCCCTTATGGATCAAAAACAATTACAGATATATTAATACATTTCAGGTAATGTAAATGCTGAAATTATTTCAGGTAATGTAAATGTTTAAAAAAGAGAGAACACAAAGAAAATAAAGAAGGATATAATGATCTTGAAACAGATATATGCTTTCTAAACATGAGACTCAAGACAGAAAACATAAAAGATTATGTATAGCATGACTATTTAGGTTAATTGTTTGAATTGGGGGTACTTGGGGAAGTTAAATGACCTTCTTTAAAGAGTTTTAGTTTAGTTTTAGAGATAATAATAGCATCTACATAGAAGGCTATTGTGAAATTAAGATAAAATATATAAAGTACTATCACAGTGTTTGGGAACAGTTAATGCTTGATTATTGTTAACTATTTTTTATTGATTAAATAACAAAAAATCAAACTTTCTGAATTTTATGTTTTTCTAAATGTTTAGTCTATGTCAAAGGACTATAATTAAATTTAAAGTGCAAAAGGGAAATAAGGACAATAATCTATTAAGCTAACAGTACCAATCAAATATAAGAATATGTTATTAATTAATAATAATGCTTGAAAACATCAATAACTAAAATTACCACTTTAAGTGAATAATAAGATTCACCTTGATATAAATAAAAAAAATCAAATTATAGAATAGAACAGTGGTTGCCAGGGGCTGGGTGGTGGAGGAAACGGGGAGATGTTGGTCAAAGGTATAAACTTTCAGTTTTAGATAGTCATTTCTGTGGATCTAAGGTACAGCAGAGTGATTATAGTTAAAGATACTGTATTTTATGCTTGAAATTTGCTAAGAGAGTAAATTTTAAGTGTTCTTACCAAACACAAAATAATTGTTCTCTATGTGAGTTTATGGTGTGTTAATTAGTTTGTTGTAATCATTTCACAAGGTACACAAATACAAAATCATCACCTGTATACCTTAAATGCAATTTTAGGGGTAGCTGTGTAGCTCAGTCAGTTAAGCATCCAGTGCTTGATTTTGCCTCAGGTGATGATCTCATGATCATGGGATTGAGCCCCACATCAGGCTCCAAGTTCAGTGGGAAGTCTGATTGAGATTCTTTCCCTCTCTTTCTCTCCTGCTGCCCTTCCCCTGCTCATCCTCTCTCTCAAATAAATAAATAAATCTTTAAAGAAAATAAATATATGCAATTTTATTTGTCAATTATACCTCAATAAAGCACAAAAACAAAACAAAACAAAACAAAATTGATGGTGGAATTTTTTAAAAAGCATCAATGTAGTACTTGTTTTTGCTTACCAAACATCATGTATGGATAAATAATTAGAAATCCACAGCAAATAAAACCACTTTGATCTCTTACTAATAGTAAATTAAGGAGATCTGGGACTAGTATTCAATGTGCAAATAAGACCTTCTAATCTACCCTGCTGTGCCATCATGCAATTATTGAGTAGCTCTTAACAATGGTTAGCACAGCACTATTTACATAGGAGATATTAAAAACAAGCAAACAAACTTTTGAACATAAAAAGTTAATATATATAAAACAACAGCATTTATCAAATAAAAATAAAATCATTTAACCCAGAATAGTTTTTATCAAATTAAGAAAATGAACAAAGGATATAATGCTATGTCCTTGTACAATGACTGAAGACTTGTATGCTTTCTTGGCACAAATGTAGATAGTAAATTTGGTGGTAAAATAGATGATGATTAGGGAAATAGAAAAAAATAGTATACGAGAGCTATGGCATATAAAAAAAAATTATTCCAAAATAAAAATGGGGTTTTTTCCTAGCATTCTATTTATAAGGAATTATGACCACTCTAATTTCATAACTAAATAATCTATTTTGAATGTGTAACATGATTGCAAGCTATTTTCTATATAGGGAGAGGGGAAAATTTTTTGCTTTTCTATGTCCTATATATTGGCACATATCGATCTTGCTTTTTTGCTGGAAAGATTTTATCAGTAGTTCTATAGAAGGTATAGGCTATACAGAGCATAAAGAGCGTTCAATTAAAACTGTTGCAAACAAATTTACTGGCAGCATAAACTCTATTGATTGGGTCTTGTAAATTCATAAATCAGATTTTCCTCCATACGCTCAGTCAAAACACAAAGCCAAAAACACCTGTGAATTCCCATCATATAATTTGTTTTGTTTTTCTCTATATTTTTCTTTTTTTTTAAGATTTTTTATTTATTTATTTGAGACAGGGTGAGCGAGAGCACAAGCCAAGGGAAAAGGCAGGGGGAGAAGCAGGTTCCCTGCTGAGCAAGGAGCCCAATGTGGGACTCGATCCCCGGACCCTGGGATCATGACCTGAGCTGAAGGCAGACGCTTAACCATCTGAGCCACCCAGGCGCCCCTTTCTCTATATTTTTCTAAATGATTTTTGAAACGTGTAGTTTTTTTTGCAGGGGGTAGCGATTCAGATAATGAAAACTCAATACCTACACCAATTATCTCCTCAAAACACTATTTGTATAAGTTTTATTCACATGAAAATCATGGTTTTATATTAAATAAATTCAATAGATATGTTTTTAATAAGTTCTATCACCACTCTGTTCATTCTGAATAACATATTCTTTGATTCCCAGATAATGTTTTATGACCAGATGGTGACTCATTTCGAATAATTCCTGGCAATTGAAGTGACAATTGTCGCTTTGTTTCCTCATAATTCCCAACAGAGATTAAAAAGTGAAATTTTCCATCTTATTAGATTAGAATTAGAATCTTGGCATCTAATTAAAAAAAAAAGTAGGTGAATTTCTTTTTTATGTTTTGCTTCATTTATTTGTTATTATTTGGACAAGGCCATTACTAAACTCATATTTTCCTCAAAAATAATAACAACAGAACACTTAGGGCTTCTACGTTTTTACACACATGGGAATCTTGTGTGGAAGAACAAGTCCCGAACCCGAAGTCAGAGGAACTGGATTTCAAGGACAGACTGTCACTTTCTAGGAATATTCCCTCAATTCCCTCCATCTCTCTAACTCTCAGTTTTCTCCACTGCAAAATAGTGTTGTGATGTCAAGCATCTCCTATGTCACAGGTGATGGCAAATACCAGACTGGATGAAATAACGCGTAATAGCTAACATTAACTGGGTGCCTAACATGGGCCAGGTACTTGGTATTTTTTCACATGCTTGATCACTCTTAAACCTCTGAACAACCCTATGAGGTATGTATTACGCTCATCTCATTTTATGGGTGAAGAAAGATACCTTAAGAGAGTGTAAGCAACTTTTCCAGGTCATAAAATGATAGTGGAGCCAAGACTAGATCACAGGTTTTGTGCTGCAGGAGCCCAGGCTCTTGACACTTGCAGTGGCTGAGAGGATTTAGCCACTCCTGCTCCCACCCTTACAGATTTAAAATGTTCTGAATAAAGAGATTCAAGTTATTTGACAGCGATTTTTATCAAGTAACATGTTATGATAGAATTAAAAAAAAAAAAAAAAAAAAAAACACTGGGGAGTCCAATGAATTTGGTTCTTCCCCAATCTCAAAGAAGGCACTCTCAGCCCCAGTTTCTGCCAGTAAAAAATAAGGGAGCTGCTAGAAGGTAACCTCTTCTAAATTCAACTAATACACCAGATTGAAGAGAGGAGATAGAAATTATCAATTTTTTTTCAAGGACCATTGTTTTTAAGGAAATAATGTGGTTTTAGTCAAATCTTGGAAGTAGGGTGACCACTGTCCCAATTTGCCCAGGATTCAGAGAGTTACTGGATATGGGACATTAAATGTTGAAACTGGGAAAATCCCAGGCACATTAGGATGAGTTGGTCGCTATACTTAGAAGCTTGGTTTCAATCTTTTTATTAAATAAATCCAAGCTTAGTTTCTATTACACAAGGTATCCCTTAATTCCCTAATCCCTTCTAGTTGATCTGAGAGGCTCTGCTCTATTGTTTTATGTTCATTATACTTTGCCAAAGAGAATTTTTACTAGAATTCTGACCCCCTCATATATTGTTCAAACCAGAACTAAACTGGAATATAAAAGCGAAAAATCTCAAGTGTTACATTACATATCATTCACGTTCATTTTTTGCTTTGTTTTGTTTTTTTGGTTGCAAGCAAGAAAAACTAATTCAAGGTAGCATAAACAAGAAAAATGATTCCTTTAGTCCTTTAGTATAATGGCATGGGGCATCTCACTGGAGCAAATGCAATGGAGGGTGAAGTTGAGCCTTAAGATGAATCAAACCAAAGACAAGGGGACTTTCTTTTTATTTCTCATTTGTTCTTGTATTTCCTTAGACCTTCCTCTTCCCAAAATTGTGTCTCAAGTTCGCATGGTGAAAAACATGACAAGTACAGCTATGGTGTTAATATATTATAGGTCAGGTGATAGACCTTAAAAGAGAAATTGGGTCCCAATTTCAAATTCCTAGGAAGGAGCTGGATGCCTGTCCTTAGATCATTGGCTCAGTCATCACTCTGAAACCAGGATGCAGGATCATGCTGTAGGAACAAGACTGCCAAGAATCACTCCTATAACCAAATGGATGTGCTTAGGTGGGGGCAGTTCCCAGAACAAGGAAAGGCTGGGCAGAAAATACTTAGTTTACAGTAATAAAATTAAAAAAAAAAAACAAAACAGTTAACATTGGCAGAAAATTACACACACGTTTGTTGAAAACTAAAATACTAAAATGAAACCACAGGTTCATGTCTGGTGGTCTCCAAGAACTTGTCCACATGTTTCTGGCCTTCAACTTGAAGTCATTATTTCTTCAAACTGAAAATTCTGGTGCAGAATTATTGTAATACAGTTGCACAAAGGATCCAACACTATCATTTGTCATAATTCTGGGAAAATAAGAACCTACTTCCTTCTCTAGGAAATTACTCCACAAAGAGAATACTTCAATTTACAAATAAGAAAAAAAAAATCTTTAGATAGCTTAACCAAGTTAAAAGTGTTATGTGATATAATTCTGTTTATTTTGGTTTTGTATTTCAAGAGAAATGGAAGATTTAGAGCAGCAAATACTGTTATGCCACCAACACCTGGAAATCATACGACCAGGGTCAACTTCTTCAAGAAGTCATCTCTGACGATTCCAGCTCGTTTTGTTCTTCCCTTTCTTTGAAATTGTTCATATTTAGAATGAGTACCATTATATATTACTTGACTATATTTTAATCGATTCTAGCAAGGTGAGGATACGAATTACTTGAGAGCAAGGTCAAGACGTTTAGACATTTTTATATCTCTCTTTTTCCTCTGGATCTTTATTTTTTTTTCCTCCTAGACTCTTTTCTTATGAATACTCCTTCACTATTTATGGAACAATAAATGCATTTATAGAGCTATATGCCTTTCCATAGTTTGGGTGCTGGAACAAACACATGTAATAGGTAAGAACAGATATTTGTTGAGTGGTTACTATGTATCTGCAACTTTCTAAGTACTTTACACTGATTGTCTCATTTAATTCCTCCAAAAACCTAAGGTGTAGGTATAATTATTCCCTCCACTTTATAGATGAAGAAACTGAGGAATAGAGTTTAGTAATCATTCAGAACCCCAGGTAATAAGAGCTTGACATACTCTTAATCACCATATAATATGCCATTTCTACACTTAAATAAATTTTAGACTCAAATAAATTATTTCAAAATTTAGAAGTACACCAGTAATTTTATTCTCTACTTCACTCCTGCATCCCATACTGCCTAGTGACTAATTTGAGCTGTACATATAGTTAGAGTCTAGTAAATATTATTTTTAAGTAACTCTATGCCCAACATGGGGCTTGAACTCATGACCCTGAGACCAAGAGTCACATGCTCTACTGACTGAGCCAGCCAGGCACCCCTAATAAATATTTTTTGATGGATTAATATTTTACAATAAAAATATATAGTAATTAAATTGTATTAACTTGGAATTTGCTTGTTTTGATCTGATCTTCTAATATAGAAGTTTGCTTTTTGTACTCAGAGATCTTGTACAGTTTTAATACTGATGACATACTGTGTTTCATTGCCCATATCTGACTAATTCCCTATACAGAGATGAAATCAAAATTACTCATTTCCTGTACAAAGCTTATGTATACAGGAATTAGTTTTAACCTAGCTGGGTCACAGAATGTGAAAAACGAGGCACATTCCCCTGTGAGGTCAGGGAGCATGCATTCCCCAGAACAAAGAATTAATAATTAATTGAGTGATCAAGTTAATACAAAAATATTTACATTATATATAATTAAACTCCAAGCCATATTTTCCGGCACATTCATAAGTACAGAAGTTATATTAGGCTTGGAAAATTAAGATATGGAACTTACTAGGAGAACAAGAATAACATTTAGAGTGGAGAATTTTTATTTTAATAAGATTTTATTTCTTTACATAAAGTATCTTTTATTCTACATGTGCTATCTTCAGCTCACTTTCAATTATACCCAGATAATTTGTGAAGTCCTTCTAACATAAGTTACTTAAGTTAGTGGTATTTCAATCAGAAAGAAGGGGAAGTTGTGGTAAATTTTACTGCACTCATGTTAAGTTCCTTTGATAAAAACAAACTAAACAACAACATAAAACTAATTATCCCAGTAAAAGTAAACACACCTATTTAAAAAGAGATAAATTTTCATAATGTAATATTCTACCAAAGGTTTTACCTGAATAGCAAAAATTTATCAATATAGTGTTTTTTGAATGGTCAAGATTTGAAAATTTTTTTAAGACTTGAAATTTGTTAATGCTCTATTTTAAATGATGATGAAGAACCAACCATTTGGCATGAAACCACAGACCTTATGAGTCCCACCTAATGCTTTAGAAGAAACTGAAATCCTTATCTTCACAAGAGCCCGGAAAACATGGCAAAAAAATGCTCAGTTGTTACAACAAAATCAGATAGCCATGCTGTCTTAGAGTAGGGGTGTGCTCACCGGAGAGGGTGGAGGAGGATAGAATATTCAAATCATCCCAAATATTTCTGTTGGTAGCAGGGCAAACATCGACAGCAAGGCTATATAGAGAATACATGCCATTATGCAGATCCAGAATTCTCTAAAATCTTGTTGGCAGAAGAGAATCTGTAGAGGGAGGAGGAACAGAAAATCATCAAATGTCAGCTTTTCAAGGCAACTGGATCATTTTACCAAGGGGAAGCTAAACCCAGAAAGATTAAGTGATGAGCTCAAGTTCACATAACTCATAAAGGAAGGTGCTCTTTGTCTTCCAACTTCCAGAGTCCTTCCTACTGCATCATGTGGCTTGCGTATCTCATGTATTAGCAAATGAAAAACCTCCTCTCCTATACCTCATCCCTTAAATTCCTTTTACTGCAAGCAACTTATTTTGTAATTCTAGGAAAAGTGGCTACAAGTATTTTTTGAATCTCTCAGGATCTGCAAGCTAATTAGTTGAACCCCTACTCTTTTTAAGTGTAAGGGAATGTTTTATTCTACGTATTCTATACATAAGAGGCCTTCTTTATTTAAAAAGACATTTTCTGGAAAGTTATTGATTTATTCCAGAATTGTGGTAGCCAGTTATGCAGTGACACAGAGATAAAATATATTCTCTCTTGAAGCTTAATATCTGTAGGGAAGATTATTAAGATATTGAATTCTCCAAGCATAAAATCTTTGACTATTTATGGGATTATATTCAATATAATATTCTAGCACTGAATTTAACTGGGTGCATGTGCAGATGAGCATTCTGAGATCTTGTAAGTGTTCCCAGTCTGACGCCACTCTAACTTTGCAACTTGTCATCCAACTTTATGACTCAAAACCCACCCAAGCTATCTAAGCATTATTGAATGTGCCATTTTATATGTATACTGGGTCTTGTGCTAACCACATTACATTATTATTATTCCATATCCACAATGGAATGTGGAATAATTATTCCATTCCATACTCATTGTAGCCTTATAAGTTGGATTGTATTCTATTCCTCATTTTCAGATACAAAAATCAGGGTGTGGGATACATTTATAGTAAGTGGAAGAATCAGTGTTGGTACCCACAACTGTCTGAACCCAGTGTGCCTGCACTTAATCACTACATAACACTGACATACAGATTAGCTTTTATGCCTCATTCCTAGGACACATGATGCCCATGTTCTTAGTTATACTCTATGACATTGTCACACCCTCCGTATGTCAGTCCTGTCAGGAAGCAGAATCCAGTTCTGATAGATTCACAACAGAGATTGAAATTGAACTAGTTATACTTAGTCTCTAGAATTCAATTGACCAATATTTGGTCTGACATTTTCTACTACTGAAATAATTTCACACCTTAAGACCGTCATCACTGTCAATTCTTATATGAATCTTACTTGAATTTTCTAATTAAAATGAATTATATCCACTTATTCTCAAGTAGTATTGTACAACCTGTAGGACTTTGAAGTCTATACATCAATTTATAAACTGCTTAGTGATAGAACTAGAATTTGCTTGTCTTTGAATATCCATGACTTAGGTCAACATGTAGACATAGATATGGACTCAGTGTAAGCTGATTGGATCTGATTGAACAAAAGCCTGTGCTAGAATATATTTTATAGCCCCTTTCCTATTTGTCATCTGATGTTACATCCAAAAAGGAACAGTTTTGTGCCCAGGTAATATATCTATTCCCCTTTGGTGAAAAACGATTCTCTTGTTTTCCTTGTAATTTTTATTTCTCATGTTAAATCTTAAGTAGACATTTCCATACAGAAAATTTCACATAAGAATGAACCAAAGATGAACAATTAGATATTCAAAACAATGTGTGAACATGTGTATGTGTCATGTGAATGTGAATGTGAATGTGAATGTGTATAATCAGGGAATTACCTCTCAGGAACTGGGATATCTTTAGACAAGCTGATTATCACCCACGCTCCCCAGGAAAGATCTTTTTGTCCTACTGCCAGTTTCTGATTTTGTGATGGGTGTGAAGTGACAAGATGCCATTATAATTTTGTTTGCTGTCAATGTCCTTATGGGATTTGATGAATGTGTCAAACAGGAGAGTATACAGCATGCTTTAAGAAATTGAACATTTGTTTCATGAGGTAAATGTTGACACTCTTCAGTTTTGTTAGGGAAAGTCCTGGACCTCAGAAGGTGAATTTCTTGTAAGGAGTCTTTTGGGCATTTAATTTTCTAATCCTTTACTCCATGTAAAGCTAATTTAGAGTATGCCCAGATTTTCAAACATCTTAACCAAAAAAAAAAAAAAAAAAAAAAAAAGCAGTAATTATTAGAAGAGCAGCTTGGCAGCAATTCAAATGAACCTCCTTTGGGACTGTATTTGAAATTTGATATGGAATATATATATGGAGAAGCCAAATCTAGTCAAACAGAGCCAAATCAAACCAAGCTTATTTTTGGTTCTCAGAACTACTGACCCTGTTGTTACAGAAAGAGGTTTGCATCTATGCTAATGCTCTCAAATACTGAACTATTTGTAAGGTGCTGCCGAGTTTATGAAACAAATGTGTATTCATAAACTAGCAAATATAGTAATGTGTTAAAACATTTTGGAAGTGGTTAAGGGTGATACCAAGGGGCTTTCTGTCAAGATGGGATACTATTTGAGAACGCTGTCACACCCTCTGTATGTCAGTCCTGTCAGGAAGCAGAATCCAGTTCAGAGAGATTCACAACAGAGATTGAAATTAAGGAATTATTTATGGAAACTTAGGCAGGGGGAGTTATTATCACCCCTAACCCTAAAGGAAGGAGAGGAGGAAATTAAGAAATAGTGAAAACTGAAGTCTTTGAGGAAGGTCCTCAGGACAGGAGTGGACTAAAGCTTAGCCATGGAGGGGTACAACCTCTGACAGAAGTGCAGTTCAGAGCAGAGTGGGAGCAAGGAAGATATTCATTCTTTCTGTTTTGCTTTCTGATCTCCTTCTTGTGTCTGCCTTGAACAAACCCAAGGATCTTGGGTAACAGATTGTGTAAGATTCAGCCTTTTGAAGTACAGGGACAGAGAAGGGCAGATAATCAACCTGAGAAGAGAGGATGCTAACAAAATAGAACCAACGCATTCTCTGGTAGGTGCTAAGCATAGAAAAAAATAATAATAATAAAAAAGGGAAAGCCGAAAACTTATACCTGGATGGAAAAAAAAAAACAAAAACAAATGAACTGTGGAGCAGAAGTTGAACAGCAATATAAAAAATGAACAGGAACAAGCCTGCTGACCAATTACTAGTCATTTAGTACCATGGTGAACATGGCTATAAAAAATGTTCAGTGCCTTCATTAGAGAACGGGGCTAGAACTAACACAGCTGAATTAGTGTTGTGGGTGTCATCTCTCAAAGGGGCAGCTTAAAGAATTTTCTGTCCACTGAGACATAGCCTTGGGCATCAGCAAATGACTCAAGTTCAAAACGAGCAATTTATACAAATCTTATGAAAAAAATACTGTTAAGAAAGATAGCAAGTGTGGCGCCTGGGTGGCTCAGTCATTAAGCAACTGCCTTCGGCTCAGGTCATGATCCCAGGGTCCTGGGATCGAACCCCACACCAGGCTCCCTGCTCAGCAGGATGCCTGCTTCTCCCTCTCCCACTCCCCCTGCTTGTGTTCTCTTTCTCGCTGTGTATCTCTCTGTCAAATAAATAAATAAAATCTTAAAAAAAAAAGATAGCAAAAAATCAATAATAAAAATGATTTCACTCCATTTTCAAATGGCTTTAGGTTAAAATTTGCAAAATAATTGAATGCAAGTATAGTCAGGATTCTAAAAACATGATATTAGAAGTAGTAATATAAATTGTAAAAAAACCCATGAATTTATGAGCCAAAATTGAGAAATGAAACAAAAACATGTTAACAAAATATTGAACATAAATATATTTGCATAGTTGAAACTTGTAGACTTATAAAATCTACATGACAGTTGGTACAAGAGAATTAATAAATTTGAAGGTAATACTGTGGCATTCTCTCCAAGGTATAAAGATATGTGTGTGTGTAAATGTGTGTATATTCATAGAAATTAAGAGGCATTGAGGCTAAGATTGAAAGCTCAACATACAATGAATGAGAATTGCAGGGAAAGAAAAGAGAAAAAAATAGCAGAGAAGTTATAGCTAAATACGTAGCAGTTGAAATTTTTTCAGAATTGAAAAAAGACCTGAGTTTTTTGGTGAAAGTGCATGCCTACAACAAAGCAATGAAAATAAATAAACCCATTTGTGTTACACTTGAGCAAAACTGCAAACACTGAGGATAAAAAGACAATCTTAAGATCTACCACAGTCATTTCCTACTAAGAAATGACAAGTAGAATATTGGCAGACTTCTATCAGCAGCAACATATGTTGGATAACAGTAGATATATCTACAAAGTACTGATGAAAACAGAAATTGTATTTATCAGAATCAGCATTCAATAGATTAAAAAATATTAAAATATTTTAGATGTTTCAAGATTAAGAGAATTTACCACACACAGGTCACCACTGAAAGAATTACTAAAGGATTTTTTTTTTTTTTTTGACTTGGGAACATTAGCAAGTAAAGCAGGCAGGGAGGGGTTCTGGGAGTTTACTTGGGTAGACATATTCCATTTGATGCTTTTTACTTTTTTTTTTTTTTTATCTTACCACATATATAGTACTTGCTAAATAGCATTCCAAAAGACTCAGGTCGATCTGAGTGTTAGTGATGTCTTAGTATCAAGACTTCTAATTATATGTATGCACATACATATTAGATAAGACAAGTGCCACTGTTAGACAAATCAAACAGGAAGTAAAGTGGATTAAAAAAATTGTTTATTTGTTTACAAATTCCAAAGGGGGTTGGGGTCTTACCGAATTCTTCTTCTTCTTCTTCTTCTTTTTTTTTTTTTAACTGAGATATAATTAACACAAAACAGGGTATTTTTTTTTTAAGGAGAAAAAAACAAGCCCAGAGGGAAAGAATGGGATGTAAGAAACAGGAAACAAAGAAACCAGTTAATGGGCATAACATGATGGTGAATTTAGTTGACTATTCATTATAAAAAGGTACAACATAATCTGTGTTTAAAAGTGAGTAAAACTAAAACTTTAGGCAACAATAAAAAGAGTGGGAGGGGCTCCTGGGTGGCTCAGTCCTTACGCATCTACCTTCGGCTTGGGTCATGGTCCCAGGGTCCTGGGGTCAAGCCCCGCGTCGGGCTCCCTGCTCAGCGGGAGGCCTGCTTCTCCCTCTCCCACTCCCCCTGCTTGTGTTCCCTCTCTCTTGCTGTGTCTCTCTCTGTCGGATAAATGAATAAAATCTTAAAAAAAAAAAAAAAGAGTGGGAAGTGTGGAGTTATGCGATAGTTTAAACTTGTTAAGATCCATATTGTCTTCGAAAGGACATTAGAAAAAATGAATAACTTCAAGAGTTTTAAAAATAAGTATTTATAACTAAGGGTGCAGTTTAAAAAATATCCTTTCCAGGTTTTAAAAATTTGGAAGAAACCATAGAGAAATACATTTGTAGCATCCAAACTATTAGAAGGATACGGAGGCACAATGAAAAATATTATTAATCTAATGTGGTAGAAAGAAAAAAAAGAAGAAGCAGTGAAAATATCTGATAAACAGAAAATATAAAATAGGTACAATTATATCAATAACTTCAATAAGTGTAGAATATGTCATATTAATTGTATAAAATTAAAATCCAGCTATAAATTGTTTGCAAGAGAATATTTTAAGATACAAGTATACAGAATAGCTAAATCCATGGAGGAAAGATATATCATTCCAATCTGTGAATGAATGAGTCTGCGAATAAGGTATAAGCATTTTTGTAATAACATGATGATAAAAATTTAAATTTGCAAAATTTTTCATGAAAAATGACAGGGCATGCTTAAAGTAAATTTCATGTTCTTTATCACAATAAAAAATTGTACATCTCTATGATTCCATTTAAATAAAGTCCAACATAGATTCACACACGCACACCTACACAAATGACAGGGTTTATTGGAAAAATAATGTTGGAGCAAAGTATTCAAAGTCTATGTAATTTCATAATTAAGAGGATGTAAAAAAATCACAAATAATGTAAATGGACTAAACTAGCAAATTAAAAATAGAGATTGTCATAGCATAACATAGTATAATATAGTTTAACAGTAGATTGTCATATTTTAAATCAAATGTTAATTCAATAAATTTTAATTTATAAACTAAATGTTAATTTATGTTAATTCAGTAATTACACCTAAAGTATAAGGAACATGGAAAGATTGAAAAATATGTGATATAGATACTAAATTAAATGGAGTAAGGGAAAAAGATAATCAGGGAAATGCTATACTACTACATATCTACCAGGTTAACATTTAAAAAGAGACTAACAGTACTAAAGATTGCTGAGGATGTTGAAAAATTGCACAACTCAAAGGAATGCTATTTGCATCTAGTGGAGGAGCGGCCAGGTTTGCTGCCAAATATCTTATAATACACAGGACAGCCTCCCACAACAAAGATTTATCTTACCAAAATGTTAATAGTGCTGAGGTTAAGAAACCCTGATATGGACTCAACAAAGATATATAGAAACATATATCCAAAGTGGTTGCCTCAGTAAGAGCTTATGAATACAGAGCACTTTGCAATTAAATTTTGAATTTACTTCCAATGTATTTTGACATTTCTAGTCAAAGCACCACAGTTCCACATCAAAATTTTATTGATAGCAAAGGTGGCAGTATCTGTTTCCTTGTCAAGAGAGTAAAACCAGAATTTCTTATTTTTCACAGGAGCAAGGTGAGACAAGAACTTATTGCTCCAGATTGTAACTGGATAATGCTAACAATTTAGGACTGTCTATCACAGATGGTTAAGATAGATAGTGTTTTACTTTCTGTGACCAGGAAGTGACAGTTGTATTAAGAACTGACCTCATCATTTTTATTCAGGCAGTTAAACACAAGATTCTGTCATCAAAAAGAAATAGAGTTTTATTTTCAGAGAAGACACAAACATCAGTTAGCCATAGAGATTTTTGCCATGTTTATATTCTTGGTGCAAATAAAAAGTCCACTTTTAAAATTATAGAGAAATGTAATGATTACAAGTGAATATGTTATTTTTTGATCATAATACTTTCATGATCAGCATGCTTTAATGAGCCACAGATAAATAGCAAAAATTGATATAATCACATTGGCTCTTTAAATATGCTCAGTGCCCAACTTATCACACAAACAACAGCTGTAGTATTTGGTATTTGAAATGAACAGAATGACTAAATAATCCACAACAAAATTATCTATCATCTATTACCTATTATCTATCTATCTATCTATCTATCTATCTATCTATCTATCTATCTATCTATCATCGGTAAAAGTATATCTATGTGTCTACAGAGTTGTGACTCCTATACCGGCAGTTAAGCCCAGTGAGTGTCTTATGGTGAGGAATGATGTTTTATATTTACTTTACACATTTTCACATAACATGGTATCAAGAGCAAATGTAATTGGTAGACACATTAAATACATATTTATCACAGTAGTTGAACAAATTTTGTGTAATACTTCTTTCTGACAATTTTATAGCTAATTCACCATATAATGAAGAAAGATCCATAAAACAAAACATAGCCTCCTATGTCTTCTCTGTCATAACATACAATTCACTTTTTATATTAATGTACAAATTGTACAAGGTCTTGGAAAATACTCTGTTCTACCTTATTGTAGAAGTTATCATTACAGTTGGATACAATTGAAAACCACACACTTAGTGGTGGAATTGTTTGGAATTTGGGGACAATGACAGAAATTTGTTGAATCAAATGGCAGACTTAATAGGTTGCAAAATTGCCATCTAGATTAACTATAGAGATCTAGGAAGCAACAGAAAAACAAAAAAAAACATGTCATTTGGATATTTAGATTCTGTTGGTTGGCAAAAAACACGTTATGAAATCTCAATTTCTGTAGCCTAAGCTGCTCTTTGTTTTCAGAATGGTTAAGATATTTTCCCCTCAGCTTGGCTTTACATGTCAGGTTTAGTTCTTCAGCATCAAGTTAGAAAACATCTAAAGAAATAAATAGTTGCAGAGAATCCTGTTGCCCAAATATCACTTATATACAAAAATTATCTAAATATAGTTTGAAATCACTTAGTGGGAGGGTGTCATAATCCTGCCTGTGAATTTGAGAGGTGTAAGATACCAAGGAAACTGTCTTAAAAAGAATCAGAACATTATTTCCAGATTTTCAATTCTTTGCACTGTATGTCATATTGCTGTACTGGAAACTTTGTGAAATATAACCGATCAAGACTGTTATTACATAAGTTAGTTTGTCCAAGGAAAACATGATGGTTTGTTATCTTAGCCATGAAAATTACTCACATAGTGAATTGCCCATCTGCACGGGCTTGGAATAGGAACAATACAAATGTTACATTTGAACTGACTTTACCGTTTTACATGTGTTCTTGTAAACCATTCATAAAATTCATTTTTGCAGTTGATCTCAGTGACTGGGTTTCCTGAGCATTTTTCTTAGAAAGGATCTTTCTACTTTATTATTTTTTTCTTTTTTGCACTGTGCACAGAGGAGTAAGTTTAGCCTTAAACAAACTAAGGACCTAATTGTCACATTATCAGCTGTATGTGGGATATGGGTCAACAAGGTAATTGCATGTCATACACAGCACATTGGGCTGCTCAAGTCCCTGGTGCTTGCTGCTCTCTTTATGTCAAAAGGGACGGTACTAAGGAAAAAACCAAAAACAAAAACAGCAGACTATTACATGCTCTAATTTAAGAATTCTAAGAAATCCCTTAATGCTCACTATTTCTAGATTCACTGAGATAAATATTATACCGGGGTGAACACTTAATTTTCTTTATGCATCTCTTACCTAGTCATCATGGCTTATGTCCAGAATAGGCAACCATAACAGAGACAAAATACTGATTATGCTTGCTTAAGGTTGGGGGTGATGGAGGATTGGGGGGTAATAGCTAAAGTGTACAATGTTTCTTGAGGTGGCGAAAATGTCCTAAAATTGATTGTGGTGATGGTTGCATGATTCTGTGTCTATGTTAAAAGCCATTAAGATGTACACATTGAATGGGTATGTTATATGAATTGTATCTCAAAAAGGTGTTAAAAATAACCTCTTTCCAGACATATTGCATAAAATATTTAATCTAGTGAAGAGTGGGGCACCTGGGTAGCTCAGTTGGTTAAACGTCTGCCTTCAGCTCAGGTCATGATCCCAGGGTCCTGAGACCGAGCCTCACATCGGGCTCCCTGCTCAGCGGGGAGCCTGCTTCTCCCTCTGCCTGCAGCTCCCCCTGCTTGTGCTCTCTCTGTCTCTCTCTCTCTCAAATAAACAAACAAATAAATAAATAAAATCTTTAAAAAAAATCTAGTGAAAAGTATAATTAATATATGTGGAATGCTTATATGTCCCAGCCAGTGTCCTAAATGCATTAGGCCTATTTAATACCTTTCATGGTTTAATCTCATTTAATCCTAACAACCCTATGATATTGGTGAATTGTTATTATTACTATTATTCTTCTCATTTTATTGATAAGGAAACTGAGACTTAGAGAAGTGAAGTAACTTCAACAAGGGCACGCAACTAAATTAGATACCTTCTTCCTGGTAGAAAGCAGCAAATTCAATAAAATGGGACATACTATAGTGACAGTAGTCCTTATAAACACTGTTCAAATCTTAACACTCTCCTAAAGCACTGAGCAGGGGCTGTGTACTCCGTCTTTTCCTGCGTTATAAAGCTTCATTTGAACCTTTCAGAGCAAAATGCTTCAAATGATAAAATTGATACATGAGAAAGTGCACCTGTAAAGCAACTCTAAAATAGCTCCTACATCTATTTCTATAAATCACAAATTCTGTGTATTATTTGTAAATGCACTTGAAAACTTGATTTGGTTCATCAAAGGAACAATTTTGTGAACCAGGCTTTCAGCTGACTTTAATATCGAAGCAAAGTTTTATATGTGGTTTGTGGTTATGTACATAATATGAAAGGAATAGCTAGGTATTTACCCTAAAGATACTGATGTAGTGAAACAAAGGGGCACCTGCACCCCAATCCTCATAGAGGCAATGTCCACAATAGCCAAATTGTGGAAGGAGCCGAGATGTCCATTGACAGATGAATGGATAAAGAAGATGTGGTGTATTTATATATAATGGAATATTACTCAACCAACAGAAAAGGATGAATACTTACCGTTTACATCGATGTGGATAGAACTGGAGGGTATTATGCTAAGTGAGATAAGTCAATCGGAGAAAGACAGTTATCATATGGTTTCACTCATATGTGGAATATAAGAAACAGTGCAGAGGATTATAAGGGAAGGGAAGGAAAACTGAATGGGAAGAAATCAGAGAGGGAGACAAACCATGAGAGACTCTTGACTCTGGGAACAAACGGTTGTGGAAGGGTAGGTGGGGGGGGGATGGGGTAACTGGTCATGGGCAATTAAGGAAGGCATGTGATGTGATGAGCACTGGGTGTTATACGCAACTGATGAATTACTGAACTCTACATCTGAAACTAATGATGTACTATATGTTGGCTAATTGAATTTAAATAAAAAAAAGAATATGAAAGTAATATACGATGTGTAATTTCCAGAGTAAGAAATTAAGCTGAAAGTGATAAAACTAGGGACTGACAGATAAATTCCTAATCTATCATCTATCCTATACTAAAATGGGTTTTATGGTTGTGATTTAAACTCTCATGTGAGCTTAAAAAAGGAGATTTATTAAAGGAAGCAAGAGGTAAACACAAACATTCATGGGGAGGAAATGGAGTCCAACTGAACTCTGAGCTGAAAGGTCATGAATCAAAGCTTCTTCCTCCGTCTTTCAGGGGTTACACTATCATTCACACATCTAGATCTCTTCTGACCTTGTCCCTATCTTTTATCCTCTTTTTATCTGCTTCTTGGAGTAACTTGAATTCCATATATCCAAATTTGGCAGTTTCAGTCCCAATTTTATTTTATATCATGAGCTCTAACCAATGGCTAACTGTCGACTGTGTCTTTTAATTCTGAATCTCGAAAGAAGGAACCTGGGAAGTCACTACTAAGACAACGGATTGTCTAATTTTGGGCTAAATGTATATCCCATCATGGCTGAGGGTGCAGAAGCCTGTAGTATATAATTGTGCTCCTCAAAGGTGTACAGACAGAGCAATTTTCTAGAAGGAAGGTTGGGATGGGCATCCACAATGAAAGATTTGAAAAAATACAATATTACCTTTTCGTCTAACGTTGCAGCCTGGAGGAGTCAGTAGGCCATATTTCCAGAAGTGCCCTAGCTTTTTGTTCTTTATTATAGGTTTTGTGTAAAGAAAGAAAGTTAAAAATTTTCTGATCTGAACTATTGCCAAATATCAACCCTATTATAAAGTGTGATCTCAGACTTAAATTTTATGTTTGAGGAAATATAATTCCCCTAAACAAGAATTAAAATAAAAAACTAAAAGGAGGAAAATTTCCTAGGATTATTGCTAGCCAACTTTTTGCATATCAAAACAAATTATCACAATATGCCTATTATAGGAAAATGACAGCAACAATAGTGATGTGATAATAAACACTGGGATCCTGTCATGATTTCCTGTGATGTACACCTGTTTTTCTCCAATATGGAGTTAGTCATGGTTCAAGTTTTCAAAAACTTAAAAAAAAAGACCTTACAAAATAACAACTCACAAGAATTAGATTATAATACCAACTTTCAGACATTAACAAAAATATTATATTTCATTGATTTATCATATAAATACTTGTCATACTCTTCATCCTCCAAGCACATTGCTGATGTATTCAAAGTAATTTAATTTGATTTTATATTTGATGAAGACTATTACATCAGTGAAAATTCAATTGTCAGAGAAAGTTCTTTACTATATTAAGACATGCAATATTAACTATAGCCTTTTTTGTCAAGAATTTCTAGTCTGTAAATGAAATCTCTATCTTATGTCAAACACCTCTATCATAGTTCTACTCCAATCAAATCCTGGATACTGACAAGATTGGAAGGTCCTGATGTTTCTTGCAGAGGGCTAGGATAAAGTGACCAGTTCTCCTAAACAGGTCACTTTAGAATCAGAAATTTTTAGAATGAGAAATTACAAAGAGAAAGACTAAGGGCTACTAAATAAATATTTTAAAAGGGGGGTTATCTTTCCAAATTTGTGAACTGTCTAGATCACTAAAAGTTCACACTCTAACATCTGCTCTCCAGACATGCACAGCTGTAAAAAGCTGTTAAAATCATATATATGTATATATACGTAATTATTTATTCTGTGTTAGCACATTGTATAGAATTGTAAGGTTCAAAATGACCGAGAACTCAGGCCATTTTCTAGGGAAAGAGATTATAGAGAGGTTATATTATCTTTTTTTTCATGTTACATGGTCTCTCAATACTTAGGTAAGGTTTCCTAAATTTTTTTATACAATTTTAAGTTTAGTCTTCCTAATACCTTCTTCAGTAGACAAAAAATAAGAGTGATGGCAATAACTAATATTTGTTTCATACTCTGTGCCCTTGCAAAATGTGCTTACATGCTATATACTTCATCTGGTCCTTTCAGTAATCTTTTGTGATAAATATTGTGATTTGCCAAAAAAAGAAATAAAACCCTCTAATGTATTTTGTTTCACTCACACACTTGAAGACTACTAGGAATACTTATATTACATTTTCTCCTTGAGAAAACATTCCAGTACCAGGCCATTTCTGAAGGCCAAATTTTTTGGTTAATTGCTTCTGGCTTTAATTTGCAAATGTTTTCCTGACCATAAATATAATGACAAAGTTGAATTATAGATGAATTTTAAAGAAAAAATACATTATTCTTAATCAAAATACTTGAGAACATTTATGATAAGCCATTTGCCATACTTCCTTTTACTCTTAGAAAACTTTTATATTCAATTTTGAAGATACTTTATGCATGTGTACGTGTGTGTGAAAAACGTGTGTATATGAAAAAATCCACATATGTGAATATTCACCATTATGCTTAAGAGAGAGAAAATTACCAATAACATTGAAATTCCCTAAGCCTCTCCAGATCCTATCTCCCTTGTTCTATGTAAATAATGCTATCCTAAATACTATGTTCTATGTAAATAATGCTATCCTAAATACTATGTTTAAGTAGTATCCTAAATACTATTATGTCTTTAGAGTCCCGCTTCCCCACCCCCCCTTCACATATGTGAACATATATCTTAGCAGCGATTGTTTGGTTTTGCATCATTTTGAACTTTATATAAATGAAACTATACTATATCTTTCTAAACTTGCTTTTTTCTACCAATTTTATCGATGTGATATCCGTGGCTACATGTCATTCATTTTCACTAATATATAGTATATATAAATATGCTAAAATTTATATATGTATTCTTCTGTAGATTAATTATACATTTAGGCCTATAATATTGTCATATATATATATTTGAGATCAGAATATATCTATAACTGATGACTTTTTTACCATTTACATTTTAAGATAATTCTGCATGTTAATTAAAAACTCTTTGTGAAAATAATTTTTAGTGACCATGTAACTGTTGTTTATGTATCATAATTTCCTAAAGACATTCTCTAATAATATAATTTGATTTTCCTCTAGATTTTCCCTAAAAAGGGTGACATCACAAATATCTTCACATTAAAATTTTTCTTTAATGTTTTATTTATTATTTTTTAAAGATAGATTCCCAGATACAGAAATTTTGATTCAAAGGAATTAAGTGTTTTTATGGCATTTTAATACTCATTGCAAATTGCTTTTATAAGAGATTGAACTAAATTTTACTTCTACAAATTCTATATGAAAATAGATTTTTCACTGTACCCTCTCATCTTTGTGTATTTTCAAAAACATACAAAAGGCAAACAAAAACTTTGCTAATTTGTTTGGCAAAAAATTGTGTTATATTGTTTTTTCCACTTGCATTAGTAAAATGAGTGGTAATTCATTATTTCTTTTCTCCTCTTTTATAAAATGTCTGTTTATATAATTTGTCCATTTAATCCCACTGCATAATTCTTTTATATATGTATAATATAAATATACATATATATTTTAAAAAGGAGGCAGGACTGGTAATCTTCTGTGACTCATTTGATCATGCAGATGGTGCCAACCATAAGATGGTTTGTTTTCTTGAACTGAATTGATTACTTTCTTGTGAAAGAACCCAGGGAAATGAATTCTAAGTGATGTGACTTGCCCAATTCCCAGAAGCATAATGATTTCAGTAGGAAGAGTTATTTTTGGTGATGGAGTTTTCAGAAGAAAATATTTATATATCTCTGAAAAGTCAGTTTTCACATGCAAATTTCCTCTTCAACATTATATAAGGAGTCCAGTTGTGCAATTGCCTCATGTATTTTCATCACTGACATTTCAATATCCTTTTATTTCTTTCTAATCTCTTTTTCTCTTCCACTCAGCTCATGCAAACCAACAAACATTGGACCCAGACCAAATTTCTGAAGATATTTACTTAACGTTTTTCTCCCCTCTCACAAGCGAGTAAGAATTGCTTTCAAAAGCCCAAGTATATGAGTTAGATTTTAGAATTACATCTGTGACACTCACTTTTCTTTTTTAATGGCTTCTCTCATAGTCCTACACGTTTTAAATGATTCCCATTTCTACTCATTCAGTGCAGTGATGTCTTTCTAATCATAATTAGTTTTACTACAGATGTTCACGAAACAAATAGAGGTTTTAAGCATGTTCAAACAGAGGTTAAATTCCAGCATTTTGTTGATGTTTAATTCAAGGATTTTGGAGTCAGATTATCTTGGGTTAAAATCCCATCTTCACCACTTTTTAGCTGTGTAATCTTGTGGTTGTATAACATAGGACACCTCTCTAAGCTTCAACACTATGAGGATTCCATGTTATAATTAGAAAAGGAGATGAACATGGTGGATGGCAGAAAGGACGAACCCACTAACTGGTGGTTCTCATAAGTCATCTAAACACTTTTGGTATCTTCTGTTTGCCATCTCTTGGGGGAGGAGACCAAAAAACCACATTTTAGAAAATGGAAAAAAACAAAACAAAACAAAACAAAAACCCTCCCCAAAACAAATGGTTTATTTAAAGAGGTATAGGCAAATTTTAGTTGCTAGATTAGTGGACTACCAAATTGGATATTTATTCTCCTGTTGTCATTAGGATAAATCCTAAGGCAATGGTTTCCAACCTGTGTTTGACAGATTCTGAAGATTCTGCGACTTAATTTAGGGGGTCATAGCAGCAAAGACCAAATGGGTACGATTCTGTCCTTTCCCTGCCAAAGCAGTTCCACTTTTATATGTAAAGAGAGTATTTTGTTATTTTTAGGAGGCTGCTGTTTGGTCTCCAGATGTCAAGACTTGTCTGAGATTGGTCTCTCAACACTCTGACTTTATTGGAGATTTTGGAAAACGGGCAGGAGAAACCACACAATTTGTGGGTCCATGCAAAGTGAAAGTGCGAAGACTCTTGTTGAAAAATTATTAGGATTTCAAGACAGTGACAGCAAAGTATTAAACTGTGTCTGGGGCTCTTGTAGGTGTAGGGCCCTGTGTTACTGCATGAGTTTCACACCCGTGAAGCCAGCCCTGAAGATAGGACAGGAAGAGGCCCAGCAGACACACATGTATAGGATTCTATGTGGGGTTTGGTCAAAGGCCCTGGGAAGGAGGCATCATGCTGCCAAGAACTCATCAGAATCTGCAGGCTCCCCCTCCAACTTCTGCCATTCAGTACTGCTGAGCTTCTTAGCCATTAACCAACATGCCTGCATTATTTGCAAAAACCATACTACCACAGCCCTGTTCTGATGGAAATCAATGGAAAGTAAATCAGTCTTTACGTGTCAAACTAAGAAATGGTAAGTATTTGAATAGCTGTTTGTAGGTTACATATGTTCTTAAAGTGTTCTTTGCTTCATTAAAAAAATGATAAATTATTTTTAAAAACTCCTTTAAAACTAGGCATTTTTTTTAAGGTTTATTTATTTTTTTGACAGAGAGAGATATAGCGAGAGAGGGAACACAAGCAGGGGGAGTGGGAGAGGGAGAAGCAGGTTTCCCGCTGAGCAGGGAGCCCGATGCGGGGCTCCATCCCAGGACCCTGGGATCATGACCTGAGCTGAAGGCAGACGCTTAACGACTGAGCCACCCAGGCGCCCCAAAACTGGGCAGATTGACTCTGGCAGACACCTATACCCTAATAGAAAGTCACCTGAGCATGAGTGTCCAGCAGACTGCTGTTTCATGTTCCTTTTTTTAAATTTATTTTTAAATGCAGACATAGCTCTGAGTCATGTGTACTGCATTAGACCGATGGCCCAGCAACATCAAAACTTTAGCCCTAATGACGCAGAGCACAAGTGATGACGTTGAAGCTTTGATTATGTATGTGTCTCCACCTTAACTTGGGATAAAAGCCCTCATGGCAAAACAAAACAAACACAAAATGATTGTTTCCCTAATCGAGTGCTCATTTTTCAGCCTCTTTCTCCTGAGTTTACTCCAAGGATGCCATGTCTGAAAGATTTTCAGATTCCTCTACCTAGAAGCTTTGATTTAGGAGGCTTACTCTTTGAGATATCAAGCTGCCAGATGTCTGATACCTCCCAATTTCTCTTTGATGGCTATTCCCTTCCAATGGGGAAACTGTATTGCAAGGAATTTACTGTCAGGTGGCTGTCGTATAAATAACACAAAATTAAAACAAGACCATTTGAAACTCGTTAGATACATACAGCATTATAACATCTGACATACGGTCCAAACTCCCTTATTTACTGAACCGGATGCCGTGCTGTTCTGCCTGGAGCTTCCCCTGCAGGACTGAGGCACGCATTCCCCAGCTCACTGCGTGCATCAGGGTTCGTCCCTGGGAGTTGCCCTGGACTAGGAGAGCTGCCTGCCCAAGACAGCCTGCCTTTGATGACTGGCAAACACAACGTATGAAGGCCAGTCCTTTCACGGAGCTAGGAACACCCCTGAAGGCTGTGCCCGCTTGAGGGCGTCCTGCAGAGTTGGCTTTTGTTGGAGCTGAACTGGCCTTCTCCCTCTGCCCATCCCGCTTCCTTCCCTTTCTCCCACAGGTGTTAATCCCGACAGCGTGACCAGCTACATATTTTGTGGCATCCAGTGCAGAGTGAAAACATGGGCTCCCTGTTCAAAGAAAAAAAAAGATCCATTAAAGGTACTAAAATATAAAGCTTTTACCTTTTTTCCAACAATCTCAACTTGCCCGCTTTTAAAAAAAAATTGTTTTAGTTTAATTTAATCTTTTAAATTCGATGTCATTCTAAGTAAAGAAAAATTAAACATTTAAATTATCAGCATGAATTTTACTGTTAATCTTTAATTTCACGATGCCTGTTTTAAAAGCATACATAAGAGCACTTAATACACATGCAGAATCACTGAAATGACACAATTCATTTTTTCATACCTCGTGCATGCATGAATACCTTGTCATTCCTTCCTTTCTGCTTCCCTTATGTCTTTATATGCCCCTATGCAAGGAATTTGACCCAGAATTACATAGGAGAAAGTGAAGGCATAATTTAGACAATCAGGGGTTGAAAAGTATACAGAGCTCACTAACTGTTCTGAAAAATCTTTTTTTTCCCCAATACTTTTTTCCTGAAAAATCTTTATTAGCTGTGATTCCATAGCAAGTTACCCAGAGAACAGAAATATTGCTTTCCTTTTAAAAATTCCATGCTAGCACATAGTATTGTTTATAAAAACCATTTAAGACATCTAACATATTTTGATTGAGCATAATATTTAGGTAATGTGTGCAGTAATGGAAATAGTAAGCATCTGTATCGAAGTAATCCAATTTGAAGAATAAGAATTTTAATTATTTATGGGATAGATAAATGAGATTGGAACCTATTCTTTATGAGGTAATATGCAGTTTTGTGAAGCCCTTTTACAGGTCTCAAAAATAATGAGTTACATACAGTATCATTTGTCACCAATTGTATGAATCAGAAAGTTATGAGTTTTCACAGTTTCAGTTCTCCATACTTTATTTCCAAAGCATATTTTAAATATATATATCACTTCTATTACACTTCATTAACAGAAAATAGAAATGTATTTATCAAAAACATTACCATAATAACTTCAGTAGAAATAAAATATATGATAAGAATATTTTGAGAAATATTTTGTTATATTGCTTGGCAAGAAGTATTGATACTCCACCATTTAATTATCTTAAGAAAGGCAATAAGTACAACAATGCTCAGTTTATAGATCAGTGCCACTTATTACTGAGTTAATTAAGGCCATATTTATATGTTTTTTCCCCCTAAATTCAGCAGAGAGATTATATTGGAGCTTCTCTCTAAAGTAAAAAATATTCTCCATTTTATTGGTTTGAAAGGGAATCATTGAAGAGATGTTTCACCACCAATGCACATGTGTCTCTTCGAAGGAGACAAGCCTGCACACTACTCTTTAGTGCTTTTGATCTTCTCCAGTGCACTTGAATTTTAATGATAGTTTTCACTACCCAAATAGAGTCTTACTCTACCTGGTCTATAGACAATTGTCTTTCACACTAGAATCACAATCAGGATCCTAATTACCTTAGTAATGGTGTTTGCTTCTTATTTAGAAACATCAAGATGATTTCTTTAGCTTTAACATATACAAAGGAAGACTTTCAGGAAATGGCTATTCAGTTTTAATCTAATGCTTTCTTGAGCAGGCAACTTTATTTAGAGGGTCTTAGTATGGCATCATTGTTCTTTCCAGAGCATTAACTTTTTTTATACTTATATTTTGATTTCTGAGGTTACCTGCTGCCTTAACTCATGCCACCTTAATATAGTTGGAGGCCCTGTGGACAAGGTTTACTGCTGGAGAATAGGAATATGAAATCATCCAAAAATCTAACTACTTTCTTATCTTTGATGAATCTTAGGCTACCAATCACTACAAAAATAGACCTATTCATAGATGGGAAAACAGGATCAAATTCAACCCTTTAAAAATGGACCTATAGAGGGGTACCTGCATGGCTCAGTGGGTTAAGTGCCTGATTCTTGATTTCAACTCAGGGCATGATCTCAGGGTTGTGAGACTGAGCCCTACATTGGGCTCTGCACTGAGCATGGAGCTGCTTAAGATTCTCTCTCTCTCCCTGTCCCTCTGTCCCTTCCCCCTACTCTTGCTCACTCTTTCTCTCTCTCCCCCCCAAAAAAAATGGACTTACAGAAAAATACATTTTAAAGTTCTCATTTAGGATAGGCCAAAATTGAATCAATTTAATTTAATTCATTTCAAGGTACACTGGAGGAGTCAGATATGAAAATTTCGATTCAGTGTCCTGCGGAAGATTGCATTTAATGCCAGAAGCAGCAAGTAAAGGAAGAACAAGATGGGCAGAACCCATAGCTGGAACCAGCTGATGGAGAGACCTATAAACTATGTCTACATATATATTTCTATCCATATATCAGTGCCTATGACTGTATCTAAGATCATTACTATGGAGAACAATAAGATGAGAGGTTGGTGAATATTATGCATATAGAGAGCCAATCTGAGGTAGGGGATATCTAGTCAGACATGAAGATAGAGGATAGGTGGTTAAAATCAGCAGGCTTTACCTCCCTTAATCTGTAAGAGGATAAAAGCAGAGTCTGAGCATAAACAAAACTTTCATACTGGGAATGGGACAATAGAGTTTGACAAAGCCAAAATTAAAATTAAATTTTATATTCAATATAGATAAAACATTTTATTAGAAGTATAATCAGATTGGATTATTTCCTTTCTTTCTTTTTTTTATTATGTTCAGTTAGCCACTGTATAGTACATTAGTTTTTGATGTAGTGTTCAATGATTCATTAGTTATGTGTAACACCCAGTGCACATTACAACACGTGCCCTCCTTAATACCCATCACCCTGTTATCCCCTCCCTCCACTCCCCTTCCCTCTGAGACCCTCAGTTCATTTCCCAGGATCCATAGTCTCTCATGGTTCATCTCCCTCTCTGATCTCTCCCCCTTCAGATTTCCCTCCCTTTTCCTATGGTCCTCTGTGCTTTTGCTTATGTTCCACATATGAGTGAAACCATATGATAATTATCTTTCTCTGCGTGACTTACTTCACTTAGCATAATCCCCTGCAGTTCCATCCATGTCGATGCAAATGGTGGGTATTCATCCTTTCTGATGGCTTAATAATATTCCACTGTATATATGTACCACATCTTCTTTATCCATTCATCTGTTGAAGGGCATGTTGGCTCCTTTCACAGTTTGGCTATTGTGGACATTGTTGTGATGAACATTAGGGTACATGTGCCCCTTCTTTTCACTACATCTGTATCTTTGGGATATATTCCTAGTAGTGCAATTACTGGGTTGTAGGGTAGCTCTATGTTTAACATCTTGAGGAACCTCCATACTGTTTTCCCAGAGTGGCTGCACCAGCTTGCATTTCCACCAACAGTGTAGGAGGGTTCCCCTTTCTCCACATCCTCATCAGAATTTATTGTTTCCTGTTTTGTTAATTTTTGCCCTTCTAACTGGTGTAAGGTGGTATCTCATTGTGGTTTTGATTTGGATTTCCCTGATGGCTAATATTTCTAATATTTTAGGAGCCACCTACTTCTGGTTTTTGCTTACTCACTTGGCAAGTGTGCGCCAATACTGAGTGAGGCAGTCTCTTTGCAGGGTATAGTCAGACACTGAGGATGTACAAAATGGATTGGCCATATTGTTTCAACAATTATAGCAAATCTCTGGCTCAGTAAGAGTTAATAAGCCTATGGTCCTGAATGGTCTTACATGACACTTTGAATTTGAAATAGGCCACTGATCCTTCTTAAGCAGGTTTAATCTCTCGTATAGTGGATAAATTTCTGCACACAAGATATATTTACAGTGCACTCACTTAGATATAGACAGCAGGTGCTACATGTTTGTATGGTGCTTTAGACATTGCAATGTATTTGATATGATTCTGATAATATCTGTTAAAAAAAGAAGGAATGATGGTATTGTTATTTCCATTTTGTAGATTAATAAATGTTTCAGAGATAACATACCCAACAAATTTCTTATGCCTAACCTAGAAGGATGCCAAGAATAAACACAGGAAATACATCTTTTGAGCACTGGGTAAATACTGCTTGTATAAAGCAAACTTACATTCACCAAAGCTACTAGATTTCAGTCACTCATGTTTTCTTTACTGCTTACCTGATTTCATTTCTGTTTATTTAAAGGTATCTAGGCTAAATAGAATTTATGATTTAATTACCTTAAAATAGAGTATCAATGATATCCATTCCACTGGTAGTATGAAAATAAGGGAACTTTCTAGACCAGGTATCAGCAAGCTAATAGTATGGATTTTGTTGGCTACGTGGTCTCTGTGACAACTATTCAACTCTATATAGACAATGCATAAATAAATGGACATACCTGTGTTCCAATAACATTTATGAACCCAATCAGACATTGCTCTAGATGGTGAAGGGAGCAGGTTTTTTTTTTTTTTTTAATGACTGTCAAATACCTAAATGGTTCCAAAGCAAAGAAAACTCTGGTCTACTACTTATATCCTTTAGGGATAATTTTAACATCACATGCCTATATTTAATAGTTTCTAACCAAGAATTTTTCATGGAAAATGAAGCTGATAAATAAAGGATAAAATCTGACGCAGAGTAAGAAATAAAAAACATATTTCTCAGATGGCATATGCATTTTTATATGTACATTTATTTACAGTATGTAATTTATTCATCATTATGCTATTACCTGAGTTCAAGTTCATTTTAATGGAAGCAATGGAATTTCTAGGAACAGTTTTTGGAATAATGTACATGAACAGTTAAAAATGTCTCTGGAATAATATGTTATTGAGATATTAAAATTTTATAAAAAGAAAGAATAAACTTGAAATGCTTAGACATTGGCAAATTCTAATAATAGATAATTTTTTAATGTTTTTGTAATATTATGCATATGCTTACAGTCCTGAGATTAATCTAATTTGATTTTTTATTTTATTATTCTATTTTTCATTTTCTCCAAGGTTGTCAACTTTTGAGAAATACTTTAATTGTCCCAGAGATTGTGAACAGAGTAATAGACACAAAATAGTGAATAATTATTGCATTGAATTTTTTGAATTTATGTAACTTTCTCAGAAATCATCATCAATGTTATTTTCTTTAGGTGTATTTTTGGCTATCAATCTGGAAAAAGCTGATGCTATTTAGAAATAAATCACCTTCATCTATGACACCAGACATTATCATGGCAGAAACACTTTAGGCATATACAAGTGAGATAGGAGACTGCATATCCCATGGACATTTTCTACATTCATAAAAAAGCTAAAGATACTTTGATGACCAGTTTCTCATTTAGTCTCATTTATAATATCTCTAAGAATATACTCAAAAACCATACACATAATTCAACAATGTGAATTACATATTATATATTATTATATTGAATCCAGTGATATAGATGAGTATCATAGTAAGAGAAGCTAGGAAATAGTGATCCTTGCCTAGTGCACACACATATCTAATTTTTTCACAGAGCCTTTCTCCTTTTTTACAACATGTGTAAAAGAACTTGCAATATAATTACTAATAATATTTTTTTCATTTATACCCTTTTCTGATTTTAAGTTTGTGCACATTTTAAATATTTGGAATAATACATAAAGGAAAATAATTCTTTTAAATATATTTATAATTTCACTGTAGGATACACATTGTTTGGTTGATTTTCTGTCCAGCAGTCATTTCTCTTTTTTTTGGGACCAGCTCAGTGATTTTCCTATAGAAACTTATAACTTCCCACTTCTCATTTTATATGTTGGAGGAGTAAGCATTCAACCTAGACTAAGCTAATCAACTTTATTCCTTTCTTGTGTGGGGGCAACACATACGGTTTGTGAATGAAGAGAAGAAAGAAAACTATGTACTGCTAACATAATTGAAATTTTCAGTTATTTCAGCTAATAAAGCCCACCTTCCCTTACCTTCTTAGCTCTTTGTTTTTTGCTTAAGTAAGTTTGAGATTGGTTTTGTCGAGTACACCTGAAAAGGTTCCGACTAGTATACCCAGCATCTAGAGATGCTTTCTAAGAGCAGTTTATTTTTTTCCTTTAAGTGTTTAAGAACAAATATGCAAATATATTTATCATCGTGATTTTTTACAAAATTACATGGTTATTTAAGGCAATTGAAATAGTAAATCATATGGGTTTCTTTTATTCTATATAGCTTTAATTAAACAATATGGCATATTGATAGAAAAACATAGGTAAATTTTCAAAGAACTTTCTGTTACTAGACAAAATATCAATATCCATCTCTCAATTTAATACAATAAAGACAAGACAAAATCAAAAATAGAAAATTAGACATAAAACACAGTAAACAAGATAATATAATCAAGAAAATAGAAAAAGACCAAATATATAAATAATAAAAACATGGAACACTACATCAAAAACTAATGCTGTAATGTATGGTGATTAACGTAACATAATAAAATTTAAAAAAAGAATATAAATGATTTAACATTTTTCATAGAAAGGAAACCCTTCATAATGGAGACATTTCATTTTATTAGTGTTGAAAAGATTTAAAAACATAAGTGTTGTTAGGGGTTTAATAAATTTATTATTCCTACATGTCTAGAGGGAACCGAAATTGTTTAAACCTGTCCAGAAGCCATTTGGTAAAAGATATTGTGACCTAGAGGTTTGATATGGGTTTTGGTGTTAGATATCATTCTCTTTTTTTCCTGAATTTGGGGACAACTTCTTAATTCTATAGATTTAATTTTGATCAGTATCATTTCTAACCTCTATGAACATGTATGTGTCTGATGTCCCAAAGTGCAGAACTCAGAAGAGCAAGTAACATTTAATACATTTTATATTCATCAAAAACTAGAAAATGGCTTTCATGTAGTATATTGTAAATAAGTTTATTTTGTCGCTAATATTTTATTTTTTTAAGATTTGTCTATTTATTTATTTAAGAAAGAGAGAGAGTGCTCGCACTCAGGCATGAATGGGGGAGAGGCAGAGGAAGAGAATCCTCAAGCGGACTCCTGTTGATCATGAAGCCTGACATGGGGGCTCCATTCCATGACTCATGAGATCATACCCTGAGCCAAAACCAGGAGTCCCGGGGCGCCTGGGTGGCTCAGTCGTTAAGCGTCTGCCTTCGGCTCAGGTCATGGTTCCAGGGTCCTGGGGTCGAGTCCCACATCGGGCTCCCTGCGTGGCGGGAAGCCTACTTCTCCCTCTCCCACTCCCCCTGCTTGTGTTCCTGCTCTCGCTATCTCTCTCTCTGTCAAATAAATAAATAAAATCTTTAAACAAAACAAAACAAAACAAAAAACCAGGAGTCCCACGCTTAACCGACTGAGCCATCCAGGTGCTCCTACGTTAATATTTTAGAAACATGATTTATGTGAATAAACTATTCTAGTCCACTATCTTAAATAACCTATTCATAAAATGCTCTTTTACTCAAGATAAAAATTGCATCTATTTTGTTGGTTTGAGATATTTGTCCTTCACAGAATAAAGTTAAACCACTATTTTAATTTACGTGATATTTATGTAAACTTAGTAGAAAATATAAGCATTGAAAATTAGAAAAATAATATTGACTTTATTTTGAATTATCATATGTAAGATATTCTACTAAAAAGACTTTTATGTTTTCTCATTTAATTTTCTAACAGGTAGGTATACTTATCATTATGTTGGTTTGCAACCTGTGGAGTTGCCCAGGTTAAATCTGAAACTAGCCCCAGTACACAGAGGGCAGGGAGAGACCAAAGAAAGCATCCAACTCATGGCTTACAGGTCAACTGGTGGTCACATCCTCTTGATTACCTCCTCCAACGCATTATGCTTTGGATAAGAGAGTTGAGTTTTGGAAAGACTGTGAAACTTGTCCTTATCTTGTGGCAGGTGGAGTTGGAAATGGATATGAACACAATCATCTCATTCTCAAATATTGTATCATGAGCTCAACCAATTTGCAATAGTGTTCTTGAGAAGTGAATAGAAGATTCAGCCATAGAAAGGGAAGAAATAGGGGTGTGGACAACAGGATGAGACGATAAGAATACAAGAATTTGTGAGCATGTATATTCAGACTAGCGAGTTATGCACTTTATGCATATTAGTTTAATTCATCATCACAAATAAGCTAATGAGGCAGGTGTTTTTTCTTATGATCTCTATTTGAGAGTTAAGAAAGTACAATTTAAGGATGTTACGCAGTTTTTCTAAGGTCACACAGGTAGGTTTAGAGCTAGGCTTTGTATTGCCTGACATCAGAGCCTATGCTCTTAGAGTACATTAAATCTGCTTTGGAAGAAGTAAAATTTAAGTGAGTCATTAATAAATAAAAGGGAACAATGAAATGGACACAGAGGTAAAGAGGTAAAGACGGATATTCCAGGTGGAATGAATAGCATATGGTGATGGAGATGTGTTATTTAAAATGGCACTGGGTGTTATATGCAAACAATGAATCATGGAACACTACATCAAAAACTAATGATGTAATATATGGTGATCAACATAACATAATAAAAAAATAAATTAAAAAAAATAAAATGGCATGAACTCCTAGCTTCCCAGAAAGGTGCATGATAAATTAACAGAGGTACCTATATATTAACATCGCTCTTTGAGAACAGAATGATACTATTATGGTGATGGAAATACAATTAAGGATAGATTAATCATTTCAAGAAAATGTTAATCAACATCTATAATAATAATATCATAAAACTTTAGATTAGCTATGCCAAAGTCGACTCCCCAAATATCTTCTCCCAAAAGAGGGTATTATTAACTGAAACAAGACATGATGTTTAGTTCACAACACTTGTTTAATATTTTAAAGTGTTCAATCTGCATTATTTTATGTTATTTAAAGCTCTGGAAATTCTATTTCTATCTAAAATACTCTGCTAAGCTTCTATATCTGTGCTGGCCGGTGTAGTAGCCCCTGGCCACTTATGGCCCTTAAGCGTTTGAAATGTGACCAGTAAAGCTAAAGATCATAATTTTTAGTTTTATGTAGTTAAAAAAACTGAAATGTAAAAACTGAAGCAGTGAAAAATATTTCTCCTTCCAACACAACTTTATTGTTTTATGTAAGAGTGCATGTCACTTTAACCTTCGCATCACATAAAATATTGTCGTGTAGTGAATACATTGGGAATGTTCATCATTTTTAGTATCAGACATAAACACATAACTGATCTAGTTGGTGTCAACAGACTGATTCTGTTTGAATGATTATTTCTAAACACTGATGGAAGATTGTAATATGTGTAATTGAATATTTTACGCAGTTACGGTGATACCTAAGTAAATCATAATTAATAAAAAAGAAAATACTCATTTATATTTATTACTATAGTATAATTGAATTTTTTAAATAATTAAAAATTATTTTAGAATGATTATGCACTACTGATGGCAGAATCAGGTGGAGATACAGAAACTGATAGTTACAACTAGAAAAAATAAAAAGAGACTAGTAGAAGGTATGTCACAAATCTAATGATGAATGACAATGTGATTTATAGAAGAACAAAATGAAAAAGGCACAGTGTAAAAAATATTTAATGATAATAAAGTGGAAAATAAGAGTTATTTTCATCAAATAATGAATTTGATAAGATGTTTTCTCTCAACAGTGAAAAAAGAATCAATGAAATGATTCATCTGAAATCAAAATTAAATTTCTCAGAAAACATTTTATGTAATTATTCACAGAATCTGATCTTTCAACTTTGGCCAGCTGTAAAATTGCTTAGACTCTTGTATGTGTACAGACACGTACATTGACACACATACAAACATACAAACACACACACACACACATAGACATCTTTTGATCAAAAGATGGCAAATTATTACTTCAGTTTTAAAGGTTTTATTACAAAATTATAAGGAAAATATTAAAATTGATTTTTTTAAAAGTGAAAGATCTTAGGGGCGCTGGGTGGCTCAGTTGGTTAAACATTTGACGTCGGCTCAGTTCATGATCTCAGGGTCCTGTGATGGAGCCCCACATCCAGCTCTGCGCTCAGCGGGGAGTCTGTTTCTCCCTCTCTCTCTGCCTCTCCACCCAAACGTGCTCTCGCTCTCTCTCTCCCCCTCAAATAAATAAATAAAATATTAAAAAAAAATAAAAGTGAAAGATCTTCAGTTAAACCACCAAACATTTGCTTGTGGAATATAAATCCTTTCTAACCATATAAAAGATCAATTAATCTAAAGAATTTAAAACTTACAAATACTTGATGAATCATGCAATATAAGAGATACTGCTCAATTAATATTTTAGTAAAGTTTCATCTTAGAGGTCTTACAAATGTATGGCAACATGTAAATTTGCAGCCTAAAAAAATCAAATTTATGGAGTAAATGTTTTGAATCTTCAACATGACAATGGAGAATTTTACCTAGCTATATATTTAAAAAATAGTTCTATTTTGATGGGCGGTGTTTCAGCTATGTTAAGTAAAAAAAAAAAAAAAAATCTAAATATATTGGAATTTTATAGCAAGAGATTGAGATTTTTTTCACTGTTTCATGCCACTATACGACACACATTAAATATTGGCACTCAGCTTTCTGAGGAAAGTTCTGTGTGTCATGGTTACAGTTGTTAAAAATTGTTCAGAATATATGAAGGCTATGGATCTACACCAGTTAATAAAATAGAAGACAATGACTTTAATAATCTTGTTCTTTGCTAATGCTTATTGATTGAGCCATGGAAAAGTTTTACAATGAATTATTGCACTGTTATTTTCATGTAAAGATTTTTCTAGGACAAAGGAATGATTTCCAAAGATTCAATAACTGTAGATATGAAGAAAATGGCAGCATGACTTACATTCTTTTATTGGTATCATACCATATATGAACAAGATACTTGCAAAGCTCCCAGGAAAGGCAAAGCCTATTTATGACCTAGCTAGATAGGTGCAAGAATTTATCTTAAAATTTAAATTTTTCATAATACGAATCAATAATAAAGATTATATATATATATATATATATTTTTTTAAAGATTTTATTTATTTGACAGAGACACAGCGAGAGAGGGAACACAAGCAGGGGGAGTGGGAGAGGGAGAGAAGCAGGCTTCCTGCCAAGCAGTGAGCCGGACACGGGGCTCAATCCCTGGACTCCGGGATCATGACCTGAGCCGAAGGCAGACGCTTAATGACTGAGCCACCCAGGCGCCCCAAGATTTTATATTTTCTACCATGAATCTGTGTGCAGAAGATTTAAGTTATAATCAAGTATTATATAAATTGCAAGTACTACAACAAATTTTTGAGTAACAGTTAATACATTTAGAATTGCTTTTCAACTTCCTCATACTCTTTGAATTTAATGTTAATGTATTGAGTTGACATAAGAGTTGGTGAAATGACTTGGGCAGACATAGGTTTGAAATTGACATACTTTTGCTTCACAGCGAAATCAATTATTCTAAAAAAAGATGGTGATATTTTGGACATATTTGATTTAATAAAACATTATTTAAATTAATTTCATGTATCTCTTTACTTTTCACTGTGGCTACTAGAAAAATTTAAATTATAAATGTTGCTCACATTATATTTTTATTGAATGGCACTACCCTACATAAGCCAAAGGAATTTTGATCGTTCGAGCCTTGCCAATGAATGGGTATTTCCTTCTTTTATAATATTTGATTAGAAAATCGGATAGTATTGTGCATAATCCTATTTTTAGGATTTTTTTATCTTACTACTTTTAAATAGTCACAAGGCAGAAAGACTCATTACATAACTGGCTCTGTACTGAATAGTCACTTTTTAGGCTTTTTCAAAAGACAGCACACAAAAATGCTTTATTAACTGAACAATAGGAGACATTATGAAGTTGGAAAAACCCTATGTTTATTTATATGTGGAATTACCATAATTGCAAAAGATTATTTTCATTAAGTTGTCTGATTCTCTTGTGGATCAGTTTTCACATTTTAAATCTTTGTATACCTTATTAACTTAATTCCTTTACATCTGTATCTAAATTGTAGTGTTTACTTTCCCATTTTACCTGCTCTTTACCTCATTGAAATTCTTCCATATCTTTTGCTTTCAGGATTTAGTTAAATTACACAAATGTGAAGATTATGAAATAAAACTAAGGAACATTGGAGCACTTGAGTGGCTCAGGCACTTAAGTCTCAGACTCTTGATTTTGGCTCAGGTCATGATCTCAGGTCATGAGATTGATCCCCCCATTGGGCTCTGCACTGGGTATGGACCCTGTTTAAGATTCTCTCTCTCTTCCTCTCCCCCCCCCACCGCACCCTGCTTGCATGCACGCTCTCTCTCTCTCTTTCTCACTCTCTCTCAAATAAATAAATCTTAAAAAACAAAACAAAACAAAACAAGGGAGCACTTTGCAAATGTAATGATGGCTACATATTTGCCTAAATTGTCAAGCGAGCTGAATGTATGTCCACATCTACTTGCTTTGGGAAACTCTCAGAGGGCGCTTATGCAGAAACTGATTTCTATTTCCTTTATTTTCATTTTTGCTGAAGGTTTTTGGAGCAGTGACAAAGCTCCTTCTCTCTTTGTATGTGTAATGCTACTTTTCCACTCTACAATAAGGGAATACAATAAGGGAATAAGCTAAAGATAAAATAATTCCTTTTCATTCTTTTTTTTTCTTTTTTTTATTTTATTCTTATGTTAATCCCCATACATTACATCATTAGTTTTAGATGAAGTGTTCCATGATTCATTGTTTGTGCACAACACCCAGTGCTCCATGCAGAATGTGCCCTCCTCAATACCCACCACCAGGCTAACCCATCCTCCCACCCCCCTCCCCTCTAGAACCCTCAGTTTGTTTTTCAGCCTTTTCATTCTTTTTAAATCTAAAAGGACACCATATTGGGGCGCCTGGGTGGCTCAGCCTGTTAAGCGGCTGCCTTCGGCTCAGGTCATGATCCAAGGGTCCTGGGATCGAGCCCCGCATGGGGCTCCTTGCTCAGTGGGGAGCCTGCTTCTCCCTGTCTCTCTGCCTACTTGTTCTCTCTCTCTCTCTGTCAGATAAATAAATAAAATCTTTAAAAAAAATAATAAAATAATAAAAGGACACCATATTTATACTCCTTTTATAAGGCACACCTTTCCTGCTGACCAGGTTACCCATGACAACCCTCCAGTTTGCTATATTGAACAATTTTTTTCCAGATAAAGATTTAAAAAAAATATTTATAATTGGAAACCACCTTGGAAGTATGTTTACCTATCATTGTGCTCACTTACCCCTTTGTTTTATTTATTTGACTCCCAAGTCAAGAGTCAATTTTTAACAGGTTATTGTACTGCACTATATTGCAATTTGGCTTCAAGTGTATGGGAAGGTGACAGTTTAAGGTCACTGATCTTGCTTTTAGTTGTCTTCAGCTTATAAGTAGCTGGGTCAGCCAATATATATTTTACACACACACACACACACACACACAGGAGTTTATACAATTCAAATCCCCTTGGGTCCTCTTGTATTGGCCTAAGGTCGTTGATTTCCAATTATGAAATGTTCCTCCATTTTAAAACATGCTTTGCAAAACCAAGCTGACACATGGGAATTTCAGGCAGAGCTCCTGCAGGAGGTCCCTTAACATTTTCCTTTTGAAGCCTTGGGGATGCATTAAATAAAGTTCATAAACCACTTCTGAAAACAAAATTCTATTTTGAGAGCAACCAAATGACTGCCCTCAAATAGTTTCATTTAATAAGAGTATGCAAATTTTAATTATGTTTCTAAGGAGACTGTGCCTAGAGTTCTGAGAGAAATAACAACCGTAGCAGTATTTGCATATACATAGTATTTGCTTATCAAGAGCTTAAAATTTTTAAATAAATACTATTGTGTTTGCCCTGATAAATTCCTGGAAGAGGCATCTGAGTAACATTACCAGAGGGGCTAATTTTATCTATTTATCCTCTGTATTTGTTAAGGAGAGATTTTTTTTTTCCTTATAGTCTCAGAAACTGAATCGTTCTGCCTATCAATAAAGAAGAAAAATGAATTTTATGTCAAATGTCACAAAGTAATAGAAATATTTGCTGTCAATATCTTGTAATTTACAGTCATAATGAAAATCATTAGACAATAATACACCCATAACCATTTTTTACAGAATGTATTTACTTGATTTCAATTTTAAGCTTTATGCTCAAAACCAGTGTTTACTAGCTCTTTTCAAATTTTAGGAGAAATAACATTATTCTGGAGTCTGTATTAATAGGAATCCTTAATAGTTTTGTGACATTCTCAGGAAGGTCATTATGCTATTCCTTTGTGATTCATCCTATCATTTCATTAACATAACTACTGTATTGCAACAAATACAGGAAAAAAAAACATGAATCCTTTCCCTGTTAGACTTTGGGTCATCTTTCTATATATCTCATTTATCCCCATGAATATATTAATTATTGGGAAGTTGGATATTATTTTTTCAAGCATACTAAACATTTAGTCACAAATATTGCCATAATACCTTTATGCATGATGATATACAGATGAACCATACAATGGCATAGTTAAAAAAGCAATAATAAATAAAACACTAGTTTGATAACCATTTTTCTCTTTCATCCATTGTATTAACTGTAATTTTGAATTTCAGTGCAAATCAATGTTGCTATTGAATACTTTTTTTTAAGTGCCTAGTGTATTACTTATCTTCTTAGCCAAACAATAAATGTGAGTTTCATTTCTCCTTGCTTCCAGAAGAAAACAGGCTAGAAAATAAAAGTTGAGATTTAAACTGCTGAAATATAACTAGTTTCAAAGCAATGAGACATTTCATAACATAGATATTTATCTCTATGTAACAAATCAATTTATACCCTAACTATTTAAAAATAGTAATGATGATCCTTGACGAAACTAAAAGATAGGAAAGGTATGCCAGATTGGGATTTAAAAAATGTTCTTCTTCTTTCTAAAATAAGAATTCCAAGAACAGAGCATGGATTATAGAATAGAATCATAAACGAAAGCTCTGTAAGCACCCAGACAGATTGGAGAGCATTCTTCAAATTGGGTAAGGTGTGTCAGAACACTGTGGGCAGCTATAAACTGGAAGTCACTCCCTCCCCACCAACTAACACTTGAGGAGCATGAGCACAGAGTGGGAAGCTTTGCATGTAGTAAAAGATACTAGGGCTTGAAGTGCTTGCAGGTACATTCAGTGAGATGAAGACTGAAATCACTGGGGAATATATTGGCAAGGAGAACATTTTGACATATCTGCTTTCTTTCTCCTGGGTTTTAGATGCTATGATCAGAGATACAGGAGCTAACTGTGACTATGAACTATGAAAATGAAACCCCAAAACTAATGATGACAGAGTAGAAATGTAAAAAACCTCTGTGACCTGAATTTTGGATTTGTTGCACCTCCGTCAAATGCCTACATCAGATATCTTGTTACCTGGTGGCCACTATAGGTTTGAGTGTTCAGAATGTTAAATGTGAGAAAATAACATGCTGCGATCCCCACAAAAGCTAATGTAATTTGGTCTGCATTAACACAATTATAATATTGAGAACCAGAAAATGTTATAATGCTTTGGGTGGCATTAATTAAATCTCAGTTAATTACATTGCTTTTTTTTTTTGTGATAAGAACACTTAACATGAAATCTACCCTCTTAAATTTTAAGTGTGTAATACACTGTTGTTAAGTATAGGTGTAATCCACAATGAATCATGGAACACTGCATCAAAAACTAATGATGTAACATATGGTGATTAACATAACATAAAAAAAAGTATAGGTATAATTCTGTACAGCAGATCTCTAGAAGTTTTGTATCTTGCTTAACTGAAACTTTATGCCCTTGATTAGCAAATCTTCATTACCCCTCCCCCCAGATACTGGCAACTACCTACCACTCCACTCTTGATTTCTTTATATTTGACTATTTTAGATACCTCATATAAGGGGAATCGTGAAGTATTTGACCTTCTGTTACTGACATTTTACTTATAATAATGTTCTCAAGGTTAATCATTGTTGTTACATATTGCAGATTTCCTTCTTTTTAAAGGCTAAATAATATTCTGTTGTATGTATATACCACACTTTCTTTATCCATTCATCCTTGGTGGACATTTAGGTTGTTTCCACACGTTGGCTACTGTGAATAATGCTGAAATAAACATGGGAGTGCTAATATCTCTTTGAGAACCTGATTTCATTTCTTTTGATTAAATACTAGAAGTGGAGTTAATGGATTTATGGCAGTTTTATTTTTGACTTTTTGAGGACTCTTTATACCAGCTGCACAATATGTTTTCCATACTGGTATACCATTTTGCATTCCCACCAATGGTGTGCCAGGGTTCCAGTTTCTACAAAGCTTGAGGCATCACACTTCCTGATTTCAAAATATATTACAAAGATACAGTAATTAAAACAGTATAATACTGGCATAAAGACAGACATATTGAATATTGGAATAGAATAGAGAGCCTAGAAATAAATTCACACATACATGATCAACTGATCTTCAACAAGGGTGTTAAGAATACAAATTGGGAAAAGGATATTCTCTTCAACAAATAGTGTTGGGGAAACTGGATGTCCATATGCAAAAAAAAAAAAAAAAGATTGGACTCATATTACACCACACACACAAATCAACTTAAAATGGATTAGAGACTTAAATGTAAAACCTGAAACTGTAAAACTCTTGGAAGAAAATGTAAAGGGAAAGTTTTGTGACATTGGTCTGGGCAACGGCTTCATGTATATGATACCAAAAGTATGGGCAACAAAAACACAAATAGACAAGTGGGATTGCATCAAACTAAAACACTTTTATACAGCAAAAGGACCAATTAACAGAGTGAAAAGCAACTCACAGAATGGGAGAAAATATTTGCAAGCCATATATCAGAAAAGGGATTGATTTCCCAAATATATAAGGAACTCCTACAATAATAAAATAATAAACAAACACACAAACAATAACAAAAAGCTAATAACCTGATTTTTAAAAAATGAGCTAAAGACTTTGAAGACATTTCTTCAAAGAAGACATACAAATGGCCAAATATGAATACAAATATGTACGAATACTACAAATATGAAAAGATGCTCAATTTATTTAATTATCAGGGAAATGGAAATCAAAACTTCAATGAGATATCACCTCACATCTGTCAGGATGGCTATTATTAAAAAAGAGAAAGAGAGAAAAGTGTTGGTGAGGATGCAGAGAAATTGAAACCCTGGTAATTTAGTTTTGAGGACTTCACTCTAGAGGTAATATGTACAAATTGTAATACAATTACATGTTAGCAGGATGATGAAAAGACACAAATTCCTCAAGAAGAAATATTTAAAGAAATAATAATTATTAACTTAAAGATGAAAGAAATATTGTTTTCTTTTAGAGGAAGTAATCATTTCTTGAATTTAGGAAGTAGTAAAACTTGATTTGAAGGGACACCCAGGGAAGTCGTCCTGAAGTTGCCTTTGAATAGGAAATGCTAGAGAGATATATATTGGCTAAATCTAACATATCAATAATTACATTAAATATTGATGGCCTAAACACCCCAATTAAAAGACAGATATTTTCAGGGTGGCCTACTGGATGTTGCTTGCAAGGCACTCATTTTAAATATAAAAATAATATAAATATAAAGTTTACAGGTTGAATGTAAGTAGATTAAAAAGGCTATATCGTGAAAAAATATAAGAAGGCTGGAGTAACTATTGTAATATCAGATGAAATAAACTTAAAGACAAAGGATTTTACTAAACAAAAAGAACTTTCTATAATAAGAAGATGAATGATGCATCAGCAAGACATAACAAAAATAAATGTGTATATAATAATAAAACCTCAAAAATACATAAAGAAGAAACTGGTAGATTTAATGGAAGAAACACATGAGCCCATAATTATAGCATATTTGGCAGAAAAAAAGTTTAGTAAAATCACAGAAGAACTGAACAACACTATCAAACGCTATTATTTAACTGATATTTATGGAACACTACTTCCAATAACTGAAGAATTTATATAATTTTTAAGTGTACATGGTAAATTCACCAAAATACAACTAGGAAATCAATAATAGACATTTATGAAAATCCCAATATATGGAAATGAAACAACACACTTCTAAATAATTCCTAAATCAAATACAAAAATGAGTGATTAATTTTGAACTGAATGGCAATAAAAATAAAACATATAAAAATTTATGTGATGAAGCTACAACACTATTACAGAGAAAGGTATAAATTTAAATGGTTATGTTAAAAAGAAATATGTAAAATCAATGAACTAGTTTTCCTTGTTAAAAAGACATAAGATAGATAAAGAAACCCAAAATACATACAAGAAAATAACTAATAAAGAGTGGACATCAATGAAATAGAAAAAAATCAATACAGAGAAAAATAACATCTTAAAATCGGTTATCTGAGAAGGTCAACATAACTGACAAATTTGTAGCAATACTGAATAAGACAAAAAGAGAGAGAACATAAATCACCAATATCATGAATGAGAAAGAAGTCATAGCCACAGATTCCACAGGTATTAAAAGTATGAGAGGCAAGCATGGACAAACTTATGCCAACAAGTTTGACAGCTTAGATAGTATGAACAAATTTCCTGAGAAAAATCTTATCAAATATGATATAGGAAGAAACAGAAAACCTGAATAGCTCTATATTTAGTAAAGATATTGAATTTGTTAATGAAACATTTTCAAAAAAAAAAAAAATTCCAGTCCTACATGGTTTCTTTGGTAAATTCTATCAAATATCAAAAAATGAAATATCACCAATCTTGCACAAACTTTTCAGAAAACAGAGAAGGAAGACCCACTGTCCAACTTGCTCAAGGAGGGTTTATGAGGCTAGCATAACCCTAATGCCAAGCATAACTAATAAATTACAAAAAAGGAAATTATGAATGAATATTCATCATGAATATAGAGGCAGAAATCCTTAATAAAATATTAGTAAGCTAAATCCGACAAGATAAAAAATTTTGACTAAGTGTGTTTTAACCTAGGAATACATGTTTGATGTAACATCTGAAAATGAATCAATGTCATTTACCATATTGATACAGAAAAGGAGAAAAAACACATGATAATTCTAATAGATGCAACAAACATATTTGAAATTTAATAATACCTGTTAATAAAAACTCTAGGCAAGTTTGAAATATTTAGAAACTTTTTCAAAATGAAAAAGGGAATGTAAGAAAAACCTGGAGCTAACAATATATTTGATGGTGGAAGACTTAATTGTTTTCTCTGACATCTGGAACCAGGAAAGGATGCAGTTCTGGATAGCTTGCCTATTGTAATAAGACCAGATAAAGAAATAAAGGCATAAAATTCAAAAAGAAAAACCTAAAACTTCCCCAGTCATCATATGATGTTATTGTTTATATGGAACATGCTATACAGTCTATACAACAATTGTTCCAGCAAACAACTGAAAAAATTTTTAATCCATTTATAGCAGTTATAGTAGATCCGAAGCCCCTAATCTACCTAAGAATTAATCTAAGAAAATTATGTCCAAAACTTTCTCACTGATGACTATAAAACAGTAGTGAGAGAAATTAAAGAAGACCTAAGTAACTGGAGAGATATATTATGTACCTGGATTGGAAGACTAAACATTATCAAGAGATAATTTGGAGGTTGATCTATACATACAGTACAATCTCAGTGAAAACTGCAGTAGTACTTGCTTTGTGGAAATTGTCAACCTGACTGTAAAAGTTATATGGGAATGCAAAAAATTTATAAGTACCAAAGCAATTTATAAAAGGAAGATAAAGTTGTGCTAGATATATAGCTAGACCCACACATATATGATGTATTAATTTTTGACAAATGTGACAAGACAATTAAATAAGAAAAGATAAATTTTTATAACAAATGAGGTGAAATCAACTAGATATCTATGCAAGAACAAATAAATACCATTTTTACCTCACATCATATGAAATTAAGTAAAAATGGGTAATAGACTTAAATGTGAAACCTAGAATTATGAAAATTCTAGAAGAAGATATCGGGGAGCAAAGTTTGTGACTGGTAGGTGTGAAACAAAGAAGGAGAAGTTGGTAAGTTGGACTTCCTCAAGATTTAAAAATTTTTGTGTTTGAAAGTCATTATTAAGAAAAGCCTGTGACACCCTGGAAGAAAATGTTCACAACACAAAAATTAATGACCCTGTATTAAGAATATCTCAATAATGAGACTAACAATCTAAATAACAAATGGACAGATAATTTGAACAAACACTTTATGAGAGAAAATATATCCATAGTAAAATAAACACATAAAAGAATGCCTACCATCATCACGTGGAGAAATGCAATTTAAAACTATGAGATTCCTCATTAAAACTACAACTAAGCACAATGAGACACACTCACTATATTGCTAACAATAAGAAGGTTGACCATACCAAGAACTGGTGAGGATCTGGAGCATCTGGAGCTTCATACCTGATGGATTGTCAAAGGGTGCAGCCACTTTTGAAAACTATTTGACAGCATTTTAAAAAGTTCAAACTGGGGACGCCTGGGTGGCTCAGTCATTAAGCATCTGCCTTTGGCTCGGGCCATGATCCCAAAGTCCTGGGATCGAGCCCTGCATTGGGCTCCCTGCTCAGTGGGGAGCCTGCTTCTCCCTCTTCCACTTCCTCTAGTTGTGTTCCCTCTCTCACTGTGTCTCTCTGTCAAAAAAAAAAAAAAAAAAAAGTTCAAATTGAAAGAAAGGAAGAAAAGAGAGAAAGAAAGAGAAAGATATCTTCTATACCACCCAGCCATTCTATTCATACGCATTTACCCAAGAGAAAGGAAGACACATCCACACAAAGGCATATTTTAAAATGTTCATATTTTTACCGGTAATAGGCAAAACCTGAAAACTACCCAAATGTCCATCAACAGATAAATAGGTAACAGATTATAATATATTTTAGGATTGAACACTACTTAGCAAAAAAAGAAAGTGAATACTAGTGTACATAATCAGATGAGATAAACCTCAATGTTATTATGTTGAGTAAAGGAATTCAGACAAAAAAGTGTACATGCTATATGTTTTCATTATTATAATTTTTAAATGCAAAATAAACCATGTCAGAAGACAGAACATATTTGGGGGTAGGACAGTTACAAAGAGACATGAGGAGAGTTTTGGAAGTGATTGAAATATTTTTTATCTTGATCGTGGTGATTATTTGACAGATATATCTATGTTTCAAGACTAATTAAATTACACAATTTGAATATGAGCAGTTTATGATACTTCAGTTATACGTCAATAAAGTTTAGAAAAATACACCTATGCTTTCATCAGAGACACATGGAGTTAAATTTCTATAGCAACTGAAATAACATAGTCCCTTTTAAATTTTAATCTGATGTAATTTTTTCACTGAACTAATTTAATTATTATTTCATTTGTAATTATCCCCTTTACATTTGGGTCTAATGTACATTTTATCTTATAAACTAAGTCTATATATATATTATATTATATTACAAATATCTAAAGGTTTATTATTTGCTTCTGTCCTTCCATTTTCCCTCCCTTTCAATCACTACCTTCTAGGTGATTTTAAATTAAAATGATTGATTTTCAACAATTTTTACTTGTCTCTGTTTAGGGATTATGCTTTCAGTGTCCTGTCTAAAATGTTCACCTTGTTAAGGCTACAAATAATTTTCTCAATATTTTCAGCTAGAAATCTTACAGTTTTAGGTATTTTATTTAAACCTATGATCCATTTTGTTATTTCTTGTTTATGGTTCAAGGTATGGGTTGAAGTTTATTTTTTATATGGATATTCAACTGTTCCAACACCAGTTGTTGAAACATTTATCTTTTTCAATTGAAAGCTTTTTTCATCTTTATAAAGAAAAATCAGCGACGATAAACAATGGCACTATTTCTAGTCTCTTCATTCTCTTCTATTATCAAGTTGTCAAATTAACACCAATTCTACAGTCGATTACTGTAGCTTTGGAATAAGTCTTGAAATTAAATGATGCAAGTCATCTAACTTTAAGATACTTTTTCCAATTGGTTTTAGTTTGTTTATTTCTACACAAAAAGCCTACTGCCATTTTCGCTGGAATTTTTTTGACTCTACTGGCCAATTTGGGGATGTCTTAACAATACTGAATCTTTGGAGCTATAACACAATGTATCTCTTTCTTTGTTTACCGTCTTTAATTTTTCTCAACAATGTTTTGTATTTGTAAGTGTACAGTATAGGTCTTGCACATCTTTTATCAGATTTAACCCTAAGTATTTTATTATAAATGGTATTTTTAAACTCTCCTTTTCTGATTTCTCATTGCTATTATGTAGAAATACGATTGATTTTGTATATCGATCTTGTTCTTACAAGAGAATTTACCCAAGCAATATTTCTCCAAGAGAAAGGCAAACTTATGTCCATACAAAGATTTATACATGAATGTTTACAAGTCTTTATTTGTAATGGCCTCAAAATGGATGCATTCTAAATGTCCATCAGCAAGTAAATGGATAACCAATTTGTGATATATCCAAACAATGAAATATTAATCAGCAATAAAAATCAATGAACAGTTGTTACACTCAAAATACATGAACAAATTTCAAAATATTTATGCTGCATGAAAGAAACCACACAAAGAGTTACGTATTGTAGGATTCTATTTTTATAAAATGTTAGAATATGTAAACTAATTTATAATGACACAAGGCAATTCAGTGGTTGCCTAGGGTTTGGGGTGGGAGGAGAGGTGGGTAGGAGGTTGCAAAAGAGGATGAGGGAACATTATGGTAATGGATATGTTCAATATTTTGATTGTGATAATGACACATATATGCAAAATTTTACAAATGGTACAAATTAAATATGTGAGGCTTATTGTATGTCAATTATACAAAATTTTTTTAAAAAGCCACTAAGCTTCTATAGATGTCTCAAAATATCAAGGCTGCAAAATGGAAGAATCTAATAGATGTCATAAATAGAAAAAGAAAGCTCCATTAGGGTCTTGGTTACTTTTCTACTCAATCATGAATATCCTGAGCCAATGAAAATAAATACAATTGTAAATTCAGGATATCATTATAGTTTTATTTTTTAGAAGACATCATGTTAATTTCTGATCTCATTTTCATACTAGTGAAATTTTAAAATAAAATACCACATCCAAAAAATAAGGATAGCTCATGGAAAGCAGAGCCCCAATTCATTTTTTCTTTTTTTTTTTTTTGGACAAAGGTATAAGATTAAGTGATACTTATTGCATTATTCAAGATAAATGTTGGTGGAGCAAAAATTTCTAACAATACACATCATGTGATTACCTGCCTCATGCTAAGTTTAAACGTAAACACCCTGAAGTTACCTATAATGAACTATATCAACCATTTGAATTTCAAACTTACAAATAAAGCCAAAACAGATTTCCATGATAACCTTAGTTATTTCTTTTCCCTAATTATTCTGATAGCACCACTGATAGTGCCAAATTTTCAATGAGACTATTGGCAGAAATACAGGCTTTAAAGAAATTTTCAGAAGCATTTATGATGTGATTAGCTGAAATATATCATTGTATATTAGTGAACAATAATGAAGTAAGTAGTCAGGGAAGGGCATATTCAGAAATATTATGTATTATACCTTCTTAGTATGTCTCTCTTGGATTGTTGTTGTTGTTGTTGTTTTACAACCAGGACCTCCTGCAAATGATAACTGTTATCAAATTGCAAAGAATTTTGTTCCAAAAATGTGCTTTTATTATTGTGTTGCAGAAAACCCCTCCTTTACACATGGGAGGTATTTGCTGTACTCAGTATAACTTACTGAAAAACAAAACAAAATAAAATAAATTTATACTTCTGGCTTTTCATTCCTAGTTAGAATGTATTCTTTCATAGGTAGATATATTTTCTTCTGAGAATAATGATTAATTATGGAGTATTTTTCATAGAGATACACAAGTGAATTTTAAGCAAAATGAATGTGGGGACATTGCTATCAGCCATAAATTGTTGGATATACCAACAAGTGCTTAAAAAACTAAGAAAATTCTGCTTATTCTCTCATAATCATAAAGACATAAAAATTCACTTAACTAAGCATGCAATAGGGGGCATTTTGACTTATATTATTGCTTCACCTCCAATTCTGGTTAATAATGATTAAGAGTTTTAATATTCATGAAGAATGGAATTTTCAACATAGTAACCCTTTTCAACATTTTTATTACCAAATCTCTATTTTAAGAAGCTTCAAGTCATTTGAACATCCAGATTTTTTTCCCTTTTTTCCCAGAGTCTAAGCCTTAAATTAAATTATCAAGGAATGACTTAATAAATTTTGGAATAAATGCCCTATGGAGAAATGTTTTTTAGCTAATTTTCATGCAAAACAGACTTACTTTATAAATAATCATTATTCTGACAGAGCACACATTTAAAAAAAAAATCTGAGAAACCCAGTATAAATTGTTGGAAATAAATGACATTGAACAATTATTGTTATGTTGATTTTTAAGATTCTAAATGTTTTATTTTCCTCTGAAATTAAAAAATAGAAGTAGAGAAGTCAGGGTTTGACTACTCAGGATTTGCAATTTTTGAGTTTGAAAAATTACAAGGATTGAATATTTTCAACAGAAATGGAAATTCTCAAAAATATTTTGTCACATTTTTAGCAATCAGTAGGTAATAAATACTTTCTACAGGAAATATCCAAATTGTTAATATTTTACAATAATTGTAATTTTAATACAGACTTTTTAATATAATCTATGATAAATCTTTTGGTGAAAGGATAATACATAGAGTATATCATTTTCCCTTTGGAATTTTGAAACTGAGATAAGCACACTATGCAAATATCAATTTATAACATAACATTGATAACTGATTACACACATATATTCTCTAAAGTACCTCTGGCTCGAACCCTTGGGAGGATTCAACAAATTTGTTCCCTATCCCATACACTGGAAGTGTATATCGTGGTTACTATGCACCAGGCAATGTTTGCCTTAAGTGTTTTACCTCATTTTATCATCATATCAACTCTATGGCACAGATTTTATGATTCCAATTTGTGAACTTAGAAACTGAGGAATGAGCAGTCAATTAATGTTGCAAAATTCCAGTGTTTATGATTTAAGCCCCACTTCTGTTTTGTCTCCAAAACCCATTCTCTTCCATTTTTTCCCTTCTATTATGTTCTGGGGACAAAGACTAAAAAGGAATGAATTCCTCTAGAATTTATAGTGAAGTAGCTGATCAAATAAGTCAATAGAAAAAAAATATAGAGTTTAATATATTGTAACCTCGTGATTAAGAGAAAAGAAAAGCCTGCTGTGGTAGCACAGAAGGGCAATTAACTCTACTATTGGAGGATTAGAAGGTGAACATGGAAGGTGTTGTGGTGACTTTCTTAAGGGTGAGGGAGCATCACTGACTCTAAAATATGCAAAAGAATGTGCAATATCAGGAAAAAAAATTGGTGTGATGGCCCAAGGGCAGCATAAAGCAAGACTTCTGAATTCTTGCTAACAGGTAAGAAATACAGAATGTTGTACAGTGAGAACAATGTCAAGAGTGCAGTTTGGAGAGATATTTAGGACGCATGAAAAAGGGTTTGAATGACCATGGTAAGGGGGCTTGACTTTATATTTTAAGCCCTGGCAGAAAAAATGAAAAACTCAAACCAGGTGTGCATGGGAACTGTGACACTGGGGAAGACACAGACGGTTGTCCAATTACATTGGAAAAATAATTACTCTGGAGGCTATGTAGTACATGGATGGAGATGGCAAGAATACAGATAGAAAGGTCAGCCTGGGGCACCTGGGTGGCTCAGTTGGTTAAGCGACTGCCTTCGGCTCGGGTCATGGTCCTGGAGTCCCGGGATCGAGTCCCGCATCGGGCTCCCTGCTCGGCAGGGGGTCTGCTTCTCCCTCTGACCCTAACCCTTCTCATGTGCTCTCTCTCAGTCTCTCTCTCTCAAATAAATAAATAAAATCTTTAAAAAAAAAAAAAGGTCAGCTGGTTCACCCCAATATGAAGCCCTTCAATGGCAATGTTTACTCTACTTAATGGAAACTATCGGGCAATAAGGTAGAGATAGTAGAGCATGAATTAAACAAGTATCCGTTGTCAAAATACTAGAGTTAACATCCTTTTTTTTTAAGTGCCGTTTTTAAAATCACGTTATTTTTTCAACAATTTTTTATTGCATTCCTACTATGTGCCAGGCAAACTTATAGGGCCTGACCAAGACAGCCTTAAAGATCCCCTCAGCTTGACTGAAATTTATACAGGCTTCTTCCTGACTCTAAGAACTGTACCTACCTTTTCTTAGAGCATTTACTTTAGAAAACTTGAAAATACTATCTCTGACCTTTTGAAATGTATGTAAATCTTCTTCCAGACTCTTGCCCATCTTACCACCCAGGAAATGTGAACCGTCTCTTGGAAATTTAATCATTGAGGAAGATAGAGTCTGTATCTCTCAGTTTCTGAGGGAGAGTAGTAGCTGAACTTGAAAGGGACCAAGTTGTGAAACTACCTCTAGTCATGAAGATGGGGAAAGTTTACTTTTCCTTTGAGTAAGGTCAGATGCAAAACACAGATGGCCTATTAGCCATCTCACTCCCTCCTGCTCTTTAAAACTCTCCAGCCCTTTGTGGGGCTGGATGGCCCAGTCAGTTTAGTGGTCCACTCTTGATTTCAGCTCAGGTCATGATCTCAGGATCATGAGATTGAGCCCCCAGTTGGTCTCAGCGCAGAGTGTGGAGCCTGCCTAACATTCCCTCTCTCTCTCTGCCTCTCCCCCCACTCACATGCACGCACTCTTGCTGTCTCTCTCTCTTTCTCTCAAAATAAATAGGTAAAAGATCTTTAAGAAAATAAAACAATTGAATCAAATTAAAATAAAATAAAAACAAAACTCTCCAGCCCTTTGTGTCTCCATGGAGCTGTGTATCCAGATTTGATCTATGCTCTCTTACGTATTGCTACCAATAATATCCGAATAAAATCAGCCTCTGTCTGCTCATCTTGTCTGCTGTGATTTTTTTTTCCTTTAACAAACTTCATGGTATAACAATTAAAAAAGAAAAAAAATATGTATATAAAGTGAGAGGAGACAAAGTGTTGAGAGTACGTATAGAGGAGTTATTATAAGTACTGGACAATCAACTTAAACTTAAGCCATAAAGATGAGAAGCCGTAAGGTGGGTGAATGTTTAAAAAAAAAAAGATTGTCAGATTGTTAGTTCAATGGACTATAGATTCCAATGAGTTGAGGTGTTGATGGAGTTGGAATACTAGAAGGAGTTTACTGAACAAACAGAAGCTGGTGGTCAAAAAGTAATTCATGAAATTAAAATTATAGGAGCATAGCATTTATTGTTAATAATATGGTGCAGCCTATCACCTTGGGGGTAAATTAGGGAGATAATATAAAGGACATGATGAGTTGAGGGAAAGAATTCAAGGAACTGAGAGGTCAGTGTGTTGAAGAAACTCCTTATATATGTTTAAAATTTTAAAATCTAAAGCGTGATAGTATTGGAGAAATACTTCAGACAGTGTGTGCTAGAACTTAATTCAAAGCTCTGAAGAACCAAAGCTTGGGTCTGAGGATAACTATACGTGGAAAGATGAATGTGGGGAAGAATCCTAAAGACACAGTGGTGTCTATAGCCACTTCGTCAATAGCAACCCTGAAAAAATATGTATATCTTATGGTTCTGAGATGTTGCTCCACTTGCTAGCATGTTAGCTTGTCTCCATTTCATGCATGCTGAGAGAGAACAAGCCCCTAGGTCAGAGGCTACAATTTATTATCCACAACAATAGCAGTAGCCAGTGTATTAGCATTTTGGGGCTTGTTCTCCCATCCATGGTTCCCTCAAGGTAACACTACGAGGGCGAAGTGATAGCTGCGCATGTAGGGGTTTGCATTACAAGGGATGATCTGGTAGCTTCGTGAACCTGAATCTTTTCTAATGGGCAGTAAATATGCCTACCCTTGCTCCTGAGGGAAGTACTCTCTCTATCTTCCAATGCACTTTACTATACAAACATCTTTGAAAAGATAGTACAGAACAAATCTACTCAGCACCTCACACACAAGATTTGGAGAAATGTGAGAGACTCATAAGAAATTGTTTTGCAACACCAACAGCTATACCACATAATAAATTAAACTGTTTTAATCACTATAGCTTATTGATATTTTTATGGGCGAACAGATGCATTGATTTTAAATAGGATATATTTATTAACATAAAATGAGCTGCTCAGTCATTTAAAAGAACCAAACACTAGTTGCAGTTAGTTTTTACAATTTTAAAAGTAATTTTCTTAATCCTAGAATGTTGTAGAACTGAACTTAAAATATTATCTGTAATTAATATTTTCATGGTCTGACTGCTACCCCTTTTCATTTGTTAGAGTTTTACTGTTTTTAACAACATAAACAACACAGCAGTGAACTCAGGCTTTCCACATTTTTTTTCCCTCAGTAAAAAAAACAAAACATTTAACTTCATTCTTTTCTCTTATCTTGGTCATCAAATTTGGCACCTCATCTGGCTTTGCAGATGTTACATATTCGCTATAGATTTGAGAATTTTAATAGCAGTTATTACTGTATTTACACAAGAACTAGACAAAAACGTCATCCATGAAATGAAACAAAAGAAATTTAGAAACAAATCCTTAAACACATGTGAAAAAGTGACAGAGTTTTAATTAGGCATACACATTGTAACTCAGGGAATACTGGCACTTCATCCAACACTACTGAAAAGACAAAGCACCTCATTGTATGACCTGATGTCTTCATAGCTGGGAAGCAACAGTAGAAAGAATCTTACATTTTATACTGAATGGGACTGGTGTTCTTTACTTGGCATCTGATTTCTTTCTCTGAACAGTGGGTCAATAGCTCCAATCAAGTACAACATATCCTGCTGCTGATGGCAACTCCTGAAATATCTTATTATAATAATGCTGTGTTTAGAAATCACCTTGCAAACAGAAGGGTCTCAAGACATCTTGAAAAATTTTGACAACTAATTTACAATATACATATTATAGCAATGACATTGCCTGCTTCTGGGGTGCAGACATCTCTTGGGTGAAACATGACAAGTGATTAACAGAGTGCAGGAACGTTGCACAATTGGTAAAGAATTCTCCACTTAGTTGGAGCTGGGGGGAGGAAACTTAAGATCCACAGAATACATACTAACAATTAGTGGTTGGCCAAGGTGCTAGGGTTAACATTCTTACTTTTGAAAAGTTCTATGATTTTAATAAGCACAAAAAGATTTGAGCTCTTAGAAAGAGAGAATTTGTAGAAGAACATTGTTTCAAATAAATAAAAAAAATCCCACTTCATTGAGCCACTGAAATATGGAGGCACGTGTTTAAATGTAAATGCCTCCTTTACTTGTCAACCACTTAAAAGATTCTTTTTGTTCCTGTGAATTTCTGAGTGCTCTTTCTTATAAACAATAAAGCTCAATTCAATGAATATTTTGGGGGCATTTACAAAGTGACAGATATTCTAGAAGATATTAGGAATATAAATATGAATAAAGCATGAACTCTGAGCTTGAGAAATTCATCTCACCTATACATTTTACAGGAGGCTTTTAGATGTTAGAAAGATTTGAGGGAAATGTGCATTAAAAAGTTATTCAATTATGGAATGTTAGTATGAATGTTTTTAGAATAGCAGTTAATTAGCTTCACTTTTTAAAATATAACCACTAATAGTGATAGTTACAATGCATATTTTTTACTGATTTTTGTAGTTTTTTAAAAATAAAAATATTAATAGTGACCTATTTTTACTTCCTAGTAAGTAGTTTAGTACTATAGTAAAAAAATTCAGGATTTAAGACAAAATTAGAAGCTTTTTGTTGATCTACTATTATATAAAGTGGGAATTATTGGTGACGCCAATCCTGGGTCTTCTTAAAGATAAAAAATATATATACTGAAATGACATAAATTATTTTTTAGTGTGTGAAAATGGCAGACAGGAATGTATCTTGCTAAGGTCCCACACTGTAAGGGCTAATTATGACTCAATTTGCCCACTCTGCGCACTCAGCATTCAATGATAATTATATGTTGGATCCATTTGACTACATAAGGGAATCTCTTGCTTAAGATTCTATAAAAAAATACACACACACACACACACACTTATATGGCTTTTTGAGAATGACTGAACCTACATTTGAATTGAAATCAAAGCTTAAAAGAATGTGTTGATGTGTTGAGAACATTTCCACCTTATTGGAGAATGGGCAAAGACTTGAGCTACACCTAACTGTTCTCTGCTCAATTTTTTGTTTTGTTTTGTTTTGTTTTTGTTCCTGCATTTCTGCACCAATTGGTAATCCTCTTCTGTACTGTAGTGGTGCTGCTGTCGCTACTGATGATAATAATTTGCTTTAATGTCTTTATACTAATTATAAAGATTTATTAGCATGTGCAAGAAATCACTCATTAATCAATGAAAAGGAAATCTTTGAACCTGGAGGAGGAAGGAAGGACCTTCTGGAATTCATTCTTCTGCCTCCTTCTACTACCCTCAAACTAACTGGTATGCCAAGTAAATAGCTTTTTTTTACATCTTTACATTACCTGCTTTGTTTGAGATATTTGAGAGGAGAGACCAAAAATGAATAGAAGGTTAATGTTTGCTTGATTGCAAGTATACAGACCAAAAGGTTCCTTAATTCCCAGAACCTATTAATATGTTACCTTACCTGTCAAAAGGGACTTTGCAAATGTGATCAATTTGATGGAGACCTAAAGATGGGGAGATTGTCCTGGATCATCTGGTAGTAATTGTAATCACAATGGTCCTTATAAAGGGAGGTAGGAGAAGCAGAGTCAGAGAAGGTGATGTGACATATGACAAAGGATGCAGAGGGTGGAATACAGACACAAACCAAAGCATACTGGTAGCTCACAGAAGCTGAAAAATGCCAAAGAGCATCCAAAAGGTACATAGCCTAGTCAACATCTTGATTCTAGGACCTCTGATCTCCAGCACTATATGATAGTACATATGCGTTATTTTTAGCCACTAAGTTTTGGGCAATTTGTTTTTTTTTTTAATATTTTATTTATTTGTTTGTTTGTCAGAAAGAGAGAGCACAAGCAGGGGGAGCAGCAGAGGCAGAGGGAGAGGCAGGCTCCCCGCGGAGCAAGGAGCCTGACATGGGACTCGATCCCAGGACCCCAGGATCATGACCCAAGCCGAAGGCAGACGCCCAACCAACTGAGCCACCCAGGCGTCCCTGGGCAATTTGTAACAGCAGTGATAGGAAACTAATAAAGCAACAAAATAAAGAATGCTCTGACTAAATCTTAATTCTTTACCCTGGAAATTCATTTAATATGATAACCAGTCACCTTCATTAAAAAAAATAAAACAAAACAGGGACTGTAGCTATTGCCCAGGAAAGTATTAACTATACAAAATTAGTTACTATAGGAAATTCTTTATTTTTAGATGAACAGAAAACTAGTCCTATGTTACATGTAGGGATGTGATTATTACTTTATACGTACCCCTTCCGTGACTGGCATTTGGTCTCATGGAAAAGTATTCATTCATCCAAAGCCATCTGGCATTCTCTGTGAAGAACTGATAGCTTAGGACTTAAACAATTTTCAAGATTATCTGTTGCTCCCATCTTCTTCTTGAAAAATTCAGGTGGTATAAAATAAAGTAGCTGCCAAACTGCTAGAATAGCAAGCTCAAAGTCATAGTCTGGTGATGGGTATTAAAGAGGGCATGTATTGAATGGAGCACTGGGTGTTATATGCAAACAATGAGTCGTGGAACACTACATCAAAAACTCATGATGTAATGTATGGTGATTAACATAACATAAAATAAAATTTAAAAAAATATGACTCAAATAAGAAGAATTATCACAGAGCTGGGTTACAGAAAGAACTTTAAAGGCAATAACTTCACTTTTTCTTAGCTTAGCGATATTAATATTCTAGAGTTGGACATTAACATGCCAAAATGGTCTAAAAGATTAATGAGCAACTTCAAAGAGCCATTAGTGACAAAATGAAATCTCTCATTATGTTTTCTTTCTTTCCTTCTTCTGTGTTTTTCCATATCACACCTGTGAGGTACTCAAAAGAGAATTTGGCCAGATGTTTTCCGTTGTGGGTCCTTTATTTTTGAAAATACCAGATAGAGGTGAAATAAAAAAGTAGTAAAGTATAACACCTGCAACAGGTACTCCATTAATTGTCTTTCTTCATTCACTTTCCCCTTGAATAATAAAAAACATGAAGAAATTAGACCATTTTTGTTCTCTGGAAAATTCAGTGAATGACTTTCCAGATTACTGGGTGTTCATATAACTAATCTGAAATTCTGAAGGCTAAGCTCACCAAAACTTTTACAGTGCTTATTATGAAAGCTGGTAGTCATTTTTACCCCATGCCATGTGAGAGGTCAAATCTGAAGATTCGATTCGGATCAGTGTATTATCGTTTATGCACTGAATATCATTCAGTGTGCTAGAGATGGCAAAGGGAGGTGAGCAGCATCAAAAAATCCACATGCAGTGATGAAGCCTGCAAAGACAGTGGTGAAATTCAGACAGGATGAGTGATCTTTGATGAGTAATATCATTATTATGTGGCCTGGATAAATCCGGGATGTTATTGGAAGGGGCAGAGAGACCAATACAATGTTAACGCCTTTTGTTTTTACTTTTTATCAATCCTGTCTGTTTCCATAATTAGTGAAAGGACTGGTGTTACAATTTTCAATCATGCATTGTCTCCCAAAATTCCTTACATCATAGGTTGTTTTTTAAAGGACAGTATTTCCCCTTGTATAATTCACTTCTCCCGCTGCCTTAAATTTTTCAGTTTTGAAGCCATGATAGGTTGCTAAAGGCAGTACTCTACTCTGAGTAAAGGCTTTTGATTACATTAAAAGAGTTGCCAGATTTTTCTCACAATCTAGTGTGTGAGGAGGGTACCACAACTACCCACTCATCCATCTCTTTACCCGGCTTCCATTCCTATTTTCTCCCTCCTTTGTCTCTGTCTTCTTCTTCTTCTTCTCTTAGGCTAGGAGTAAAAGCTGAAAAATTTAACACCCTTCCAAATGCGATCGGAGACAATGAACAATGAGCTGCGGTGATAATAGATGCTTAATCTGCCATCTCATGAGACAAAGGTGTTTGCAAAAGAAAATTCTAGATGAAAATACTAATTTGTAATCATTTTATGGTTCTTGTCAGTTTTCTTTCTGCCCTCCTCTTTTCACAAAACTATACCTCACATAAAACTGCATTTTGTTCTAAGACATTTTTCAAGAACCAAAGAATCACTCAAGGGAGAGCTAGTAAGAGATTTGATTTCTACTTAGATTTGCTATTAATTGGTATGTAATTGTGGGGAAACCACTGTTTCTAGTAAATGGTAGTGAAAAATTCTGAGATTAGTAGTAGTAATCAAGTGTTTACCAGGATCTAGTTGTTTGAATATTACCAAAATCTAGGACCAAGGTATTTGAGTAATTCACCCATCCTTCTTTCCAAAGGCATTCTATTATGACTTAAAAGTAACTCAAGGTACATGGGGATGTAGGATGAGATTAAATGCAGGAAGGTATGATATACTTATGTATTATATACATACAATACCCTTGAAGAAAATTGGGAAGAAACTCTCATAGATATAGTCTTAAAACACACACAGAAAAAGTATTTTGAAAACATAGAAACAAGTATATTTACCTGAGAATTACATCCAAATTTCTTTAAATTATTTTTTCCATTCCTCTTTCTCTTAATATTCTAATAGAGATCCAACTATCTCAAAGACTCTCCTCTCCACTTTCAAATTCTCCAAACTATCTCTCCAAAGAGATCACTTTCTCTCTCTCTATTCTCCCTCCCTTCTTTTCTTGAATATTTATTCTTGTCTCCAGTAAATAATCTGCTTTCAGGTATAAATCTCTCCAGCTTTCCCACCAACTTTATTCCTCCATCTCCTGCATAATAAAACACAAGACCTAGCAGGTTAGCATCATATCTTAGAAGGTACTAGAATTGAAGAGAAAGGTCAAGAAGATATCAACGAATTATCCTTAGTGGGCAGGGGAAGGAGATGTCATAATTGCATGCTCTGATTTCTTTTCTTCCTTTCTTTCTTCTTTCCTTTCTTTACCTATGCATTGCCTCTTTGCCTTCCCACATTTTTAATTTTTTTTGCCATTATAATACTTAATGTATTTTTAAAATTTTAAGGCCAATTATATCTCACTTGATAAATTGATTAAACCAATCACAACTCTGTGTATCATCTGCTTACCTCCCTACTTTGCACATGTAATCTTAATTTTTTATTATGTAGTGTTCTTTCCCCACTAATAGTTCACTATTAACACTTTATGTTCTTGCTCCTTACCTGGAATTTAAATTATTTGAGAATGGGGCTATGCCTTGTATTTTTATGCCCTAGAGCGTCTAATGCAGGCTAAGGCATGACATAGTGGTTAATATAGCTTTACCCGGTTTGTGAAGACTTGTAGAGTGTTTGCCAAGGAATTGGAGATTTGCAATCTTTGCCTAGTCCAGGATAATTATGTCCTCATAAATATCAGCCTTAAACTACAGCTCTCTGTTGACTAATTTAAATAAGACTGCTGCTTGCTCTGTTCTCTAATGAGCTTAATTTACAGATGTATGTCCTAAACTGGTGAACTGGATGAGTTTATAATTAGAACCTAAAGGATTGAGATATTGGTGATGACAAAACCTGTGGCTAACATTGGTGCTGAAAAAGGATGAAAAAAGGATGGCAGATGGTGAGAGAGGCATGCAGACAGGAAGTAACTTCCTGAAATGCTACAGCTCTGTTCATAGGCAGCTTTGGAATGGTCTCTGTTCTCTCTGCCTTTCCATATTTTCAAAGACAACTAACTGTTCACAGTAAGGATGTGTGTTGGGATAAATCTTTTTTGGGGGAAAGAAGGTTGCAATTGATCCTACCTGCACAACTGACAACACTGTCCGATGTGTTCCCTCTTCATACTCTAAATTCCAACTCTGAGTGAAGGACAGAGTACACTTCTCAGTGTTTTCTAGGCAAAAAACATGGATCTCTGTTTATAAAAACATCTTGAAAAAATAAAACATTTGAGTCATGGAAGGAAAATATAAGTATTTGTGAGTTCCAATGTAGAACTGAATTAGACAGTTGCTTTGTAACTCTGGAAACCCATGAGCTACTAATTATTTTCCTTCTTGTGTTAAGTATATCACATGTCTGCCCTTTGCCTTTAGTAGAATTGTCTATTGCATATTTTCGTGTGTTGCTTATTAAATCATAGTGCAAGTACAATTCTTACCCAGTTAATTCAGTTGAGTAAAATGAGTATCAGTTCTTTCACGTAAGTGTTATAGTTGATAATGACTTTAGAATTACCCCAATTGTGTCCTTGGCTCCAATACACCTGAATGATATGGCTAAAGAGGGTGTCTCTAATTTTAGCTGATCCGTCTGATGAATACATAAGCTTTTTAGAAGATGGCTATGTAGTAGAGCATGAACTTCATAGGTATAAAGTACTTTTGAAAAGAAGTTGCTATATCCTTTTATTAATTTCACTCTTTAAAGCTAATGTTTTCATTTAAAGCATTTCTGAATATGTAACTTATATGCACAGTATGAGTACACTAATCACAGAGATAATACCTGTAACAAGATTTCTCTTTTATCCAATCTTGGATTAAAGTTTGGAAAATCCTTTTGTCAGCCCAGTTGTAATAGATAAAAATAGGATAGCAATAGGTACAAAAGCAAATAAAGCACATATAAAAATCAGCTAAAACTAGACCTTGAAAAGCCAGAGGGACTTCAATATCAGTTATCTGATAGAGATGCATAATACCAGAGGGAGAAAAAGTCACAAGTATACAATCGAACTGTCACATAGCAGTGGAGCCTGTTCTAAATCTGAGCAGTAATAGTTGCCATTTCCTATTTAGAAAAATGCCTTCTCTCATCCTTTATATTCCTGAAGTGCATATCTCCTGCAGTCTTCTGTAGAACAACTGGAGTCTCTGCTAGGTTTTGAATTTGGATTTTTTTAAAACTACCACTGTCACCTAGAATTGATCATAATCTGTCCTTTTCATCTTGTATACTTCCAAACTACTATTATAATGCCATGATTTGATATCTGTAGATCAAGTATCTAAGGAGGAGACAATAGGAAGGAAGTTTCAGGGTGAAATGGCCAGAGTCAAAAATTATGGAATTATAGATATACTTTCTGAAATAACTAGAATGCAGAAATTAATTAATATAAAATTGTATGACTTCAATATAATAAAACACTTTGTTGCATTTATAGCAAATATTGGGTTTTAGTTTTAAAACCCAATCTGTGGTACTAATTAGAAAATAGTATTATAGCTTATATGTATAGTATAGTAAAAAACTAAAAAGGGATAATATAGAAGTAAATGGTATAAATTTTGCTTTGCTATATTATGTATCCACTTGGTATGTGCTTAACACACAGTGTCATTTGATCTTCACAATGAAACAGGTATTTAAAATTAAATATGTTTCACAAAATAAACACATAAAATACATTTACATAAAATTTTTAAACATTAAATTTATTTTAAATCTGTACTACCATAAATAAATACAAGGAACAGGGTTTAAAATTTTGTCCTTGGTGTGGGTACATTCTATATAAATTTAAAAAGGGAAAAATGCAATGCTCAATGAAGGAAAATATGAATAAAACTTGGGAGATGGGAATTAATAATAGTGAGTGAATATATAAAGAATGGATTGTGTAAAGCATACATTCTCAATGAGGACAATATCATCCTCAAAATGACAAAGTTTGTTTAGGTGGGAGGTGGGAAAAAGTAGGCCAAAATCTTAGATATTTCAATGCTTTGTGGTCATTTATTTATTTATTTATTTATTAAAGAGTTTATTTATTTGACAGAGAGAGACACAGCGAGAGAGGGAACACAAGAGGGGGGAGTGAGAGAGGGAGAAGCAGGCTTCCCGCCGAGCAGAGAGCCTGATGTGGGGCTTGATCCCAGGACCCTGGGGTCATGACCCGAGCCGAAGGCAGACACCCAACGACTGAGCCACCCAGGCACCCCACGTTTGTTGTCCTTCAATGCTCAACCATATTTGGCAAGATTTTCTTTGTTGATAATTTCTTTCATTAGACAGATATTAAATTCAATTAAATTAATTAAATTAAAATGGATTTTCTCTTTAGGGGCATATAATGAAACATAGGTTGAAAAACATTGGTTAAAAGTATAAAAATTTGGGCGCCTGGGTGGCTCAGTTGGTTAAGCGACTGCCTTCGGCTCAGGTCATGATCCTGGAGTCCCGGGATCGAGTCCCGCATCGGGCTCCCCGCTCAGCGGGGAGTCTGCTTCTCCCTCTGACCCTCCCCCCTCTCATGTGTTCTCTCTCTCATTCTCTCTGTCAAATAAATAAATAAATAAATAAAATCTTTAAAAAAAAAAGTATAAAAATTTGAAAAAATTTTCATAGTAGTATTTTTCCCATTTGTTATAAATTCAATCACAAAGAATTCAAGGAAATACATTTATTTAGATTTTCTTGGTTGCACACACACAGGTATGAATATATCTAGTGAACATTGTATTATACATCATATCACTTTCATTTATGTGTCTATGACTGGAAAAGACCCAGTACATTGGTTTCATATAGTCTTGGAAGGTAGGCCAGCTTAGGTCTTCAGTGAAAGTTTGTTGAGTGAAATAACAGCACCACCAAATGATTGTCTAGTTTATACTTCAACCTACAATCTCTGATAAATTTACATATCCCTTCATGATTTTTAATGTTCACCATTGTGGTTACATTTTAGTTTGTTAAGGGCTCTCCTGAAATGGGCTGAACACTAAACTGAATACAGAATTCCCACCTTGGTCTAACCAGCAAAAAGTAAAAGGAGATGATATACTTTTATTTTTAACTTTCCATTTGGACAGCAGCCTAAGGAGCTTTTGGATATATTAGCTGTGACATTCACTATTAATTCAAACCCAGCTTAGTCTCAACACTTACTCTTAAATCTTCTTATATGTGCTGTTAAGCTATGTTTTCAGTAGCCAAGATAGAATAGTTGATTTATAAACCAAAGGAGGATACTTTAAAAATAATAATAAAATTTCATCTTACTGAATTCAGTCTAACATCACAGTCTGTTTCTGAATTATTTTTTAAAGTAAAACTTCCATCCATTTTCCTTCTTTCAAGCATCATACTCTTTGATAATTTGATAGGATTTCCACTCATGTGAGCATAAGGGTGAGTTATCAAAATGATGTAAAAAACCAACCATTGCATATCTTACTCTAGGTTTATATCCTTTCATTAGTCAACAATTTTGGATAGAACCATTTAATAAATTAGAAATGCACTGAATCATACTCTCCTTTATCTCCTTTTAACCATCTAACTCTTGATATAATAGGATACTTTTAAAAAATACATTCAAATTGTTAAATCCAGAAATCATGTTTACAGCAGCCTGTTGGTACAGTAAACCCTCCACCAACCCATCATCTTGAGCTCTTATGTTTAGTGAGCACTTTCTTTCCCTAAATGCTTACAAATCATATTTGAAAATGATTTATGCTAAAGTCATCATTCTGTGTTTACGTAATTCACCTTCCAAAGGTCTCATTAGTGAAGTGGCAGGAAAGATCAAGGATCTCTCTTAGGACCAAAGATCTCTCTTAGGACCAAGGTGGGAAGAGAGAGAGAGGAAAAAGCAGGGAACAGAGATAGCAGTGTGGTTACAGAGAAAAATGAAAAAAAAAAAGTCAGCCAGAATAAAAAGTAAAAATTATCAGTTATTATTTAGTTATTATTTTAGGGGACAAAAGTGTAAATACTACTATAAAAATGCAGGTACTATCAAGTTTTCATTCACCATTTTCCCAAAATATGAAGTAACTGGTTACATTGCATTTACAAAACATATGCTTGTAATGACTTATGACACAAAGATGAAAGTGAAGGAATAAAAAAATCACAGCAAAAATGAAAAGAAAAAAAGTGTTACAAAACAAATGAATGTTACTACTAGCATAAAATTAAAAATAATGCAAAGTAAGCTGAGTTGTTCATCTTAAGAACAAAGTTTATTTAACTGATACATGTTGGAATGTATTTACTCCAAGAAGAAAGTTTTACCTGTAAAGAATCTTTGAGTCAGTAACAATGGCAAAATACACAAAACAACTCTGTATGTTACTGATCAAATGTTTTCAACATTAGTTTTGCTTTAACTGTCTCCAGTGTTAATTTAATTAGGCTAATCTGCGCGACTCCCAGTCTCATTCATCTGTTTTACTGGGCTGGTACCCAGTGTACTCTGGGCCCTACTGAGACGACAACCCCCTCCACCCCCATATGTTTCTGATCTAATAGAGCTCTTGTCAAACCATGATTTTATGCATGCTCAGCTACGTGATTCCCTTTCTCTGTTGCTAGTCTGTGGGGACTACAATGTCCAGAATATACGCATTTTTTTCTCTTCTGGTTATTTCTGTTCAAATCTTCTCTCTTTAAAATACAGTGGTAATAGGATGTCACATGAAGGATCAAGACCTTGGAGTAACTACCTCACAGAGGAATAAACTACAGTGGCCTATTATCCTGTTGTCTGTGTCTTCCCCAATCTCTGACTCATGAAATGATTTGGGAAATGGTGTGAAGCTGATATTTCTTATCCTGAATTCTGGTTAAATACACCTGTCCAGTTCAAAATGGTCAATGTTCTCCAGAATTTACTTCTTACTTAGAAAGTCACATTAGACATTAATCTCCTAAAGGCTCTGAAGCTTTCTAACATAACATAAACAAACAAATAAACAAAAATAAAACTTAACTTTGTTTAACTAAGAATTTCTCAGCAGTATTTGCCAAAGTTCCCTTTATTAATAATATGTATTAGGATCCTAATTTTAGAATTTATGGAGCTCACTTTGGGCAATTCTGATTTAGAACAATGTCTTTGTTAAAAGTAGCTTGGGTTGTTTAACACTTCCCTCTTTTTACTTGACCCATAGTTTTATTATTGAAAATGTCAATATGTAGGCCATTAAGAGCTCATTTCATAATTTTTTCACATAAGAATTTTTAAACAATATCTGACAGATGGCTGTGTATCTAGTTAGGAATGTTTTCCTGAGAAGCTATTCCATAATCTTCTGCAACCACCTGTTCAAATATCCAGCTGTCCCTCTCCTAATCATGAAGTATTTATTCAGATTTAACCAAAGAAGAAAATTAAATGTTTAAAAGTAAAAAAAAAAAATACAATGATTCCTTAACATGTCAGTCTTAGCAACTCATCCAAGGAAAATGAAGGAGACATAGTTATTTGCAAGGAGATTTAGAATCTCCGGCTCCATTTTGAAAGTTCAGTTTCTGATTCTAGCAGTAGTAATATTGAGATAAAAAGTAATGTTCACTTATACCTGTATTAAGCTTATCCAAAAATCTATAGTCCTCAATGTGTAGAGAAAAGTTTTGACATAATTCATAGAGGTGACTGAATTAAAGGTCTACTGAGAACTGTTTGATACACTTCATTGGATCCTAAGATATTACTCATTTTGTCAAAACAGTCAGTGGAATGTCATCATAGCAAATGCTCTTGAAACACTTTTTGGAATAAGAGAAGCTCAGACCAACAACCAGGAAGTCTGAGTGGTGGGAACCAAACCTCAGCATTAAATGGGGTGGAAAGAAATGCCAAGATACTCACGGCAGTTCTCAGAATTGCCTTTATTCTTGCCGATGACATCAATGTTTCATGGTTCTTTGAGAAATTTGATTTATCTCTGTTTAGAGTAAAGATGTGGTGCTATAAAATCAAACTCTTTTTCCTCGGTCAAAACTCTCAACCATAACCTGTTTTCACACAAATGCTTTTGATGTGTTGCTTAGACATTTATGCATTCTCATTTGAAAATACATTTCTTAGGGGGCAGGTATCTCCTTCTGAATGTTGGATTTTAGACCTCTATCATGTATCTTATAAAGCATTACATATGTTCACGGATTTAACATATACCATTTTAATTATTTTCATTCTAAATTTATCTTAGCCATTTTAAACAATTTATTCTGTCGTCTCTAGAGATAGAGAAGATTAAGACTGCTCTTCAATTCAACAAACACTTGTATAAGCTTAATCTAAGCTCCTTGTATTTTAACCTCTATTATTCTCCCAACAAGAATTGAATGTGTTCTGCTTTCTCAGAACTTTTCTTTTAATCAGAATTTCTAGCCCATTCCTCCAGCAGTTATATCCACTCTCCTAAAATTCCTACACCAAACTTGTCTCTGCTAACAAGATTTTTTCAGATTAATCTTACCAATTCCAATCATCTAATGTTATTTCCTTTTGGCACCTATATACATTGCTAGTCTGCATTTATTAGTCTTCTTAATACATGTAATTTACATAATTATAACTATCTTAACAGGAAGCAGAAAACTGGCAGGATCTCAGTGTGCTGTATCAGTGTTTTGAGAATAATGTATCATGTCTATATGTGTAACCAACAAGCACTATACTTACAACTCCTTGAGGGCATCTTGACATTTCTTGCTTTATAGTCTCTTAGTTTAATTATTAGAGGGAGGGCTGATCCCAAAGTGGGAGAAAAAATGAATTCTGAGAGGCACTTCACACCCACATACCATTTTTCATGGAAGAGGGTACATTCTCAACTGAAAATCAATGTCCTACAATTCAGGAGTTTACAAAAATTCATTGAGAATTCTCATAAGTTTCCAGAATTTAGCCTCCTGTGTCCCTAGCTCCCTTCCATCTCTTTTAATTAAAGAAGGAAAATAGACAATTTATATTATCAAGAGTTTCAACGTTTAAAGGAAATCTAATTAAAACTTTCCAAAATCTGAATCAAATGATAAATCAAGAATCTAGGAAGAAATGTAGTGTTATTTCTCCCTCTGGATTAGAGACCACATTTGGACCCAAGAACTAAATAGCCCTCTTGTTACTTATTCAGCTGAACTGATTTTATTCACCTAATTGCAAGAGAAGAAGCTGGAGTGCTGCAGAGGTACAGCAGTGCTGGTGATGAGAGAGCAGAAGGCAAGCTGAGGGCAGAGCACAAGCTAACCCCACTTCCCCTCAGGTGGGATAAATATGACATTCCTCAAGTACTCCTGGCTGCCCTACGACAAAGGAAAGGGAAAAACAAATGGTTAACTGATAAGAGATCACAGTCCTGCAGGACATTAGTCTACATCAATTTGTAATTGTCTTAATGATTTGCAAGAAAAAAGCAATCTCCAGAAACCTATAGACTCAATTTCCTAGAGCCCTAACATCACCCTCCCTTTCATAGGATAACAAATCTTATATAATCAGTTACTCCTCACAACCCAGTGCAACTCTTTCTGCCCATGGGTCCTATGCCCTTGCTTTAATAAAACCATCTTTTTGCACCAAAGACGTCTCAAGAATTCTTTCTTGGCCATCAGCTCTGAACCCCACTACTTCAAACCACATCATTTTGGTGACCTTACATGGGGCTTTGAGTCTTTTCATCTGGACTTTCAACCTTGGTGCAAACTTGATGAGTACTTTCTCTCCTCTCCCTTTACTTTCATTTCAGGGCCTTTTCAAGGAGTATAGTCTTATTGGAACACTTTCACGTCCATTGTTCAGGTTACAATCCTCTAGCCCATGACTACTCTATGGGGAGGAGAAAGCCTGTCTTTTAGCTGGAAGTGGTAATAAGACCCAGAAACTCAATGCCCTCTCTTTATTCCTGTCCTTATACAAAGTTGTCTGCCTTGGGCATGGGGCAGCCATCTAAGTCACCAGGAAGGCTGCCAGTGTTGAGTCCTATGTGAGGTTTCCTTATTGGTCTAATGTGATCCCCTCCACATCTCCAGTCCATCCACTTATGGCCACGAGATCTTCACTTGGAGCCAGCCAAAACCAGTACCTGACTGAATTAAAACCCAACTGGGTCCTGTTTCCTAGAGAAGTTGGCTTTAAAAGACTAGATGTATTGGAATGTTGCTTAGGCCATGATAGATTTCTATCTTTACTGTTTTCTGTCAATGTCTTCTACTAACTACTTAAGTTACAAAATTGGGTAATTTCTCCTTGTAAAACTTTTCCAGTGTTGGGGCACCTGGGTGGCTCAGTTGGTTAAGTGTCTGCCTTCAGCTCAGGTCATAATCCCAGGATCCTACGATTGAGCCCCGCATCAGGCTCCCTGCTGAGAGGCACCTCACACCTTGTTCCTCTCCCCTTGTTCCTCCCACCCGCTCATGCTCTCTCTTTCTCTGTCAAATAAATAAATAAATAAAGCAAAACAGAACGTTTCTAGTGTTTTCCATGGTTTAAAAATGGTGGGTTCTTCAAGGCAAGGTAAAATAAAACATGACCTGTATGGCATGGTTTTAAAGGCATGGTATTTGGTCCTTGCCTAGAAAGCAATAGGGAAGTTGGGGGGTGGGGGCATGGGGAGTAAAGGGGAGAAGATAGCATCCCTCCTCCAGGGCTTTTAATGGCAGGGTGGTGATCATAGTGATTTTGTTCCAGGGATGCCTCGTATTGCTTTGACACCAGGAACCTCTGATATATCCTACACATGGAATGCCATCTGGCAGTCAGTTGAGGGGGGAAGGGTTTCCTTGATAATGGACCTTCTCTCTTCTTCATTTTCCAGGGACTCTCCCTTTGAATGCCTTTTAACCCACTGGAAACAATTCGGATTGCAAAATTTAAAAAATGACTGATCTCCTGTAACAGTGCATGGCCTCAATAGGACCTATCAGTTAGATCTCTTCTGCAGGAAACAACTCAAATGGATGGAGGTACCCCAGGTCCAGGCCTTCATGGCTCTAAATCAGGACCCCAAGTTAAGGGCCTCCTGCAGATCATGTTAGTCCACCAACCAGGCCAGTACATTTCCTCCTGACATACTGGATGATAATTATCTAAATAGGCCTCCTCCTATAGAACCCAGGTTGCTGGAGAAAACACAGGCCCTCCCTAATGAAGGGGACACTTTTCTTTCTTACTGTTCCTCCCAGTAGACTCAGGTTACTCTAGCTGGGTTCATTCATTTCCTGGGTTAATGTCTATGGTAATTAGAACCAACTGTCTCTGGCTAGTCTACCTCAGGATGGGGACATTAAGGAATAGTCCCAGTTGCCAAAACTCTCTTTGTTTCAGGGAAGTTCCCTGTCTTCTCCTGACTGACACAGACTGCTTAATTTCACTTGGTGGAAAAACAAACAAACAAACCTGCATCTGCTCATCTGTCCAAGCTAACAGGTTTTAGGACCAGGAGACCTCTTTTTCTGCCCTCTGGACTTTTATCTACCTCCACCCTTCCAGGTGGCACCTCACCTCTTCTGCCTTTCCCTGCTCCTCCTCCTATTTCTGCACCACCTTGGGTGAAGCCTGCATAACTGGTTCCTAAACCATCCTCTGTGCCTCTGGCACCATTGGCTCTGTCTGGGAGTGAAGAGTACACCCTCAGACTTAATACCTCCCACTTCAAATTCTCCCCCCACCCCCATGTCCCAGGTAAAAATTGACAATGGGGAACAAATTGATTGGCTTTTAAGTGGACCTGGGTGGAACATAATTCAGTATTTAAACTAATTATTCTCTCTAGCTTTACTGAAGGTTAAATACACTTGGTCTCCTGCAATTTGTCAGCAAAAAGATGACTTAAACTAATGGTTCATTTTGTCTGTCTCAAAGTTCTCATGGGTAATTGTTAAGATAGCCCTTGGTAATCTAAAACTTTAAAGTTTTGCTAGGATGATAAATTGGGATTGAATTAGTTGGATATCTAGGTCTTTTCCAAATAGAATGGAGTGCTAAAACATTGATAACTGAACATAGGTTTGTGCTTTTTGTGTTTTTTGCTTCTTATTGCAGAGAAACTAAGAATATTTGAGTTTGTTGGTAAACATGCTTAGTGCTTAATTGACTCATAAATTTACCATCTAAAGAATTCTGGTGTGACAGTTCACAACTGGTTACTACTTAGTTTTCACTGGAGACTATGGTTTCTGAGAGTGCAAAATTCTGCTAAATGTAATTAAGACAGATGGAAATAATGGAAGTGACTCTATGTAGGAAAGTAGGAGATATGTAAGAAAGATTGTAATTTGTTGAAATGAATAGATTTTAAAAGTACACTGGTATAATATTGAAATTCTGCTTTTTTTCTCTTAAAAAACAAGTTTTCTTAAATTGTTGGTCAGCTCTTGATAAGAAAATGTAAACAAAGTTGTTTTCTCTTTTCTTTGTCTGCCCAGTAAAACCAGTTTCTGTGCTTTGTCTTTATCAGGTCTTTGATTACTTACTCAAAACTTCTAAATATTAAAGGAGCTGTTTTGCTAACAATTATATAAACCTACATATTTGTCTTTGGAATCTCTTATTGTCACCTTGGCTAAATAAATAATTAAGTTTTAAGTTTTATAATGATCTGTAATCCTATTTAGGCTTGTGTTTTAAAAACTTTCTAAGGTTTTTTTTAACAAACTTTCTCAAGACTTAAATTGTAAATGAAGTCTTTTTGACTGACTAGATTTGTTTATTTGGTATGTTAAGTTACTTGGAAAGTACTGTCAAACAAATAACGATAAGTCTTAGATTATGTTTGGGCAAATGTTACAACTATTCTAGAGATATATGAAATTCCTGAAATTCTAATATGTTCTGGTGTAAGGTCATCACTTAACACTCTAGTTATCCAATTGTTATGTGTCATAGAAATAACTGGATTTCCTTGTCAAGCTACATTATAATGAGCCCTCATCAGATCTTTGACCATGTTCACTTTTGAGTCTGTTGTCATTTATAGTTATTGTTCTTATTCTCTTGTGAAACGTGTTTCATCTTGTTGCAGGGTTGCAGGGTTCTTGTGTCACAGAGTCCAAGAATGAATCTCACTGACGCAAAAGGGTGAAGTGATAATTTATTAAGTGAAGGTGAGAACAGAAAGAAAGCTCTTTAGAGTGGGAGGGGTTCCTTCGTGGTCGCCAAATGATGTAGTTTTGGAACGTTTGTGAGGTCCAGAGCCAACAGCCAAGAAATAATTCTTGGGACATCTTGGGTGCAAATAGGTGATTTTATTAAAGCACAGGGACAAGACCCGTGGGCAGAAAGACTGCGCTAGGGTCAGAAGAAGTGGCCCATTATATACTTTCAAGTTAGGAGGGGGTTAAGGGATAGTGTAAGTCTCTAAGGAATTTTGGAAGCAAGATTTCCAGGACCTCGAGGGGCTAGCTATTGTTAGGAAAAAGTCATTTATTACTATATAATAAAACTTTACTCAATGACCCTTCAGATGTATATTGGTGGGTCATATGCTTGGGGGAATGATTGACAACATGTATCTTGGGGGGTAGAGATAAAAGAAGTTTCCAAAGGAATTTTTATATGTTAAAGTAGACTTACAGGATCTTGGGGGTTGGGCTAAGATTGCCTTTTGCCCTTAACCAAGTATCAACATCGAGGCAACTCAGTCCCTAGAAGAATGTCACTCTGCTTGTTTCAAGGACTTGTCAGTGGACAGTAAGTACTAAGGAAATTTAATATTTTTCCTCCTGCCTTTGTTTCCCACATCAATTTTCAAGCAGATTAACAAAAATGACTTTATTTAAAAAAAAATCTACAGGTTTTTAGTATCTTTAAAATCATAAAACTAAAATGGGTAAGAATTTCCAGGACTAACTAAAAGGCTGTCTTCATTCAACTGAATAAAAATTAGTAACATGACTAAATAAAGGAAGATGATTATAATTTTTGTGATTTTTCTTTGAAACATTGCTGGTTCTCTAGTGTTTGCTCTTCCAGATTAAGGAGCTTTCTCTTAAGATGTCTATGATATATAGAAATAGTGGTAAAATATTCCTTTGTGAACAAATTGAAACATTTAACTTTTCTCTCAACGTGAACCCTCCAAAATTCAGAAACTCTCACAGAGTATTCTTTCTTTCATGGCAATCATAGTTATCTGCATAAGTTCAATAAGAATCTGTTCTTGTAACAGGACACCACTGGAAGCATTGGTTGTTCTACGAAGGCTTTGACTGGAATATTATGCTTGAGAGACATGCATAGACTCAGATATGACCATACAACTTTAAGGAACTGAAGTTGACCGTATGTCACATGGAGCCAGTAAAGCCCCTTGGAACTGTTGGCCTGATACCTTGCTTATGGAATTCCCAGCAGCTTTACCAAGTGAGTAAAAAATGTCACTTCTTGGAGGTACAGGAACCTCAGGATGCTTTGGGGACCTTGAGAAGAGGAATTTGCCCAAATCTACAGTATTGCAGAATGTCTGATGGCAAATATTTGGCTTGGCTCTGGTCTAGAAAGGCTACTAAAAGTTCAATCTAGAGATTCCTTATAAAAAGTTCCAATTCTAGCAAAGCAAATTTTAAAAGATCTATATGGCCAATCGCTATCCTTGCTGATCTTATGTAAATAATTAGACTAAGTTTGTTAAAATTGGACTTGTTTTACAAATGAATTAGTATTGATTTTGCTATCTCTGGAAATGAGGGTAATTATAGAGAAAAATTATGTTTCAATAACACATCTTTGTAGATATTAAATTTTAATACTATTTATTATAAACTAGAGTAGATCCTAAATTCTTCTGGTTTCCTCAAATATTTGGCTATGTCTCTCCAACTAAGGTTTCCAATCCTTTTCCATTCTCTTGACTTAAAGTCATAAAAACTAAAACTATGTTTTTTTTCTAAAAGCCCTAAAAATTGACATTGGACCACTTGAGGGAAATAGTTCATGTATAGACCATCTTCTTGCTTGTTATTCTATGGGGATAATAACAAGACCCCATATGCATATGACTATTTGAACAATTGGAAAATGGGATTAATTCCCCCAACAATTGTATATGGAAAGCCTTTTCTTACTCAGGACTTATTGACAGAGAGGGACTATAGTGTTTTGTTAAATTATTCACTTGAGCCTGGGTTAATTCATAAATCTTTAAATTAATATGAAAACCCTATCCTCTCTAAACCTATGTGACAATTACTAGCAACCCATCCCATGTAAACCCAGGAGATACAGTTTATTTAAAAGATTGGAAATCAAATACAGCAGGGGACTTAAATCCAAAATGGAAAGGTCCATATAGTGTCATATTATGTACTCCTACAGCATAAAACTAGGACATTCCTCATGGATTCCTATACCAAGAATTAAACCTGTACCTTCCTCTTAGGAATCCAGTGTGCCAAATAATGTGATTCCTTTGAACTTGTGGGAGACCACAAACTTCTTTTAAAATGGAAATGAGGGTTGTACCTTTTTTTTCTCTTTCCCCAATGTATACTTACAATTCCTTCTTTCAATGAGCCATTCAAAAGGATCACTAGAAACACTTGAATTACAAACCAGAAAAATCCATCTGATTTCTACTGCTGTTCCCACTCCATCTGAGGGTGCTTCAAGCCTGACATCTAAAAATCTTCTCACCACCAGCACTCAAGACTCAATTACTGGGTTTATCATTTGCTCTAACCATTAACCTATATTTTACTTTTGTTTCTATAAAAGTTACTTTTCTTAATTACCTAATTGCTTACAAAACAAAACAGAGTCTATATGATGGCTAATACCACCTGCTGCACAATTAAGGCCTTAAATGACTTCCAAAATAGCAATATATTATTAAACACTAAAATAACTTAAATGCATAAAACAGTTTTATAAAACTGAATAGCATTAGATATTTTAACAGCAGCACAAGGTGGACTTGTGCTATCATAAAAACAAAAGGTTGTATATACATTCCAGATTACCACAAAAATATTTCTGGGTTTCTAACTGACACGAAAACTCAAGTTGGTGCTTTAAATAATCTCTTTCTCTTTTCTTTAGTGATTGGTTAAAACTCCTGGACTAGAAGAAAATTATGGTCAACTATCAAAGGTCTTTTATTCAGGCTTCTCTTTCTCATAATAATATTAACCTCATTTTGTTATCATTTTTGTTGTCTCCTGCCTAGTGCCAAGACTCCTTCACTGCTACCAGACTGATTCCAGCTGACAGCTGATCCATTCTACTCAAGGAGATTCATATTGTTGTCCATCTTGGATTCCTCCGCCTTTCATAACCCTCTTATATGTTCCCTGACTGACCAATGTTGACCCATAAGCCCTTACTCAGCAGGAAGAAACTACAGAAGATGAGACCTTCCACCGGCAACAACCTTCAAGATTTAAGGGTCAAAATTGTTCAGGGGGAAATGATGAGGGAGGAGAAGGCAAGCTGAGGATAAAGCACAAGCTAACACCACCCCCCCTCAGGTGGGATAAATATGACATCCCTCATGTACTCCTGACTGCCCTAGAACAAAGAAAGGGAAAAACAAATGGTTAACTGATAGAGATCACAGTCTTGCAGGATATGAGTCTACATCAGTTTGTAACTGTCTTAATGATTTACAAGAAAAAACAATCTCCAGAAACCTATAGACTTAATTTCCTGGAGCCCCAACATCACCCTCCCTTTCATAGGATAACAAATCTTATATAATCAGTCACTCTTCACAACCCAGTGCAGCTCTTTCTGCCCATGGGTCCTATGCCCTTGCTTTAATAAAACCACCTTTTTGCACCAAAGACATCTCAAGAATTCTTTCTTGGCCATTGGCTCTGATCCCCCCTACTTCAAACCACATCACTGATAAACATACATTATAGAGGAGACTTGCCATTAACAGTGGATTTGTTCACAGAGATGGAGCCACACAAACAGTAATTTCTAACAGATTAATCTCACTGGGTGCAAGGAATAGAACTGTTAGTTTCCCTGGTATTACTGAAGGGTTGACTGAAGCAGGCAGAGAGAGGGCGCAGGAGTTCCCTTTTTGCATTACTTCTGCTGAGAAGCCTGCTCATGAAAAAATGAGACAAGAATAGTATTTCCTCTAACAAAGTGCTATGGGAAAATCCAAAGGGTATTCAAGGATATTCTACTCACACTGTTTTTGGAGGAATGGCCCACGTGGGAAAGGAATTTCCATGTTTAAAGATAAACAATAATGAGGGGAAAAAAAAAAAACAATACAAAATTTAGGACAAAGTGCAAGAAATAGAACACCTCACACAAAAGAGAGAGCATCTCACAAGATTGCTTCTAAAAAGCACTTGAAAATACTATTCTTAAATAAATTGTACTTGCAAGGAAATTAAAGAAAACTTAGGCTAAATGAGATAGGAAAGCAACAGAAAGAGTTGAAAAATTGATTTCACAGCATTATGATAATAAATAGGAGATTAATGAAACTAACAATTTAAAAAAATTACGTGTATGAAGACATGGAATATATATATATATGGGAAACAAAACAAAACAAACAACAGCAACAAACAAGTCAGTGAACTAGATCTTAGCCTGAAGAATACAGGGGTAAGTTACAAAAAGATGAAAATGAACAGAGAACAGAGAACAAACATCTAGGTGTTGGAGGGAAGTTGACAACACCTGTAGGTTTGTGAAAGAAATCCAAATAAATGAAATGGACACGAGTTCAAAAAAATAATAAAATCACATTTTTAGCTAATGAAGGAAATGTTGTTAGTGAAAAAGAAATCACTCTCTATATTGGAAAGACCAATTCTAAGGCATTTCCTATTAAAATTATTGAACTTGAAGAGACAAATATCAATTTCTGTAAGCATTCATGTCTGTGCAGCAGGAATATTTTTAAAACGCAAAAGCAGGCTTGATGCAACTAGAAAGGATTTCAAAATACAGACACTTTTTTTTTTTTAAAGATTTTATTTTATTTATTTGACAGAGAGAGAGAGAGAGACAGCTAGAGAGGGAACACAAGCAGGGGGAGTGGGAGAGGGAGAAGCAGGCTCCTGGCCGAGCAGGGACCCCAATGCGGGGCTTGATCCCAGGACCCTGGGATCATGGGACCTGAGCCGAAGGCAGACGCTTAACGACTGAGCCACCCAGTTGCCCCCAAAATACAGACACTTTTAAAGGGAAGGGGGTGGTCTGAGAATTGTGTAAATGGTCAATTTACATTATAAAACCAACAGCAAGATGTCCTAACATATGCAAGCGCTCGGATTTTTCACCACGGGTTCCAGAAGTGTCATTCACTTTGTTCTGTATATGCATGCTATTTGTGAAGCTGTGCCTTATCAGTCTGTGAGCCTGACTGTGCTTCAAAACAAAACAAAATAAAATCAGTAGGATATGATCCAGTTAACCAAAGGCAAATCAAATATAGTAACCACAAATGAAAAACTCTAAGATTTAATACTGAATCTAGAAAATAAATGCAATGAGGACATTAAATATAATTACATAAAAAAAAAAAATCACAACCCTAGTGTTTTTATAACAAAAAGGTGAAATCATTAGAATAAAATCACAAATTTGGAAAAAAAATGTTATTTAGGACAGAGAAGAAAAATTAATACAACATTAGAAACTAAAATACAAAAAAAAAAAAAACCCTACATCAATTTAAAAACTAATTCTTTAAAAACAATAGAAGAGCTGACTCTTTGGATGAATCCAGAAAAGAAGAGAAAATACATAAATTTATAATCAGGAATAAAATAAAAAAGTACACAATCACAGAGAGAGGAGCAAGAAAAACAATTATTAAAAGAATTTTACAAAGGGGAGGAACAAGATAGCAGAGGAGTAGGAGACCTAAATTTCATCTGGTCCCAGGAATTCAGCTAGAGAGGGATCAAAACATTCAGAACACCTACAAAATCAACAGGAGATTGAAGAAAAGAATAGCAGCAACTCTCTGAGCAGAAAAGCGACCACTTTCTGGAAGGTAGGACATGTGGAGAAGTGAATCTGAGGTGATAATAAGGGAAGATAGACCACAGGAAAGGGATCCTCCATCAGCCGGCTACCAGCAAGTGATAGAGCAGCGGAGCACAAAATCAGAACTTTTAGAAGTCTGCTTTGCTGAGGGATGTCGCTCCAGCGGCTAAACAGGGGGTGGAACCTTCACTGGGACAGTGCGGTCTCAGGACCCTCAGGGTCACAGAAAGACCGGGGGTGCCTGAGTGTGGCAGAGCTCCCAGGCATCGGAGCAGGGAAGCCGGCTGCAGAGATGGAGCCGAGGAGTGGGCTTTCAGCTCTGGGTTGCCATAAACCGTGATCTGCAGCACAGTCGGGCCACTGCTCCTCCAGCAGGGACCCAACAACCGGCAGATCTGGGGAGACTCCCCCTCCTCCCCTGGGAGGAGTGGCACAGGAGCACACTGCAGGAATCTGCTGGGTTTGGAGACTCCACACGGGGTTGTGCGCCAGGGATAGAAATGCTCGGTCACAGGCCAGGTGAGCACAGAGTGCAGCCAGAGACTGGGGAGATTGGAGTGATTGACTGCTTTTCTCTGGGGGCTCGCTGAGAAGTGGGGCCCCGAGCTCTTGGCTACTCTGGGGCCAGAGATTGGGAGGCCACCACTTTCATTCTCGTCCTCCAAAGCTGTATGGAAAGCTTTCAGGGAACAAAAGCTACTGAGAGAAAACCCTAACAAATTACTTAGCCTGGCCCCTGGCAACGGGGGTGCAATTCTCCCTGGGGCAAAGACACTTGAGAAACACTGCAACAGGCCCCTCCCCCAGATCAGCAGAACATCCAGCCAAGACCAAGTTTACCAATCAATGAGAACTGCAAAGAACTGCAAAACTCCAGCGCTAGGGGAAATACAGCATATAGAATTCATGGCTTTTTTCCCATGATTCTTTAGTCTTTCAAACTTAATTTTTAAAATTTTCTTTACTTTTTTCTTTTTTTAAATTTTTCTTTCCTTTTCAACCAACACTTATCAATTCTTTTTTAAAAATATTTTTAAATTTTCATCTTTACAGTCATATTCCATCTCTTCATTGTATTTAGCCTTATTTTTGTGTATATATAAATTTTTCATTCTTTAATTTTGGGAGGTATTTTCTTCTAACAGACCAAAATACACCCCAAATCTAGTGTGTGGCTCTGTTCTATTCACAAGCCTCATCATATTTTTCTTTTCCCCTTTTCCCCCAGTTTCGGGTCTCTTCTGATTTGTTTAGTGTGTATTTCTCTGGGGTTGTTGTTGTCATTTAAGTATTTTGTTCTCTCATTCATCAATTCTTCTCTGGACAAAATGACAAGATGGAAAAACTCACCTCAAAAAAAAAAAAAAAAAAAAAGAACAAGAGGCAGTACCGACTGCCAGGGACCAAATCAATACAGACATTAGTAAGACATCAGAACTAGAGTTCAGAATGATGATTATAAAGATACTAGCTGGGCTTGAAAAAAGCACAGAAGATACTAGAGAATCCCTTTCTGGAGAAATAAAAGAACTAAAATCTAACCAAGTTGAAATCAAAAAGGCTATTAATGAGGTGCATTTAAAAATGGAGGTTCTAACTGCTAGGATAAATGAGGCAGAAGAGAGATTTAGTGATATAGAGGAACAAATGATGGATAATAAAGAAGCTGAGAAAAAGAGAGATAAACAACTACTGGATCACGAGGAGAGAATTCGAGAGATAAGTGATACCATAAAGCGAAACAACATTAGAGTAACTGGGATCCCAGAAGAAGAAGAAAGAGAGAGAGGGGCAGAAGGTATATTAGAGCGAATTATAGCGGAGAACTTCCCTAATTTGGAGAAGGAAACTGGCATCAAAATCAAGGAGGCACAGAGAACCCCCCTCAAAATCAATAAAAATAGGTCAACACCCTGACATCTAATAGTAAAACTCACAAGTCTCAGAGACAAAGAGAAAATCCTGAAAGCAGCTTGGGAAAAGAGTTCTGTAACCTACAATGGTAGAAATTTTAGATTGGCGGCAGACCTATCTACAGAGACCTGGCAGGCCAGAAAGGACTGGCGTGATATATTCAGAGCACTAAAAGAGAAAAATATGCAGCCAAGAATACTATACCCAGCTCAGCTGTCACTGAAAATAGAAGGAGAGATAAAGAACTTCCAGAACAAACAAAAACTAAAGGAATTTGAAAAACCAAACCAGCCCTACAAGAAATATTGAAAGGGGACCTCTAAACAAAGAGAGAGCCTAAAAGTAACATAGACCAGAAAGGAACAGAGACAATATACAGTAACAGTCACCTTACAAGCAATGCAATGGCACTAAATTCATATCTTTCAATAGTTACCCTAAATGTAAATGGGCTAAATGCCCCAATCAAAAGACACAGGCTATTAGATTGGATAAAAAAAACAAGACCCATAGATATGCTGTCTGCAAGAGACTCATTTTAGACCCAAAGACCCCTCCATATTTAAAGTGAATGGGTGGAAAATGATTTACCATGCTAATGGACATCAAAAGAAAGCTGGGGTTGAAATCCTTATATCAGACAAATTAGATTTTAAACCAAAGACTATAATAAGAGATGAGGAAGGACACTACATCATACTTAAAGGGTCTCTCCAACAAGAAGATCTAACAATTGTAAATACCTATGCCCCTAACCTGGGAGCAGCCAATCATATAAGCCAATTAATAACAAAAGCAAAGAAACACATCAACAATAATACAATAATAGTAGGGGACTATAACACCCCCCTCACTGAAATGGACAGATCATCTAAGCAAAAGATCAACAAGGAAATAAAGGTTTTAAATGACACACTGGACCAGATGAACTTCACAGATATATTCAGAACATTCCATCCCAAAGCAACGGAATACACATTCTTCTTGAGTGCTCACGGAACATTCTCCAGAATAGATCACATCCTGGGTCACAAATCAGGTCTCAACTGGTACCAAAAGATTGGGATCATTCCCTGCATATTTTCAGACCACAGTGCTTTGAAACTAGAATTCAATCACAAGAGGAAAGTTGGAAAGAACTCAAATACATGGAGGCTAAAAAGCATCCTACTAAAGAATGAATGAGTCAACCAGGAAATTAAAGAAGAATTAAAAAAATTCATGGAAACAAATGAAAATGAAAACACAACTGTTCAAAATCTTTGGGATTCAGCAAAGGCGGTTCTAAGAGGAAAGTATACAGCAATACAAAACTTTCTCAAGAAACAAGAAAGGTCTCAAATACACAACCTAACCCTGCACCTAAAGGAGCTGGAGAAAGAACAGCAAAGAAAGCCTAAACCCAGCAGGGGAAGAGCAATAATAAAGATCAGAGCAGAAATCAATGAAATAGAAACCAAAAGAGCAGTAGAACAGATCAATGAAATTAGGAGCTGGTTCTTTGAAAGAATTAATAAGATTGATAAACCCCTGGCCAGACTTATCAAAAAGAAAAGAGAAATAAAATAAATAAATAAAATCATGAATGAAAGAGGAGAGATCACAACCAACACCAAAGAAATACAAACAATTATAAGAACATATTATGAGCAACTCTATGCCAGCAAATTAAATAATCTGGAAGAATTGGATGCATTCCTAGAGATGTATAAACTACCACAACTGAACAGGAAGAAATAAAAACCTGAACAGACCCATAGCCACTAAGGAAATTGAAGCAGTAATAAAAAATCTCCCAACAAACAAGAGCCCAGGGCCAGATGGCTTCCCAGGGGAATTCTACCAAATATTTAAAGAAGAATTAATATCTATTCTCCTGAAACTGTTCCAAAAAATAGAAATGGAAGGAAAACTTCCAAACTCATTTTATGAGGCCGTCATTACTTTAATCCCCAAATCAGACAAAGACCCCATCAAAAAGGAGAACTATAGACCAATATCCCTGAGGAACATGGATGCAAAAATTCTCACCAAAATACTAGCCAATAGGATCCAACAGTACATTAAAAGGATTATTCATCATGACCAAGTGGGATTTATCCCTGGCTGTAAGGTTGGTTCAACATCCACAAATCAATCAATGTGATACAATACATGGAAAAACTTCCCATGCTCATGGATTAGAAGAACAAATATTGTGAAGATGTCAATGCTACCTAGAGCAATCTACACATTTAATGCAATCCCTATCAAAATACCATCAAGTTTTTCAAGGAAATGGAACAAATAATCCATAAAATTTGTGTGAAACCAGAAAAGACCCCGAATAGCCAGAGGAATGTTGAAAAGGAAAAGCAAAGCTGGTGGCATCACAATTCCGGACTTCCAGCTCTATTACAAAGCTGTCATCATCAAGACAGTATGGTGCTGGCACAAAAACAGACACATAGATCAATGGAACAGAATGGAGAGCCCAGAAATGGACCCTCAACTCTATGGTCAACCAATCTTCGACAAAGCAGGAAAGAGTGTCCAATGGAAAAAAGACAGTCTCTTCAACAAATGGTGTTGGGAAAATTGGACAGCCACATGCAGAAGAATGAAACTGGACCATTTCCTTACACCACACACAAAAATAGAGTCAAAATGGATGAAAGATCTAAATGTGAGACAGGAGTTCATCAAAATCCTTGAGGAGAACACAGGCAACAACCTCTTCAATCCCAGCTACAGCACCTTCTTCCTAGAAACATCGCGAAAGGCAAGGGAAGCAAGGGCAAAAATGAACTATTGGGACTTTATCAAGATAAAAAGCTTTTGCACAGCAAAAGAAATAGTCAACAAAACCAAAAGACAACCCACAGAATGGGAGAAGATATTTGCAAATGATATATCAGATAAAGGGCTAGTATCCAAAATCTATGAAGAACTTATTAAACCCAAAGAACAAATAATCGAATCAAGAAATGGGCAGAAGACATGAACAGACATTTCTGTAAAGGACATCCAAATGGCCAACAAACACATGAAAAAGTGCTCAACCTCACTCAGCATCAGGGAAATACAAACAAAACCTCAATGAGATACGACCTCACACCAGTCAGAATGGCTAAAATTAATAAGTCAGGAAGCGACAGATGTTGGCGAGGATGCGGAGAAAGGGGAACGCTCTTACACTGTTGGGGGGACTGCAAGCTGGTACAGCCACTTTGGAAAGCAGTATGGAGGATCCTCAGAAAGTTGAAAATAGAGCTACCCTACAACCCAGGAATTGCACTATTGGGTATTTACCCCAAAGATACAAATGTAGGGATCCAAAGGGGCACGTGTACCCCAATGTTTATAGCAGCAATGTCCACAATAGCCAAACTATGGAAAGAGCCAAGATGTCCATCGACAGATGAATGGATAAAGAAGATGTGGTATATATACACAATGAAATATTATGTAGCCATCAGAAAATGAAATCTTGCCATTTGCAATGACATGGATAGAACTAGAGGGTATTATGCTAAGTGAAATAAGTCAATCAGAGAAAGTCAATTATCATATGATCTCACTGATATGAGGAATTTGAGAAACAAAACAGAGGATCATAGGGGAGGGAGAAATGAAACCAGGGAGGGAGACAAACCATAAGAGACTCTTAATCTCAGGAAACAAACAGGGTTGCTGGAGTAGGGGGTGGGGTGGGAGGGATGGGGTGGCTGGGTGATGGACACTGGAGAGGGTATGTACTATGGTGAGCTCTGTGAATTGTGTAAGACTGATGAATCACAAACCTGTACCCCAGCAACAAATAATACATTATATGTTAATAAAAAAATACAATAAATCCAATTGCAAAAAAAAAAAAGAATTTTTACAACAATATCTAACAGAAATGAAAGTCTGGATAAATCAAACCATTTTCCAGAAAAAGGCAGATTTCTAAAATTGAACAACAAAACCCAAATATATTCAATAGAACTGTGTCTATTTTATTTTATTTATTTATTTTTTTAAACATTTTATTTATTTGACAGAGAGACACAGTGAGAGAGGGAACACAAGCAGAGGGAGTGGGAGAGGGAGAAGCAGCCTTCCCGCCAAGCAGGAGCCCGATGTGGGGCTCGATCCCAGGACCCTGGGATCATGACCTGAGCTGAAGGCAGACGCTTAACGACTGAGCCACCCAGGCACCCCAGAACTGTGTCTATTTTAATACTCTTTATGCATGAGCTCCTAAACAAGTGAAACAAATTAAAATTTCTAGGTTCTGATAGTTTTAAATATTTAAACAAATAAATTTGCTGCTGTTTAAATAATTTTGCAGCATATAAAATGAAAGAAAGCACTTGTTTTTTAAAGGTTATGCAACTTTGATATCTACATAATATGAAAGAGCACATAAAAATATTTAATTTAAACAAAATATTAAATAATGAATTCCAGCAGTACTTCAAAATCAAGTTGACTTGGTCCCAACCCTATCCTAGTATCTCTGAGGTCATATGGTGTCATAATATTAATGAATAAATAAATTTTTGTAATTCACATATTAAATGGTTAAATGAGAAAGAGTGAATGATCAAATTTTTATGTCAAAAGACATTTGATAATTTTTTTAAAAGATTTTATTTATTTATTTGACGGAGAGAGAGTACAAGCAGGGGGAGCAGCAGAGGGAGATGGAGAAGCAGGATCTCTGCTGAGCAGGGAGCCTGATGTGGGGCTTGATCCCAGGACCCTGGGATCATGACCTGAGCCCAAGGCAGAAGTTTAACTGACTGAGCCATCCAGGCACCCTGATATTTGATAATATTTAAAACCAATCCTGACAAAACTCTTCAGTGAAATTAGACTAGAAAGATTTTTTTTTTTTTCCTGAAGGGAAGTGTTATGCTTAACAGGGAACAATAGGAAAATTTATTTTAAAAGCAGAAAACATATAAAATTGTCAGTCTTCATCATTTCTGGACATAGGCCATTAGGCAAAATGAATTAAAATACAACCAAAGTGAGGAGGTAAATTTTTAATTATTTATAAAGAAAAGCAAGTAAAAGGAAAAAAAAAGCTGTATCAGAGGAACACAGGAAAGTAGCTTATTGTTAATTAAATAAATCTGTTAAATGACAAAAATTCAACCAACTAGATTTTAAAGAGCCAATTGGCTTTATTAACCAATTCATGAATTGGGCAGCATCCCATCTAGCAAGTAGAAGAGAGTGCCAAAGGGCTACAGAAAAGGAGTTTTTTAAAGGTAGAGAGTTGAGTGGAAAAAAGGAAATTATTAGCAAAGAATTCACTGTTTTAGGCAAGGTTGCCCTCATAGGGAATGGAAAGGGTCAATCAGTAATTTCCTAGTGCTGACCAGGAAAGTCCCATACTGACTGGTTAAAGGTGACATTTTCTGGGGGGTTGACACTGCAGTCAGGTGTGGTATTATGTCGTGGTTTACTGACTTGGTGCCTTAACCAAAGTGATGCCATTTGGGGCCTGTGGTTTTCTTTTTAACACATATAAAGACAGTTTTCATGACAAAACCCAGAAATTATAGATTAAATGTTTGACTGATTTGACTACATAACCTGGAATGACAAATGAATGATACATAAATGTAAATATCTCAAGCACATCTTGAAACACTTTGAAACATATAATCAAAAGATTTATTTCTTTAATAGACTAGGATCTTTTAAATCAATAAGAATAAATTAATTCTTTACTAAAAAAAAAAAGACTAATGGAATCCAAAAAAGAGATATTTGAAATTAACAAAAAGCAAGAAAACATACAAACTTCTTTAGTAATTTTTAACCTGCCAGTAAAATACCCATGTTATGCAACATTACCCCTATCAGTTTATTAACAATTGTTTAAAAATTAACATCCGCTGTTGAGAAAAGTTTGGATACAGAATGACCCTATGTCAGAGACTGTGGTCCTCCAGAAGACACTGAAACAAAAATTTAAGTTCAAAGGTATCACTTTGAGAGGCATTCCCAGGATTCATTGGCAAGAAAACCTATTAAGTTAGACAGGAAAGTCTGGTCACCATTGTTGGAAAGTGAAACTTAGTTCTGTTGGAACTTTGAAAGACTCTGTCCAATCTATCTCAGCTTTTTCATCTAAGGGACCAGGAAATTGGGATTTCTATCCTCTCAGTTTCCATCTGTTATTTCCAGAGGGCTGCTCTCAAGAGGATTATCTGCCTGGCACGACCATCTTGCCCCCTATATGTGCGCCTAGAGAAAGCCTTGCATGAAGAATCACAGATGCTTGCAGTTCAACATCATGAACAAGTTCTAGACCTTGATTGTCAATTAAGTGCAGATGGGACTCTAACAGTGGTCTTCCCCTCACAGTCATGCAGTACAAATAGACTTCCAGATGGCATCCATTTCTCTATCCATCTATCTGTCTATCATCTCTATCTATCTATCATCTATCTATCTATCTATCTATCTATCTATCTATCTATCTATCTATCATCTATCATCTATCTCTCTATCATCTATCTATATCTATCTATCATCTATCATCTATCTATCATCTATCTTCTACCTTTCATCTATCATCTATCTATCAATCTATCTAATCTATCATCTATCATTTTTTTACCTATTTGCTAGCTATCTACTACCATCTATATATCTTTGTCTATATTCCCACCATTAGGGAATTCTGCAAGTTTGTGAAATATGTGCCAATTTTGTGGTCATGTCTTTGAGTCTATTATACATTATTTTTTCTTGACATTCTCTTTCTGGATTTGCTATTTCATGACCTATACAAATAAATCAGATTCATTGTTTCTTTATAATAATGGATGTTAGGGAAACCATTTTTTTAAGTCTTTATACCAATTTTCCAATTCTCTATGTTTTCTGCATGCATGTAAACATGTACCTGTTAATCTGTTAGTTACCTTTAGTCACATTTTGTGCTTCCCAAGGTGGGGGTTATTTTACCAAAATTATGTGGGACTGTTTTTTTTTTAAATTATGTATTTTCTAATCCCATGAGTATGCCATACATACATTTCTTGCAAGCACATATATTTCTACTTTTCTACATTTTATGTTTGGGAATTTCTTCCCAGCTGTAATTTTTGATGAAAGTTTCAAACTCTGACATTTCTCATCTAATGTAATCTAAAATTATTCTTCAGTGTAATTTCTTTTTTGGCCTGGCATCTTCTTACCCACAAATTATTTTGTATAATTTTAGAACAATTTGACACTTAAAAACAAATAATTTATTAGAAAATCAATACATGTATAATGTATTAACAAAAGATGTCACTATTCAAAAAGTATGCTGAGACCTAAGTCCTGCATCTTTTAATTTTTTTTAATCTAAGATTTTGGTTATAAAAAGAGAGTTGCTTTATTTTTTCTGTAGTTGGCATTTTTCTGTCTTTTACTTTTCTTGAATTCTGTTATTAGCCTTTTCTCCTCTGAGTTTGTTCCCTTGTTCTTCATTTTTGCAAGTTGCATTTAAATTTACTTTTGTCCTTTCTTGTCCTTTAATCAAAGTAATAGGTGTTTCTTGTACTTATTCCTAGTAACCTGACCTACTTCCCTATTTAAATTTCAGGTTTAATTGTATCAACTTTCAATTTAGCCAAGTTGATTTCTTTTTATATTTATTGTTTCTCTTAATTTATTAGTGTAGCCTTTTCTGGTACCCCTGTCTTAAAACAAAATCTTGCTTCCCTGAATTAGTTCATCTCTCAGATTCTCCTTTTTTGGAAACTGTCCCCATGTTTTCCTAAGCTTTTAATTGTTGGCATAATTGAAATTCACTTTCTTGGGGTTTCTCTTTCTCTGTCCTTTTCTTAAAAATCACAAACTTCAGGGGCGCCTGGGTGGCTCAGTTGTTAAGCGTCTGCTTGGGCTCAGGTCCTGACGAGCCCCGCATCCGGCTCCCTGCTTGGCGGGAGGCCTGATTCTCCCTCTCCCACTCCCCCTGCTTGTGTTCCCTCTCTCGCTGTGTCTCTCTCTGTCAAATAAATAAACAAACAAACAAACAAATAAATAAATAAATAAAATCTTTAAAAAAAATCACAAAATTCATTAATCTGTAATCGTGTTAATTAAGCCTATTTCCTTTGGCTTTAATTGGCATAAACCCTAGTGAAGCAACAGAAAAGATCAGCATCCATAAAGGAAATCTGGGGCAATAGAACCCAGAAACCAAATTCAACTTTACTCCCCACTAATATTGCAATCACCAATAATTTTCAATATAGATTAAATTACTGAGACATTTGGTCCTTACAGAACATTATTTTATGTTTTTATGTCTTATCACTCCCCCCCGACATACATCTACAAAATACTTAAGGGAAAAGTGTCTGTTTTCGAACTTGCATCTCCTACAACATTGCTACTCAAAGTGTATGCCCAGACATGCATATCTGGCATTCCCAAAAAGCTTGTTAGAAATGCCTAGGGGTAAGGGGCGCCTGGGTGGTGCAGAGGGTTAAGCATCCAACTCTTGGTTTCAGGTCAGGTCGTTATCTCAGGGTCCTGAGATCAAGTCCTGAGTTGTGCTCCACCCTCAGTGCTGAATCTGCCTAAGTTTCTCTCTCCCTCTGCCCCTAACCCCCCACCCCACCCTCTCAAATAAATAAATAAATCCTAAAAAAAAAAAGAGAAAGAAATGCCTAATTCCTGGTCCACCCTGGACATACTGAAACAGAATCTGCATTTTGACAAAATCTTTATGTGATTTGCAGGCACATTATAGACTGAGATTCACTGCCACATACAGTGGCTTGCACATGATAAGCACTGGTGAAATCATTGTTGTAGGTTTTTATTAATCTCTGAACTAATCAAGAATAGTAACCAAGATGTAATGATTTCCATGGGGTTACTAAAATGTTTGCCTTCCAAATTCCCAAATGCCTGAATCTAAAAATTTTTCATTACAGGTTTATTTTTAAACTTTCAGTAGTCAAATTTTAAGTTTGATGTTACAGAGTAGAAACATGAATTTTTTGGCACTTTCAACTGATAACATTTGTGTGTGTGTATTCAGTTTAATGGATATTTTTTAAGTCACAGTTTAGTTTCAAGAGATCTCGATTGCAAAGCATGATATTATGGGGACAGCTTATATTCCTCAAACATTTTATTCTTTTATTCTTATGCTTTATAGTCTTTATTACATCTAGACTGAAAAAGGTTGATCATGGATGCCATCATACACAATTCTGGCATTCTTTTTTCTTCTCTTAACTGATGGACTAAATTTAATTAAATGACTAAATGTAATTTGTTCTTATAGATCCATTTATTATTGTGGTAAAATTGTAAAACAAACAATTTTGCAAAAATTTGCATTATCTAATTTCTAGGTTTTTCTTGTTCATCATTGATTTCTTTGACAAATAATTGTTGAATCACAAAGGCTTTTGTTTGTTTATTGTTGTTGTTGTTTTAGTAATCTCTACACACAGTGTGGCACTCAAACCTGAAATCAAGAGTTGTTTACTCTACTGACTGAGCCAGCCAGGTGCCCCATGAAAGCATTTTCTTAAATTTAGTGTACATGCACAATCTTAGTAATTGTGTTGTCAATCTATTTCTTTTTAACTCTCTTAAAGTGATTACTAATAGTTTTGTGCATACAATTAATAGTTTTTATAATCATTTCCCATTGCCTTTTACTCTTGAAATTACAGTGACTAATTTTTAAGAATTATACTTCATTGAACTTTTATTGAGATAATTATAGATTTACATGCAGTTATAGGAAATAATACAGAGAGATCCCATGTACACTTTAACCCATTTCTCCCAATGGTAATATTCTGTAAAATTATCTTACAATAGTTCAACCAGGATATTTACATTGATGCAATCCACCAATCTTACTGACTTTTGCTTATACACATTGGTCTGTGTTTGTGTGTATGTGTGTATGTGTTCATGTGATACAATTTTATCATGTGAGGAGGTTCATGTATCTACTACTATAGTCAAGATACTAAAGAGTTTCATCACCACAAAGATCCAAGTGTTGTAATTTTACAAGTTTTTCACGATCTTCAACCTATACCATCTCTAACTTCCTGCAACCACCAATCTAGTCTCCATTTCTAAATTTTGTCATTTCGAAATGGAATCATGCAATACGTTACCATTTGGGACTTTTTCCCCTTAACATAATTCTCTGAAGACCTGTCTAAATTGTTGCATGCATCGGTAGTTTGTTCCTTTTTATTGTTGAGTGGTATTTCCTGGTATGGATATACCACAGCTTGCCTACCCATCCATCTGTTGAAAAAGATCTCATTTTCCTGACATTCCCTGATTTTGGTTGTTATAAGTAATGGTTCTCTGGACATTTGTGTACAGTTTTTTGTACAAATATATGTTTTTGTCTCATAAGTTTTAAATTTTATTTCAATTGGCTGATGATTCAAACACATAAACTACATAAAAAAGATTTTCAGTTCAAGTTACACCTATAATTGAAAAATAGACAATAAGATGATAATTCTGAAACATGCCTTGTTCATATTACTGATTAAATCAATTACATAAGATGATAATCTATGTGATTACATAATCATGCCCTTGCACACATTTGATGTTTAATATGACTTTGGCTATCTAACCTTTCAAAGACTAAGAATGAAACCGCACTTACATAGCAAATTTGGACAAATGGTGCAGCTAATTGTTAGTGCATTTCTAACAGTCTCTAGAACAGCTTAACCACTGGGCCAATTAAGCTTTGAACAGTTGCCACCATCCGTCTGGTAATAGTTATGCACATTTCATGCTGAGTTCAAGGTAGTGAATAGAAAAGGAAAAAAATGAATCTGCTATATAATAGGCACTTTATAGATTTCCAATAATGGTGTGTGTTGTGTGTGTAAATGTGTATGTATGTCTGTATCTGTGTGTTAAACTTCTAAATTTAACTCATCCATCATCCATCTATTCAACAAATTATTATTAAATCCAAATTATTATTAAATCATATTTTATGGCAGGCCTAAAAACTAATGTTTATAATTTAACGATTAAATAATATGGCCTTTACTCTCAAAGATCTCACTGTTTATGGGGTATATCTATATGGCTGAAATTTTAAAATGTCATGTTGCAGTTATGACTAATTAGTATTGCTAAAAGATGGTAGTGGATAATTACAGTGAATTCATGATGATATGGAGAAAATAACATTCTTTTAGCACAGAGTACAAGAGTTTCTTTGTGTGTGGAGAGAGAGAGAGACCCACCTTTACTACAAATATTTTTTCTGGACAGATTATCTTTTGAGATATTAAATTGTGTTTTTTAAAACATTTATTTATTTATTTATTTATTTATTTATTTATTTATTTATTTGAAAGAGCAAGAGAATGTGGAGTGGGAAGGGCAGGGGGAAAGGGGAAGAGAGAATCTGAAGCAGACTCCCCGCTGAGCACAGAGCCTGATGGGGTCTATCTCACAACCTCGAGATCATGACCTGAGCCAAAATCAAGATGGTTGCTTAACTGACTGAGCCACCCACACACTCCATTAATTTGTATTTTTAATCCCTCAACCTTGCTTCCTTTTTCATATAGATAGGCATCATTTTTCACTTACCTCCGTCAGTTTTGTGTCTGGAATTTTTCTGGCTTTAATTTTCTATAATTTAAATTATCAAGGGAACTTAGGTTTGCCTAAATGGGAAAAGAAGAATCCTCAGTAGAAACTGAATCTATGAAGAAACAGGAGGGTCAGTGGGTGACTCAATCTTCTTCCTCAGACTGAAATCAATTCCCCTGGATGGAAGGAAAAGTGTAGAGAGATCTGTGTTTCCTTGTGTAACACATCTTGAGGTCAGCTTTCTGCTAGAAGCACTAAGGTTGTGTGTTAACTACCTGACAGGAGCAGCTACCTGGTGTGTCTAGGCAGACAGAGTTATAGTGCCAGCCACAGATTGCTTTTACTCATAGCAGAGCATCTCTAAACCTGAACAGTTACTAGGACAGGGATAAGGGACATCTCAGTGACATATAGAACTGCCTCACTAATGTGGTTTAGGACCGTAACCGGTAGCATAATCTAGAAAAAAGGAAAACCTTTGGAATGATGGAGATTTATATTTTTTCCAGCTGGGAGAGTAGTGCACAAAGGTGAAATTACAGTGGTTTATAAGGCACAAAGAGAAGGAAATTTTGTTTGCACACTGTGTTTGTCGCCTGGGAGTCATAGTTACTCATAGGACAATTCTGGGGGTAGAAAGGAGTTTCTCTGTCCTGGGTATTGCTCTAATGCTCAGGGTTTTTAAACAAAAGGGTTTTGCTTTCAATAGAGAAAAAGGAGGGGCTGATGGAGACCACCATAGTTCAGAGGAAGGGCCAGAGAGAGGAGGAGCTAAGCCAGGCGACACAGCAAAATCGAACAAAGAGGACCGAGAGTCTAAGAGGAAATAGTAAATGTGTGTGATGTAAACCTCTCCTCATTTCCCCTAAGCCATTTTTAATAAAACTAAAAACAAAAATCCTGAAATGGTGAGTGTGATAATGTTGAAAAATGAAACAGTGAAGGGGTTGATATTTGCATAGTGATTTGAATGAGCTGGACAGAGATAATCTGTGAGGATAGGGAACACCAGACAATTGGGGTACAAACTAATTATTAAAGTAGTTCAAATTCAAGTTTACCCAATTTTGGTGAAATATATGTACACACACACACACACACACAGGCTGGTGGCCAGAGTTTGTATTTATCTGGGAAAAAAAAGTCGATCACATTAAAATTTCTTTAAAGCAAAAATAAGAATTTACATTGTGTGTGTGTGTGGGTATGTGTATATTCCTTTTGAAAATAAATTCCTGTCTAGTGGTTGCTGACTTTGTTTTCTACCGCATTGAATTTATGTGGAAGGCTATATGTCATATAGACTTCTTGGGAAAAAAACTAAGTAATACGGTAGCTATGTATTTTGGTAGTCAGTGCTAGAATGATCTATAGAGTCTCGTATCACTCAACATCTAGTGGGCCTTTTGATTGTGTGCAATGATATAAAAACATTTTTTTTTAATGTAGTAAGTTCATTGGAGAAGAGGCCTTGATACAGTTTTCACAGTATTATCATTTGTGTTATAAACAAGAGGTTTAAGAAAAGACCCAGCAGTGTATTACTGAGATTTCTCTCTGGCTTAGCAATAAAAGGAAAAGAACATGCACATTCCCTATGCTGCAGCATCTCGTTACTATTAGTCTTATATCTCTTTCCCATTCGCCACCTGGAGAATTTGACATTTACCATTTGCCAGTGAAAGAGCCAGAAGAGAGAGATAGGTCAGTTGGATGCTAAAATCAACGGAGACTATAATACTAACACTGATAGAGTTGTCAAATTATCTTGACACATTCCTCTTTAATCCCTTGATTTTACTTTCCCTAGGAATACCTGGATATGGAGAGACTCGAGCAATCCAAGCCCAGGAATCATTTAGTGATACCACAGCCAGAGTTTCACTTCACAGTCCTGTGATGGAAGGACAAAGGGGGAAAGAGACTGCTGGGTGTGTTTTAGGAGAAAGTCTGCTCACCGTGGCCCCCTAAGACTATCCAATGGTATAATTCTCTCCCTTGTCATTTTGAAATGTTAAACCTGACTTCAGATTAAAACCTTATTCAGTTCTTTTAATTTTACAAAATAGCATGAAAAGTTTTGTCCAAGTAGAAGAGGTTGGCAAGAAACTAAATTGAGATAGAAATCAACAGCAGAAAGGTTTTAAAATTTTAGAGAAATCGCTAGGAGAAAAAGTCAATAATTGCATTTAAAGAAAAATTATATGAAACATAAAGTAGAAAACAAAACATTTGCAAATTAATCAAGTCTTTCTAGGCAACTGACAAAGTTTAGTTCACCAGGTATTTACTGAAGTTCTACCGAGTCTATACCAAACTGAGAACTTGCCCTCAAATGGTTAAAACCATGGCAGGAAAAATGAAACATTCAAAGATAAAATAAGTTTTAAATAATGATTAAATTCATATAATTACAAACTAAAGGTGGTGACAGAGATCATGAACACATAGGTCACTGAAGAGGAAAGAGTATGTTTGGAAGGGTGAACATCAGCACCATCTCTCTCCTGGGGAGCAAAGTACCGAAGAGTCTTCCTAGCCAGTGGGGAGTCTGAATGAGGCAAAAACAGTCAAGGGCTTTTTACTCCATAGAAAATAAAATACTATTGTATATTCTTGAAAATAGGAAAGGCTGTTAAAGAAAGGGCACTTTAGGAAGATTAATCTGACAGATATTTAGGAGCTATGAAAAGGAAGAGACTGCATGTTTTATACAGACGATACAGCCAGCTATTGTAGACTGCAATGGACAAGAATGAGGAGAAAATATTGACATAATTATCTTTGCTTGTTAATAAAAAAGAAAGCCATTTCTAGGTTGTGGCCTCATTGCTGAATGCTAAACTGGACTCTGTCCTACTCTGGAAATCTGCATGTCCTCTGCTTCCTAGAGCTCCCAGCCCCTATACAAGGGCCAATGACACCTGGAAAAACCTGCCCAGAGGCACAGCACAGAATATATGTGTAAAGTCTTTAGACTAGAAGGCTATCTCATTTATACTGTCCTATGTTTATACACATTTCTATCAGATGTTGAGGTTTTATTCATGTTTGCTGTTGTGTTCTGAATTCCATTTATTACTCAAATTTTAATGTCCAGTTTCATTTACTAGATGTTCACCCTGACACACCACTGCGTTTATATTTATTCATGCCCTGTATCTTCTTTGGACGCCAACTCCAATCCTTGGATGTGCAACCTTCTTTCTGAGCTGACTCTTTTCTGGACTTACAATGGCCCAAACGAAAGCAGAACCCTACTTTCTCATTCAAGCTTCACTGAGCTCATTAGCTCTGAACTTGCCTTTGCCCTTGGGGAACATGCTATTTTCATATTCACTCTTTCTGCACTTAACTAATTCCTAGTTGTCATTTTTGGTTTGTATGCTATGTTATCCACTCTGCTTTGGATGTTCTCTGCTGATTTTGAATCCTATGTCCTTTGAACCCCAGCAAACTGCTTGTTATTTTCTTTTTCTTTTTCTTTTTTTTTAAGATTTTATTTATTTATTTGACAGAGAGAGACACAGCGAGAGAGGGAATACAAGCAGGGGGAATGGGAGAAGTAGGCTTCCCGCTGAGCAGGGAGCCCCAGTGCAGGGCTAGATCCCAGGACCCTGGGAATCTGAGCAGAAGGCAGACGCTTAACGACTGAGTCACCCAGGCACCCCATGCTTGCTGTCTTCTGACCACAACTTGCTTATGCCCATCTTTACTCCTGGAATCGTTTTTTTTTTTTGAAGCAGTTTTCCATACCTTACTATTGTGGGTCCCTCAAATGTGTCAAAATCCATTTCAAAATCCACTGATTACAGAGAGCATTTTTGTCTATTTACTTCCCATTCTTATGTATTTTATTTAATTTTGTTGTTTTGTTAACACATCCTAAATAGATTTAAACTACTCATTTACATTCATTTCAAACCCAATTTATTCCAAAGCTGGTGTAATGATTTGTATATACAGCAAGATAAAATTAAAATATTTTCAAATTAATCAAATGAAAAAGAGGAGGACAAAATAAGGTAAACATTATTATGCCCTAAATTCTTGGCTAGAGATTAGACACACAAACAGTAAGCAAGATAAAAATATATCAGTTATCAGAATCAGTTTCTAAAAACAAATTCTTTGGAAAAAGTACTGAGACCAGATAGTTACTGATACAAGAATCTCCTCATAGAGAAAACACTATGCAATATAAGGGCAAATATCTTTAAGAATGCCTTCACAGTAATCTACTACAAATTCTTAATAAATAACATAATTAAGCCTTATGACCTGTCATGCATCTGTTTAGTTTTGTAGGTATATAAAATGGCTATGTTTATTTTAGAAAATACATTGAATAATATGTTAAATTCTAGAATGTTTTTATTCAAAGAATTGAATAATAAGAATATAATTTTTTATTTCAAGAAACTAAGAATGAAACTTCAAAATTAAGCTGCCAAAGTCTGAGTCCAGAACACTTCCAAGCTGAAGCAATCCAAAAAAAAAAAAAAAAAAAAAGACAAGGACAACTTTTAAAAATGTTTTCCAAGACTAGTCCTAAAGGTTTCCCTTTTGCAAATTCTTTCTTTTCTTCTGGCTGATTCACCAAGTCTGAGTTAGAAGAACTAATGATTTGATACATGGGTCTAGTGAAAAAACCAACTCTGAAAAGAAGAGTGCTAACAGTCCAACAAAAAACAATGAATTCATTGGTCAACTTCTCTGGCAGCCTTCTCATTTCCTGTAGGCTTCTAGGCTTCTGACTGGCTGTGATGTTGTAAGCCAACAACTACTCATTTATTAGCATCCAAAGCTAGAGAAGTGTCCCTAGTTACACACACACACACACACACACACACTATAATTCATACACACACACACACTTCCTACAAACACACACACATTCCATTTTCTTCTTCATTCACTGTATCAAGACAGAAACTCTCTTCTTTCAAACCCACAGTTGTGCAATAAACCAGTATTTCTGAGTCTAGAAACACTTGAGTGTCTTTCTTAAAACGTTTCCTGATGCCTCTAAAAATCTCTGGATTTGAATTATTCCTTCAGTCAGATCAAGGATTCAAGTCTCAAAATCAGATTTTTTCCAATGCTGCAATTCTTAGCTACCACATTGTTTTTTTCTTATCAGAAATATAACATCCCTAAGATCTGGAATGATCCAAATTGATCTATATATGGAAAGAAATCTAGATGGTGTGACTTCCCCAGATTTACGTTAAGAGTTGTGTAAGACTGTTGAATCACAGACCTGTACCTCTGAAACAAATAATACATTATATGTTTAAAAAAAAGAAGAAGATAGTAGGAAGGGAAAAATGGAGGGGGGGAAATTGGAGGGGGAGATGAACCAAGAAAGACTATGGACTATGAAACAAACTGAGGGTTCTAGAGGGGAGGGGGTGGGAGGATGGGTTAGCCTGGTGATGGGTATTAAAGAGGGCACATATTGAATGGAGCACAGGGTGTTATACGCAAACAATGAATCATGGAACACTACATCAAAAACTAATGATGTAATGTATGGTGATTAACATAACATAATAAAATTAAAAAAAAGAGTTAATAGAAGAATTAAAGAGCCAGAAATAAGGCTTGATTTTCTTTCTCTCTTCCCTGGGGAACGTTACCCAAAATTCGGCTTTTAGATCAATATTTAATAGTCATTCATTCATCCATTCATAGCTTTTAATGGCTTTCCATTAAATGGCTTAATCAACCCCGAGTAAAATCTAGTTTTTCTGTGATCTACAAACGACTTGACCACTGCCCACTCCTGTATCTCTTGCTGAGTCCCTCAAACCTCCCTCACTAATACTGCCCCAGCCACAGTGGTCTCCTTGAAATTCTGTGAACCTTATCTCTCAGGGTCTTGCACTTTTTGTTATTTCATTCTGGAATGCCGTTCTCCAAATATATGAATGTATTTCTCCTTCATTTCTTTTATGTAACCAGAGAAGTGTTCAGCCCACCTTATAAAAATGACACCCCCCTTATCCAATCCTGGTCAGTTTTTAATCCTCTTACCTTGATTTATTTTTCTTCATGGTTCTTATTTCATTTGAAAAAATATAGATTTGTTGGTTTATTGTTGTTATTCTTGATAGAATCCAAGTCTCTTAAGAATAGGGATTTTTTTGATTTTTTTTTTTCATTGCAAGTTCCCAATACTTAAGGCACTGCCTGACACATAGTAGGTTTACATCAGTGATTTCTTGGATTAATAAATATATATATTTAAGTAATACAATATGTAAGTAAGTAATATATATAAGTAATCCATACTGAGGGATGCTTGGGTGGCTCAGTTGGTTAAGCATCTGGCTCTTGATCTCAGCTCAGGTCTTGACTTCAAGGTCATGAGTTTAAACTGTGTATTGGGCTTGGAGTCTACTAAAAAAAAGGAAAGAACATTCTCATTAAACACCTATTTGGGTTAATATAAGTAATCCACACTGAGCATTTATTATATGTCAGTTTCTGTTATATGTAAGAACAGGAAATAAAGCAGATAGGATCATCACCATCAAGTAAGGTTAATGGATGGGAAGATATATATTGGACATTTTAAAACACACATGAAAATAAAGAACAATCAAGGAAAAGGACAAATTGCTATGGAAAAAAGTAATAGACTGAGTTCTAATTTAGACTGAAATTGAAGATCTTCTGAGGATATGACATTTAAGTTCATATCTGGATAACAAGAAAAAAAAACATGCAAAGAGTGAGGGTAAGAACATTCTATATATAGGGGGGAAAAAACCCTTAGAATGTTAAAGGGACAAAAAGAAGGCTGGTTTCACTGTACTGTGTGCCAAGTGGACTAAAAATACACAGTTATATATGCACGTCTGGAATGCAGAAGAGATGTCTGAGTTCTATATAGATTTAAGAATTATTAGCATAAAGCTGGTTTGTAAAAGCCTGATAATGAATGAGCTCCCCTATGAAGACATTAGAGAGAGAAAGGCTCCTGATGAAGGCTGAGAAACTCCCACACTTAGCAGTTAGGGAGTGAAGTGTAAGACAAAGGAGAATGCAAAGAAATGGCCAGAGAAGTTGAAAGATTGTGCCAGTATCTAACATTATGGAAGAGAAGGAGAGAAAGGATCTCAGAAGATGCTATCTGACTGTTTCCAATGACTGACTCAAAATTGACAATGGACATGACAGAACAAAGGCTACTGTTGCCTTTCCCCAGAGCACATTTTTATAGTGTCATGGAGAAGAAAGACAAATGTCCATGAGAGAAAGAGAATGGAACTTGAAGAAGGAGACACTGTGTATATCAAATGTGTTCCAGGAATTTGTGAAGAAAAGCTGGAAAACTAGGGGGAGATGTAGAAGGGAATGTGTGATGAGGGGATTTTTGTGTTAAGAGGCAGTTATTAGAGTATGCTTGTTTGCCAAATAGAAGAACCCTCTATAAGGGGTAGACATTTCTTTACAAAAAATGTATATACACACAGAATCTTGCCTTGGATTTCAAGGAATTCATAAACCTTATTCAATCCTTTCAGAATTCATGCATCTCAGTTTAATAGTGGACGCCCTAAGATGTACTTAGTCATTTCTTTTTAAATGACGATCTTTCACACATAATTTTAAAATATGAGATTGGTGTATTCATGCAGTAACCTATAATAGGAATTTATTGGTCCAGAAACCTAACTTCTCTCATTTTTTTTTTTTTTTACATTTTCTTTCTTAGCCTTATTTACTCAGTTGGGGGGGGATCAGCATGGTATAGTAGAAAGCTCATTTCTTCCAATGGGAATAAAATAACTATCACACAGGTTTATTTGAAATAATAATCCTTTCACCAACTTTGTGTAGGAAAAAAGTGCTGACCTTACATAGGCGATCAAGTGACTGCTAGTATTTCTGCCTGTTCCTGTATTTCTGGGAAATCTACAAAGAGGGTTATAAAGTTTAAAGATGTGCTCTCTATTTTTTAGGAGAATGACTTAGAGTGCACAGTTCAGCATCATGATCATTTTAAAATGATTTCTACTGGTAAAAATGGCTGAACCGATTATAAATTGAGAGTGCATATGGCCCATTGGTCACCTCTGTGTGGAGCAGTTCTGCTTCTATGCTGTAGGAGTGTAATAAGGAAACCTGTATACATCTATATTTTGTTGTAATACAAATCCAAGAGTTCTCCCACCCCAGCATCCAAAAATAATACAAAAAGAGCAAATAAGAGGAAATATGCAACATTTTCTATAATTAAATATAATTTATTACATAAATATTTTCCAAATGAAGACAGAGAAGAATGTCATATCAGTATCAATAACGGCAAAATTATTTTTGTTAAAGAAAGATATTCTTATGTGTGATCTAACACAGCAATTGTAGAGAGAGAATGAAGGTTTTATTTTGTTCATTCAGCCCATGTTTTCTGGTATCACTCTGCTAAAAACATCATGCATATTTGAATGTTGTTATGAATTGATCTTTGGAGAAAATAGGATAGGACACTATTTTAATGGAACTAGAAACCAAAGTAATGCACACTGTGCCAGTGTTCTAAAGGTGAGGGCCACAGAGAGTGCAAGGTGGCAGGGAGCAAGATTGGAGACTAGGGGAGACCCTCTGATGAAGTGCTCTGGTCCTGCTTTTAATTCTCTATCTTTCTCACATGGAGATGAGATGTTCATAGAAATCAAGTGTTGGTCATGTTATATCAAGTCTTTCATCTATCAAGCATGTTATTCTGCTTCTGTCAGTGACAAATGTCTGATAAAAATTCTTACCATTTACCAAGTACTTTGTATTTTCAATGTACTTTGTAGTTATTAGTGAAATATGAGTATCTTCATGTGAGGCTCACTTTGTATTAAATCCATTATACTCTCTACTCCTACCCTGCACCATTTTATTGAAACAAGTCTATCTCAGTAAGATTTGCTCATGAACGATGTTCATCTGACAAATATGTGACAGTCTTTATGTCTCTATTAATTAAAGAGATCTCTTTATAGCTAAATATTTCATTGTATATTTGGGCAGAAATGGGATCATATAGTACAAACACTTTTTAAACTTGATTAATTAAGGGCACATTTTTAAAGGCCTATTTGTATAGTACCTATTATCTACAATGTTTGATTTGAAGGACAGTAGTTTTTTAGCTCCTGAGATTGTTGGTAATACCATTATTCTTAAAATGTCTTCATCATCACTTAGTTGCAGAAATGAAATCAGGACCCCAAACTAACAACCCAAGAGGGCTTTTTGATAGACATATGAACTCAAGGTGGTGTGGTTGGTGGGTTACATCGGTGAGGCAAATATGGGATTATGTGAGGGCACTTGAATTGGCAAAATAGGTTTGCATAAAGACGTTTACTGACAAATATATTACCTCAAACTTTCACATTTTTGCCAATGCCTGGCTTATTCAGTAAATCACATAATCCTAGAAAGCAGATATTATAGTTATTAAAAAATAAATCAACAAATATAAATTGTTGATTTATAAGAGGAATCTTCAGAATTAAATTAAACATGACTGGCAATTATAAATTTAAATATTTTAAAACCTGAGCTTAAAATCTTATAGTGTGTATGATTATCAATGTGTGTCAATAATTAAGAAATTGTATATTGATAGAATTTAGGTTTAAGGAGAAAAAATCAGGCAGGGAAGGAGCTCATACGAATATATGATGTAAGATGTTAAAAATTTTATTTTATTATTTACCTTCTACATACCAACAAGTTATTCATTTCTTTATTCGGAGATTTTATTTTAATTTTTCAATTAGCCTATGTGATAGTATTTTATTCCCATTTGAAGAGATTGGGACTTTCCCATGTGGCTTTCTACTGCACAGTGATTATCCTCAACTGAATAGGAGAAGAATTAAACACTAAGAAATGAAATATAAAATGTAAGCAAGGTAAATAAACTCCTTAACATTAAGAAAATATGAAAAAATATTAACTATAGCATGTTATAATTTGTAAATAATAGCATTCATCTTGATGCTTGTCAAAAACTTCATTTTTTAAGGAAGATTCAATCTAGGAAGTATAGAGATTATATTTCTGGAGGTCAGAACACCTAGATAATTGTAGAAAATATTTAATGTTATAACACATAAGTTTTGTCTAGAGGGTAAATATTAAACTTCAGAATATAAGACAAGGGAAAGAAGGCTGCTTAATAGTATTGGGAAGACAATGAAATGGTACTTAGGAAAACAGACAGGGGTTCTGAATGGGGAAAATTTTTAAGCTATATAGTACAAGAAGGAGAAGTTGGTGCTCCAAACTTTATAGGTCCTGAAGTGCCAAAGCTGGGCCTTAAGAAGCTGTTTATCATCTCAAATGAAAAAGGGACTTCTCAGTTGGGTAGAGACTATGGGTACCACACAGTCATCCTCTAATTTAGGACTTCAAAAGCCTTAGGACTTTCAAAAGCTCTGAGCCTTATATCACATACACACATATCCTATCCCTAACTATCTGAGGTGTTATTTTCCTCTTTTTATAAATGAGGAAGCCAAGTCTAAGTGATGCTGAATTGCTTGCTCAGATTTAAGCAGATAAGAAATATTGGAATCTTAGATGGGAGCTCAGGCTTTGATAGCAAAATCCTTATGAGGTTTATAACCACTACTTTTATAATAATTATTTATAGTTGTTTTGTCTTGTTAATTGAATCAAAAGCTGAAAAGTAGTGCAGACTGAATTCAACAATACTTTGAAAAGGATCATATGCCATGATCAAGTGGGATTTATTCCAGGCATGCAAGGATGGTTCAATATCCACAAATCAATCAATGTGATATACCACATTAACAAAATAAAGATAAAAATCATACGATCGTCTCAATAGAGGTAGAAAAAGCATTTGATGAAATTCAAAATCCATTTATGATAAAAGCTCTCAGTGGAGTGAATACAGAGGGTGTACTTGAACATAACAAAGTACTTATATACAAGTCCACAGTGAACACTATATTCAATGGTGAAAAATTGAGAGCTTTTCCCCTGAGATCAGGAGAAAGACAAAAATGTTCACTTTCCCCACTTTTATTCAACATAGTACTGGGAGTCTTAGCCAAAGCAATCAGACAAAAAAAAAAAAAAAAAAAAAAAAAAAAAAAAAAAAAAAAAAAAAAAAGAAAGAAAGAAAGAAAGAAAAAAGAAAAAAGAAATAAAAGGCATCTAAATTGGTAAGGAAGAAGCAAAATTTTCACTATTTGCAGATGACATGATACCATATACAGAAAATCCTAAAGTCTCCACAAAAAAAAAAAAAACTACTAGAGCTAATAAATGAATTCAGTGAAGTCACAGGATACAGAATCATGTACAGAAATCCATTGCATTTTTATATACTAATAATGAAGCAGCAGAAAGAGAAATCAAGAAAACAATCCCATCTACAATTGCACCAAAAATAATAAAATACCTAGGAATAAACGTAACGAAGGAGGTGAAAGACCTATAGTCTGAAAACTATAAAACTTTGATGAAAGAAATTAAAGATGACACAAATGAATGGAAAGATATTCCATGCTTATGGACAGGAAGAATAGATATTGTTAAAATGTCCACACTACCCAAAGCAATCTACAGATTTAATGCATTCCCTATCAAAATACCAATAGCATTTTTCACAGAACAAGAACAAATGATCCTGAAATTTGTATGGGACTACACAAGACACTGAAGACACCAAAGCAATCTTGAAAAAGGAAAACAAAGCAGGAGGTATCACAATTCCAGATTTCAAGTTATACTACAAAGCTGTAGTAATCAAATCAGTGATATCAGCACTAAAACAGACAGGTTAATACAACAGAATAGTGAGCCCAGAAATAAACCCATGATGTTATGGTCAATTAATCTTTGACAAAGGAGACAAGAATATGCACTGAGAAAAAGTCTCTTCAACAAATGGTGTTGGGGAAATTGGACAGCTACATGCAAATGAATGAAACCGGGCCACTTTTACACCATACACAAAAATCAACTCAAGGGCGCCTGGGTGGCTCAGTTGGTTAAGCGACTGCCTTCGGCTCAGGTCATGATCCTGGAGTCCCGGGATCGAGTCCCGCATCGGGCTCCCTGCTCAGCAGGGAGTCTGCTTCTCCCTCTGACCCTCCCCCCTCTCACGCTCACTCTCTCTATCTCATTCTCTCTTTCAAATAAATTAATAAAAAATCTTAAAAAAAATCAACTCAAAATGGATTAAAGCCCTTATTGTGAGACCCGAAACCACAAAAATCCTAGAAGAGAGTACAGGAGGTAGTGGTATTTTCTGACATGTGTCGTAACAACATCTTTCTAGATATGTCTCCTGAGGCAAGAGAGATAAAAACTAAAAATAAACTGTTGAGACTACATCAAAATGAAAAGTTTTTGCACAGCAAAGGAAATAATCAACAAAACTAAAAGACACCCTGCTGAATGGGAGAAAATATTTGCAAATGACATATCAGACAAACAGTTAGTACCCAAAATATATAAAGAAGTGATATAACTCAACACCCCAAAACCAAATAATCCAATTAAAAGGTGGACAGAAGACATGAACAAGCATTTCTTCAAGCATTTCTTCAAGCATGTGTTGGCCAACAGACACATGAAAAGAAGTGCAACACTTCATCAGAGAAATGCAAATCAAAACCACAATGAGACATCATCCCACACCTGTCAGAATGGCTACAATAAAAAAAAAAAAAAACCAAAAACACAAGAAACAACAAACATTGGTGAGGATGTGGAGAAAAAGGAACTCTTTTGCACTGTTGGTGGGAATGCAAACTGGTGCAACTACTGAGGAAAACAGTATGGAGGTTACTCAAATAATTAAGAATAGAACTATCATATGATCCAGTAATGGCACTACTGAGTATTTAACCAAAGAACATGAAAACTCTCATTAGAAAGGGTAAATACACCCCTATGTTTATTATAGCATTATTTACAATAGCCAAATTATAGAAGCAGCCCAAGTGTCCATCAATAGATGAGTAGATAAAGAAGATGTGGGATTTTTAATATATATTATACATCTATAATGGGATATTATTGAGCCACGAAAATAATGAAGTCTTACCATTTGCAACAACATGAATGAATCTACAGAGTATAATGCAAAGCAAAATAGCCAGAGAATTACAAATGCCATATGATTTTACTCATATGTGGAATTGACGAAAGAAAACAAATGAACAAAGGAAAAAAAAAAGACAAAATAAAAAAAAAAAGAATTCTTAACTATAGAGAAAGAACAGATGGTTACCAGAGGGGAGGTGGGTGGGGGGATGGATGAAATAGGTGAAGGGGATCAAGCATACACTTACCTTGATGAGCACTGAGCTATAAGTGTTGGATCACTAGCTTGTACAACTGAAATTGATATAACACTGTATGTTAACTATACTAGAAGTGAAATAAAAGCAAGCAAACAAAAAATAGCTACAATCTTGCTATTGAGAGGTAATCACACAATTTTAAGTGTTCCTTTGATGTTATTTTTGTAGTTTTCAAAATATATATATATTTGTCTGGACTTTTGTCTTTATATATTTTTTCTATAGATTTTACACTACTTGTTAGATAGTAGTTGCATAATTTTACGACAGCTCTCATAACAAAGTACCACAAACTGTTGGCTTAAACAACATGAATTTTTTTGTCTCACTGTCTGAAGGCTAGAGGTTTGAGATCAAGTGTTGGCAGGGTTGCTTTCCTCTGAGGGCTGTGAGGACTGTGAGGGGGATTCTGCTTCATGCATCTCCCCTAGGGTTTGGTGGTTTTCTGGCAATGTTTAGCATCATTTGGCTTGTGGATGCATAACCCCTTCTTTGCCTTTATAGCCACATGGCATTATCACTGAGTGTGTCTCTCAGTGCCCAAATGTCCCTGTTTTATAAGGACACCAGAGATACTGGATTAGGGCCCGCTCTTATGAAATAATTTTAATTTGATTCTCTCTGGAAAGACACTGTCTCATAATAATGTCACATTCTGAGACAGTGAGGGCTAGGACTCCGACATATCTTCTTTGGGAGTACACATGTCATTATTTTTATTAAAACTATTTGAAAATCTCAATTCTAATGACTGCATAATATTTTTATTGATAAGATAAAGTATGCTTTATTTAAACATTACCCTTTGGTTGGACATTTATTTGTTTAACCTTTTCCAACTTATAATAATGCTATGAATATTCTTATGCAGAAATATTTTGTGTGTCTGAGTCTATATTTAATATAAAGTTCTAAAAATGGAAACACATAGTATAAAAGTATGGATATTTATAAGGCTTTTGATATTTATTGCCTAATTTGTCCCATAATATGTCCCATTAAACTATTTATAAATCTGGCTGGCAAATATTGAAATTCACTGTTGCTTTAATGTGAATGTTTATAATGAGGTTGAATATTTTTTATGTTATTGTTGTCTTTTATATTGACTACTCAATTGCTCTGACCATTTTTCTATGGGGTTTGATAGTCACCTCCTTGCTGATTTATAGGGGAAAGTTTCAACATATATCATTTTCATATATAGAGAGCTTATTTTAATTGCCATGTTTGGTTATACAATATAAAATCAAATATGCAATTACTTAAAAATATGTATAGGTTTATCTTTTCATCAATAAAATTACAGTCCCTAAAAAAATCCCCAATGCATAATTTATATGAAATATTTAGGATTTTACATTCTGATAGGAGATATAATTCTAGTTATCCAGCTGCTGCAGAAGACTTAAACACAATGAAAGTTAATTATAAGTTTTCTCTGACACAAAAAGGTGAAGTGACTTTCCAATGTCACAAAACTAGAGAAAAGCAGAAGTGGGAATAGAATTCAGGTCTACTGAATCCCAGTGCAATACTTTAGTGAGCAGTCAACTATGATTTGTTGTGAAGTAATAATTGCTAATTACTTTGGGTATTTCTTTCATCCTTAAAAGATCCAATAATGCTCACAAGTTCGTAAAGTTTATTCAATGGACAACAATGTCTTATGAGAAGATTTTCCTTCAATATTATGTCAAATGAACTTTTTAAATTTGAAGATTTCAGTAACAGTTTCAACTGAATTCTCTAATGGCAGGTGTTGACTCCCTTTCTAAACGTGGTAATAGAAGTATTCAGGGTATCTCCACCAAAGATGCAGAATGCTAACGTCTATTGTGTTCCTACTGTGTGTCAGATATTTACTATGGTCTCTGATTGATTCCTCATAAAATTCAAAGAGGCAAGAATTTTACAGATTAGAAACCAAAGTTGAGACCGGCTCCAAGTCAAGCAGATCAAATAGAAGAGCCAAACTTTGAATTTAGATCAAAATCCCAAGATCCCATTCTTTCCAATACACTACAGTCTTTCCACACTCTACAAAAGAACACATGGTAGTATTTCTTCTATCTTGAATAGCCATTGAAGAAAGCAGAGACAGGAACACAGACGGTGTAACAGATTCTGTGGAATACATTTTTTTTTTTAATGGCATCAGTAGACTGGAAGCAAGGACTAAAGGATTAAAGTAAAATTTTTTGAAGTTGTTCAAGGTATCATTCAATCCTCACATTCACAAGTTTATTATGGCTATTTTATTGGTGAGGGCATTAAGTTTCAGAGAAGTTAAATAAATTATCCAAGATCATAAAGTCAGTTGGTGGTAGAAACAGGACTAAAAGGACATATGTCTGACCCCACAATCTGAGAACTTTCCTTAACGAACTCTTTGAGACTAGTTTTTATTTATTTATTTACTTATTTTTTCTCCAAATTGAAGAGGATGTAAAGAAGACCAATAGGAGCTACATCTGATTAATAGATACATACATGATTTCACCTACTCATCAGTACTCTTATTGCACAATTTGGAAAACAGTTTTAGTTGTTTATTTTTTTTAATTTTTAAAATGTGTATTTGTTAGCAGATAGAGTTTGGAGTACATGAGCAACTATAATTAGCCTGTGACAAATCTCAGAGACAAGCATAGTTGTGGCGTTATCCACATAATACTTGAGTTTTGTTTCTTCTAAATCTCTTGGCTCGTGCTATCTGTTATGGTACTGGCACTTTGACATCAGTAAGCATAAGATGTACCTGAAAAGATGCTGATACCGTGGCTCCAACTCACATATTTGGCTTAAATATCTGGGAAGGAGACTCATAATTTTTAACATAACATAATTTTAACCCCAGGATAACAAACTTTGCAGTATTTTGGAAAAATAAACACCAAAAAAATTCATAAGCTAGATTTTAAATATCTTATGGGAAATTTTCAATGGAAAATCCTACTTTAGAGAAATAATTATCAGACTTTGGTGTACATTAAGATCACCAAGCTTTAATGAGGTAATGTATGGTGACTAACATAACATAATAAAATAAAAGTAAAAAAAAAAAAAGATGACCAGGTTTTTTGAAAGTAAAGGGGTTAGGTTCCTTGAGATACTAATTCAGAAGTTCCTGGACTGGACATTAGGAAGCTCTGCATACTTAATGTTACCAGGCTATTCTATGTTATATGAAAATTGGGAAAATGATGCTATAAAATTAGATAAAAACAGTTCTCACGAGATTATTGGTGAAATGATCTAGGAGTCCTAATATACTTCCACTGGGTGGTTTTGGTAGCAAGAATTATATGTTATATTCTACTTAGTCACATCTGATTGATGATGTCAGAAAACAGTTGAGAGTAAAACTGTATGTAGTAACGGAATGAGGACTTTTAAATACAATGTACTCTTGGGGACTTGGTTACCAAATGTTACTGGGCCTTGTATCATCCATTTTCTAAAATAGATTTTTTTTATCTGGATAGTTCACAGTCCCATCGTCCCAGAATTTTAGAATAGCTAATAGAATAGTCAGCCATTGGGCGCCTGGGTGGCTCAGATGGTTAAGCGTCTGCCTTCAGCTCAGGTCATGATCCCAGGGTCCTGGGATCGAGTCCCGCATCGGGCTTCCCGCTCCTTGGGAACCTACTTCTCCCTCTGTTTCTCTCTGTCTCTCATGAATAAATAAATAAAATCTTTAAAAAAAAAAAAAAAAGAATAGTCAGCCATTGTCTGACTTCAATTTTCACATGTCAACCATGGATGTCAACACCAGGTAAATTTCAAAGAACAATTGTGAATTTAGTATAAGTACTTAAGAAAGAATCTAAGATACATTTTCTGGATTGAGTCAGAACATCAGAGCCCACAGTATAGAGACTGCATAATCTTAGACCTTCATAAAACTTTGTACTGAGCTTCATTTAGAGGTTATGCAATAGGGTCACATTGAGAGACATTACTAACTAGAAGCGTCACTAAGCAGCTCATTGTTGACTTTAAGTATGGTGATGAACATGTTCACTAAATAAAATGATGTTGTTATAAAGAAACACGGGGATTTCTTTGCGCTCAGGTATTAGAATTAAGAATAGTTATTCCTGGGGTATCTGGGTGGCTCAGTTGGTTAAGTGTCTGATTCTTGATTTTGGCTCAGGTCATAACAGGGTGTGGGATCAAATCCCCGTGTTGGGTGTGGAGCCTGCTTCTGATTCTTTCCCTCTCTCTCTATACCCCCACCCAGCTTGCTCTCTCTCAAAATAAATATATAAAAAAGAATAGTTATTCTTGACCCAATTATTTCCATTTTATGGACACTGAGACTCATATAAGTGATTGGGTTTCCCACTTGGAATTGTTTCCAGAAAGCTCAGAAGGAAAGTTATGACCCATTTTTTAGTTGAAAATTATGTGCCCTATTCTTACCCTAGTTTTACCAAACTTTTCCTACTCATATTTTTCTCTGGTCCCATTTCATTCATTTTAAGTATAAAATCAAACTTCTGTAATGTTCATAAGCCACTATAAATCATATATTATGACATGGTCAGATAAAAGTACATTAAATAAACTAATCAATATTAAATAATTTCTAATTAAACTAATGCAATATTTTAATTCTATGCTTAGTAGCTTCACATTAGAGATTTTTTTAAGAAAACAATATATTTGTTATGATTCTATATAGTTATCAATATGCTCTTTTTAACATGAATATATGTATTTGAAATGTGTGTCTTCATTTTCTTTATCACTTACAATTTCATGATATTAGAAGATATTTGTCATCAATTATTTGCCTGCTTTCAAAGAAGTAACAAAATATTACTCTGAAAAATTATGATCAAGGGCGCCTGGCTGGCTCAGTCGGTTAAACATCCGATCCTGGTTTCGGCTCAGGTCATGATCTCCGGGTCATGAGAGGCTCCACACTCAGTGGGATGTCTGCTTGAGATTCTCTCTCTCTGCCCCTTCCTCCACTTGCACACCCGTGTGTGTGTGTGTGTGTGCTCTCTCTCCCTGTCGCAGATAAATAAATAAATAAATAAATAAATAAATAAATAAATAAATAAATAAATATTTTTAAAAAATTATGCTCAGACTTAAAAAAAAATCACTTACGATTAAGAATAGCTGTGTTGTCTACGTTCTGATAAACTTCTCAGTCAATAATTTATAGCCACTCTTCTCCTTGCTTACTTCAGAAAACCCATAGTGGAACTCTCAGTTGAGAGGGGTAACCACCTATATTCTTACAAGTATAGGCCGTATCTTCTGGATATTGCTAGATCAGTATTCTTCATTGTGGTGTGGAGGGAGGGTCAAGTTTAAATAATTTTAAAGTAGGAGAAAATTAATAAAGGAAGCTATAATGTGTAGGTGCGTGCCATAATAATTAAGTATTTGCATAGTTGACTGCAACCCTTATTAAGCACTGTGCCAAATGCCAGGTTGTTTTACATAATGGATGTAGGGGAAGGAGTCACACACACCAAGGTATTGGAACACATTAATAAAAGTTTGCACAGTGGGTGTCCTTCGCGCAGGCTGTGGTGACAAATATCCATTCCTTTACAAACTACACGACATTATGTTGTTTAGTCCTCTGGGACTCACTTGCCATTTTATTGTCTATCATTTCTTTTCTGCTGTGGTGTGCAGGCTCTGAGTGATCTCAACAGAAGGTCACAGCCAGCGAAGTTTCCTTATCAAACACTTCTTTTTTGTTGTTGTTGTTTTGTCTGGAGCTTTAAATGATTTGCTTTTAAAGTTTATTGTACTTGGTGTTAGTAAATGTCCCGAGGAGATTGAGAGTACGTCCTAGGACCCAGGCCTTTCGTCAGTGTGTTCGTTCCATGTGATCCTGCCATCTTCCCAGTGCCCATTTCTATAAATAACTGCTGAAACATTTGCAGTAACACTTTTATTGTCTTTAACCTTATCTCTTGTTACTTGTAAGGTTCTTATAAGAAGAAGAAAAAAAAAAAAGGAAAGAAAGCAGCTTTTCTCAGTCTCTGTATTTTGGTGCCTATTGGCTATAAGCAGATGGGGAGCGGTACTATATTATTGCTCTTAAAACTACATCTCTATCTCCATCAAAGTTCTCCTCATTGAGGCTCAGCCATCAAAGTAGAGGTGGGTGACTGATAGTTAAATAGCATATCACCAGAGACCAGGATATAGTGTTCTCACTACATAAAATAATCTTGTCCGTTTTAGGCTGAACAAGCACAGCAAATTATCTTTTTTCCCCCATTTTTATTTCGAAGCCAGTGTTTAACAATGGACCTTTACAAAGGGACATATTAAAACATCACCCCATCATTTCAGGTCTCGGTTGTCCAATGGTGAAATTGAAAGAGTGCACATACAGGGAGAGGACACTGTGCCTTTTCCAGAAGAGACAAACCTGTAATCTTGTCGAAGGCACTCAATTACAGCTCTGTGATAGGGGTAGTGGACATTAACACCAGGGCCACTCTGAGCACCCCCAAGGTGCCAACACCCGGAAAGTCTTTTATCCTCTGCCTCATCATTTCCAGTGTGGTATTTTTAGACCTCACAAAGGTGGCATGCTGGGAATCTGTCCCTCCTACTTCACTATCTCCCTCCCTCTGTCATTTTGAGGCGGCGGACACTGGTGTAACAGCTGAATAGTAAGCTAGTCTGGACAGATGTCTGCACTGTTTCTCTACCTCCTAGGCAAATATTCTGAGCCTGGCCAGAAGAAGACTCAGAGGATAGGAGATGGAGGAATTTGGTCATTTGGGGGCCAGATTTCAAACTTTCTGGGTGTGCTACTCATTTAATGTGATAAGCAAGTCCATGATAAAACCCCATTACTTGCAATATGCCTGAAGCTTTTCTTTATTTGAACACAGGGAACCAGTGATACCTGTGGCAATAAATCTTTTTTAAACATATCAAATACATAATTATGAGGCATGAATTGTGAAGTAAAGGGCTTTATGATATTGGGTTTTTATAAATTGTCCTTCCTATGACAAAATTTTTATTCAATACATATAAAAATTGCTGCTATCAATCATGATCTATTTTCAACATTTTCATTAATATACAGGCTAGTTTCATGTCTAAGTCAAACAATTGTGAAACCACATTTGATCTACACTCTTCAAATAATCAAACTCCTGTCAACATGTTTTGTGACTAAAACTCCTATTAATCAGCATGCTTATTTCTTAGGTAGTCCAAAAAAAGAACACCTAACATGAAAAATATGATATCTATTGCTTCTTCACATTACCAATCAAAAATATGATTTTATGTTGGGTGTATCCTTCATAAAGACACATTATATTTTTCCCAATATGTCTGGCCTAAGTAACTTGTAGTAATTTGATTATTTTGATCATCGAAGTACTACTTTGTTTGTCAATTCAGCATAAATCCAGGATTTTTTCATCCCATGATTTGCTATGTCAGTCCTGGGGTGGTTCCTTCCTGGATCCATTGCTGACACTTCTCCTGATCTGCTCCGTAGTGCAGGGTGCTGACCCTACAACATTCTCAGGGTCCCTTGTCAACAGTTTCGATTTAAGTTTATACCACAAGAGACTTTGGAGAGAGATGTCTCTGAGAGTGACTGAGTCTCTGCTGTCAGCCCAACTTTCATCAGGCAGTCCCTCCCCTCACCATACCAGTTCTCACCAGGCGGAAGCTGTGAGGCTCCAGATCCTGCTGGTGGCCCTAGCTCCTGGTCTTTACTAGAACCACTGCTTCTGTTGGTTCCTGAGGGTAGTAGCAGCTTCCTGCTATTCCTAATCTCTGGTTTGCCTCATGATTCCATGCTTGACTTTCAGCTAAACCATCTTTTTTTTTTAATTGAAGTATAATTTACATACAATGTTATATTGGTTTCAAGTGTACAACATAATGGTTCAATAATTCTATACATTGTTCAGTGCTCATCACAGTAAATATAGTCACCATACAGGGTTATTACAATATTATTGACTATATTCCCTATGCTCCATGACTGAGTGATTTTGTAACTGGAAGTTTGTAGCTTCTAATCTCCTTCATCTATTTTCCCCATCCCTCTAGCCATCTCTCCTCTGGCAACCATCAGTTTGCCTCAGGATTTAAGAGTCTATTTTTGTTTGTTTGTTTGTTTGTTTTGTTTTTTTAGGTTCCACAGATAAGCAAAATCATATGGTATTTGTCTTTCCCTGTCGGACCTATTTCACTTGGCTTAATACCTTCTAGGTCTATCCATGTTGCAAATGGCAAGATTCCATTCTTTTGTATGGCTGAATAACATTCAGTTGTATTTATAAACCACATCTTCTTTATCCACTTGTCTATTGATGGACAATTGGACAACCAATCTCTTTTTAACAAATCCGTTGCAGAACATGGGAATGCCCTTCAAGAGAACCTGATGTAGAGAGCGTAATTGACTGACAACTTCAACTACTGCACCTTTGGATATACTATGGGTTTCATGCCAAGGCCACACTTATTCTAAGCTGCTCTATGTCAATGATTATGAATGATGAGATTATTTGAACCAAGTCATTGTTGTATAAGGCAGGATTCCTTTAATGAGTAGTCTTTCTTTTGGGGCTTCACATCAGCCTATCCCAAACTTTCCCAGAACTGTGTGATGATCTGAGTCTTTTCCTACCAAATCTTTCTTCTTTCCTTCTCCCCTCTCAAAGTTGTAGACCTGCATCATAATCTGACAGCTCTTCATCTACTCCTGTTCCTTTCCCCTTTCCTTAGCATTATAATGTATATTGTGAATCTGTAAGAAAGAAATATAGAATTTTTCAAATGTACTTGTTCACAGAAACCCACTTTTAGAAAACCTTCCAGGGATATAATCCTATGCAACATTCTTTGGGGAATAGTCATGTAATTTTTAAACACAGTAATTTATCACCTTGCAAATTTACTACTTCTTTTCTAATTAATCAAGATATGGAAGGTGAAATTGCGAGTTTACTGCAATTAAGGCAGGAAGGAGTTCTTGCTGAACTGATGTTAGATGGCAGTATAGGGAGATGATTGAACCTTGAAAAGGATGGGATGTGGTCAAGTCAAAAGAGAAAAAGGAAATGATTATATTGTAAGTGTCGTCAATATGCCAGATTATATAGTAGGCTTCTCCTAACAGCAAGCTTCATCTGACCCTAAAACCTTTCCAGGAAAGCTCTAAATCTAATTATTATCAAGATAAATCATTTGGTATTTTCAGTCTTATGTTGATATTTTGATGAAAGAAGTGCTATTTTATATTTTCCATGAAAAATTTGTTTTTATCATCACTGTATCTTGATATGATTAATTTCTACATCATTATAATACCAAAATGGATTTAAACATTTATTTTAACTAAGTGGAAATAAATCAATTTTATCATGTGTATCCTTTGGAAATGTGCTCTTTTGTTTCCTTTTTGCTTTCTCCTTTGGAAGCTTGTTATGAATCAAATGATGTTTATGAATTAAAAGCCTCTGGTTTTCTGAAGTAGATCTAGATAATAACCTCTCATTTTCTTTCATAGTCTCTTTTTTTATTTCTTGTGATTTTCTTACCTTTATATCCTAAATTGAATTTTGTCTACGAACCTATTAGAAGGTGGCAATCTGATATTTATTTGTCTTTATTTATTGAACAAGCACATCACAAAGATTGTGCCACTTAAAGATCAGAGCACACTGAGCACACTGCTAAATAGCTGCTTGATTATCAAGAGCCAACAATCAAATTTAATGTTAAGCAAAAGCTCATGATCATTAAAATAGGTGTGCAAATAAAAGGCTTTCCTGCAAATAATTTATTGCTCCATGAATTTTTCCAGTTTTACTTATTTAGAAGTCACATAGAGACCCCCAAAATGTCATTCACTTACTCATTCATTCAAAGGTAAAAAAAAAAAAAAAGATTGAATGACTCCTTTGATCTTGTATTGAACAACTAATTAGGGACAGAACATTTGTTTATTCACTAATTCACTTATTTATTCCACTACGTATGGAATTCCTATTATGTACAAGGCACCAAGTCAAGTGACTGTGCATATATATGTGATAAACAAGAATGATCCTTGATGGCCCTGCCATTTTTCCAGTGCACTTTCCTGCAACAGACCTCCTGAATGGGTCTCTGGATATTGTTTTGGATTTCTATGACCTTATTCTCTCTAACTTTCCAAATGACTCTCATACTCCTAGGTTGACTACCTTGTTATTCCATACCTTGTGCTTAAAACGTTAGTTTCTTCCTATAGATCTTCTTATAAATCAGCTATAACTTGCTGAAAAGTTTCAAGGCAAATAGTGCAATTATAATCCTCAAAAAACATACCTTATTTTTAATCAGTGGAACATTAGTCAGCCCTTATTCTTTGGATCCTTTCATAATGGTTAGATTGCCCTTTAAGCCTGAGCTCAGTTTGCTATAAAGTTCTCTAAGAGCCTCACTAATTAAGTGGATTAGTAAATCTAATGAGGGATCATGTAGTGGGACAAATACTACACCAAGAATCAAAAGAGCAAGAGGTATGATTCCATTTGATTCCATTTCATCTAAAAAATGGAGAGAATATCTAACCACACTATTTCCCAGGTCTGTAAGCTTCAAAAGAGGTAATGTATGTGAAAATTATTTGAAAAAATATACCATGAAATTCATGTTTAATGAGGATCTGTAATGTGCTGGGTACTACCCCAAACTGGGGTCTCATTTAGTCCTTACAACAAACCTGTAAAGTAGGTTGTGATATCACTTCGCACTTTCACCAGACCCTCTGACACAGAAACTTCCACACAGCTCAGATCTAGCACAGCTCAGGTTCCAACCTCAGGCCTCTGGTGTCACTGCAGCACAGATTCCTTGTACCACAGTGGAGTTTTAGGAGCAGGGACTTTAAATGGCCTCTGATAACTCTGTGTTAAGCATGCATTTTCATTTCTGTTTCCTACTGACTTCCATTTTAGAGGACTCTTCCATTTTAGGAAGAGAGGGTATTTGACTTGTCAAGATTACTTGACAGTCTGATTTAGAGGTGTATAAAACAAGGGACACTATTAGTACAGATAAAGAGAGAATAAAGCCACCAAATAGCAGTGACAGCAATTCAAATTGAGTCTTTTTCTATAAAATGCCAATTATAAAACACAAATGAAAAGTACGGGATGGCATGATATGTAAATTTTTTTCCTTCTCTAAGAATTTAATTATTATCATTCTATTTAATAGGGCTACTTCAAAAGGAGACTTATTTCCTGCCAAACTGCAGGTAAAAGGAGCTTTGCTTCAAAAGAAATTTTTTTAGCTAAAACTTATGAATGGAGTAAGAGAGATTTGTTCAGTTATTGCAGAAGAATGTTGCTGGTATCTTAGATTATACACAATACAGTCTTGTGCACACTTAAACAAGTAGTGACTTGTGTCTTTGTGAGCTTTTATAGTTAAATTGTTTTCTTTGAAAGCTATTTCTAGTTATAGCACCTCATCTGGCCTCGATGATCGTCTAATTCCCTGCCCAGTCTTTCTCTTCCCAGTCTCGTGAGTAGTGGTCAAGAAAGGCATTGGCACTCTGTTTTGCATAAAGCACAAATGGGTATAGAAAAAACAGAAAGCTCCTTTGGGAAGTAAATGTTTCCCTAGATGCTTTGAAGGAGTATAGAAATGGAGAAAGCACTCAAAGAAACACATAGCAAATAAGATGAAATAAATATATGCATGAATAAACAAGTTAACAGAAAGCTTACAGTAACTTAGTGGGTTAAAGAAATCGAATTTGCTTCTATTTCCATTGGAACATATCTCCTAATTGGATTTGTGGTTCACCTGAGCTCCTTTTGAACCTATTGGAGACATTAGTTAAAATATGAGCATTTTGTCAAGTTAAAGGAGAAAGAACAGTGGACAGATGGGTGAACTCACTTCTAAAACAAGGATGTTAAAGTGCTAAAAGGTAATATAAGGTTGCAAAAGAATATGGATATGTGATTAGAAGGAGTTAGGAAAGAAGAACCTAGAGAGAGTTATAAATAGATAACTTAGTAGTGATACTTCTATTTGATCAATGTCCATTATATAAAACTTTTTTTTTTCTATGCGTTATGGTGGTATCTTAGTAGTTTTCCCTGGTAGTGGTCAAAATCCATGCGAAGTAGGTTGTCAGTATAAATTATCACTACATTAAGACTAAAGTAAATTAAAAATTGTTCTAAAAAGTGTTACTTTTTTCCCTTGTACTATGTAGTGATCTGAAAGACAGGTTTCAAGCATTAAATTTTTTTAGTTTCTACTGGTTCTATCTGGTCATGATATTGATCTACAATAGTGCAAAAATAGGATGTAGCCACTGAACAGTAAGAGGCAAGAGTAAAAAGCAAATCGTTTTGAGTCATAAAAAAAGAAAGAAAGCTTCTAATAAAACCCAACATCATTGTGATTTAAAATAACCAACTGTGATAAATAAAAATATGAAGACTTTGAAAAAAGAAGATTCTCACTTAAATCATATTCTCAGTCTAGAGAAAAGATGTGGCTACCTATGTCAGAGGGTCTGGTGAAAGTGCGAAGTGATATCACAAACGCAGGGGCTTTGTAAACCACGCTGCCAAATTAGGGACAGGTACTTCTATCATACGCAAGCCCATTGAATTAAATGGTGAAATGAGATATGTCTCTTCCTTTATAGATAGAAAAATCATCCCACCTTGTGATGACCAGATTGAGTTTACACAGGCATCGAGAGAGAAAAATTCCTCTGCCCAGCAAATGAAGAGTGAGACCATAACTGAAAGCTTTTCCTCCATGCACATAACCCATGGGGGTCAGGTTTGGCAGGATATCCAGAGGCAGGAAGCATATTAGCTTTGTGCCAAGTAACTTGAACACTCTTCTTTTACTTGTCTATAAGTCTGCCTTTGCAGAACCAGATGTTTGGACAACTGGAAATCCTTCAGCTACCAGAAGCAAAGATTCTGGGATGAGATGGTAAAAGTGGTGGTGGTGTTGGTAAGATCCTTCAGCCTGTCTGAAAAATATAAACTATCTGAGATAAAAATGCATTTATATTTGAACAATTTGAGGGTTATTTGGTTTGGCCATCAGTATTTCAAAATAAGAAATATTTCATGAATTATATTCAACAGATAGATCATTAAATGCTCAATGCCAGTATTGTTCAATTGTCAAAAAATATATTCAGGATATATCTAAAAACACTGTGTAGTTCTAAACCCCTATGCAAACATAAGGTATAAATCTCAGTTTATAATGTAAAAGTATACTAAATGTTTTACATTTCTTGGCAAAGTGTCTCAAGATCTGCTGGGAAGTTATAACTGTATTTATTTTATTTTCATGAGTGTCATCACACTTTGAGCAGCTGTGACAATTTATTGCTGGAATAACTCCATCCCAAAATTATTACTGTAAATTGAAGTCCTATTTTTCTGCCCCAAGTGTATTCTTAATATTAACAGTTGGTAATTAGTCTGTCCTTTGCTGAGACACTGAATAGTTTTGAAGAGCATTCTGTACATTTAATCAGAATGCTTTTCCTGCAAAAGCAGAGCATAAAATAGAGCATTAATTGAATTGTGATAGTTTTCACTAATTGCTGATGATATCTCCATTCTGTTGCTTTTACAGTACATTCTTTAATATTATAAGGATAAGGTTTTTTTTTTTTTTTTTTCTGTAATTCCTTCTTGAAAAACCTGACTTTGGAGAAAATGTAAGATACAGATGCAAAAGCAAAGAGTTAATTATTACAAACTGTTATTTTAAAAAGATAGATGTAGATGACATATTTCTTTTTAAAACTGCTAAGCATACTGGCCATTTGTTATAATAATATCTACTTGCCAGGATCATATGCAAGTGAGCACCAATCTAGGTCCTCACAGTCCATATTTAGGTAGCATCCTTTAGAGGTAGACAGCATATACTACTAGAGTTAATCCTAGCAGGATAATACCATACTTTCAAGCATCTTTTTTCCATTTTGCTTCAATCTTCATCACCAAGCATTTTACTTGATGTTCCCTTGTTGTTTCTATTTCATGTTGCCATGAGGTTTAGGAGGTAGATGTACAGTTCCAAAATTTCATTAAATTATTTTATGTCATTGAAGCAGATTGTCTTTAAAATTCATTACATTTTTACTTATGAGTGCTCCTTCAAAACTCATGCTACTTATGACAAAGTAAAGCACTATAAATCTTTTCATTAAGTTCTAAATTAAAATTTTGTTCCAGGGGATAATGGAAGGTTATGGTAGGTTAATGGGTAGAGTAAAATAAAATAGTGGACAAGATATAGTAAGTGATAATTAAATTTATCATATTGCATTAATAATGGAGTTCCTGCTTATCTAAGGAGTGAAATAATTTTAGTTAAGATAAAATTAAAATTTAATTATATTATTTTCCTTATTTTCATGTAGGTAAACTGTCATATATTAGATTTTGATACAACTCTGCATTTTATACCAAGAGGCTTTATTTACCTGTGGGCATCATATTTACATTTGGCTATTTTCTTTTGTAGCTATTTTGAATGATCATTAGTCACAAAATTGATAAGATTTTATCAAGATTGGATATTTGGGTCATTTCAGTGCTTTACTTTTTTTTTCAGTGCTTTGCTTTTTTATAATTGTGACTTATAAAAATATGTGAGAGACTTAAAAATTGTCTCATTAAAATAGTTACAAATAATTAAAAGGCACAACCTGCTGGCTCCCTAATAGGTCACTCAAGTGCACATATCTGTGCTCACAAAGTGGAGAATGTACTTTATTTAGAATAATAGAACTAATAATAGACCCTTCTGTAAGGCGTTATTACAATAGAAATTTAAGGGATTTTTTGCTAAACTAACCACCCAACAAACTTGCAAATGAAGAGACTATCAAATGCTTGTGTTGAAGTTACTACTATATATATTACTAAAATAGGTTTTACTGGAGTCAAAAAGAATGTAGGGACTATTGCGTTCAAAGTGACTTATACATACACTGTTTCATTTATGCCTAATCATTTTAATAGTAATTTATTTGGGTAGTGGTTAATATCTTCTGGATATGAGCCAGGGAGAGAAAATGATTATGATAATACATTCGGTTACTAAATAGGCTGAATACTTCCAAGCCTCCAATGATACAGCTGTTAACGACAGTGGCTTTGCTAGTTAATCAGATGTTTTGCCACTGGGGATTGCCCATGTGAATCAAATCTGACAGAGGCTTCTGCTTCACCTCAAATGTAATGACACAAGTGTGTCACTTATTAAGGACTCCAGGAAAAATGCACATGGCATTCACCCTCAAGCAACTAGAGCTCCTATCCAAGTATCATCCCCATTTATGGTATGATAATAAGTCATTCATTAATTGAATAATAATTCAAGAGTGAATGCAAGTGCTTTGCATATTGAATAGTATATATATATGTATATATATGCATATGTATTTATATATATAAAATATGCTTCAGTTTGGACCATTAGAAATTTAATGTCTAGGAGCACAGACAACACCATTTAAGAAACTGATTTTGATTTGTTAGTAGTTCCCAGAAGTGGAGATAAAAGACTCATCTGTAAGTAAAATGTGAATTATATTATCCATGTCTTTTCAGCCATAGTGCCATGAGACGGCAAAAAAAATAAAATAAAAAAAAAATCTGGGTTTAAATCTACTTGAAATTATTTAAACTATATCATATTTCAGTTGACTTTTGGTTTACTTTCTCTGAAAAAAAAAAATGTGTCTGTTAATTAACCTGAGGCAGGCTTTAAATAAACACACTAGTGACCTTTTCATATTGAACAAGATTGTGTTCTTGGTGTGTGGTATCTGATGCACTGATTTTTGGCAGCAAATTTCAAGGTTGTGGGATAAAAAGGACAGAAGTTGCATTTTGTGGGTTGATATGAGAAACCAGATTCTTTACCTCTTTCAGTAAGATCAGCTGCCAGAATATTGAGTTTGTGTAGTGGAGGAGGTGGGTCTTTGGGTTCAGGTCTACCCTTAGGAAAGAGGGAAGGCTTTAAGGGCATGTAACACTTCGCTGTGGTGCAACATTTTTAAGGCCTTGATGATAAACAATAATCCACGTAAATAAGAGCACCAGCTAAGGATTTGTTAATTGTATACAAATAGAAACAGTTCTTTAAACATGCTTTTGAAAATCAACAAGATTAAAGTCCATTTTGAAAAATGAATCTCACTTCTCTTATGACTAATGATCAGGAGTTATCATGAGCAACACCTCAAATTTTAAAAGAAGCCTGAAATGAGACCAAGAAGAGTTCAGAGGAAATGATTTCTATGTTCTTAGTGAATTAGTGATGAAATAATGCATCTTAAAAATAGCCTTATAATAGTATGGGGCAAATATCATCTACAAGATTCTTCCTCTTTTCCATCAGTTAGATTGATTGCTGTTAGTGACCTGTTAGTCTCCCCTGGGTCTGTATTATTCACAGACTAAGCCTTTTGCAGACATAACTAGGTCACCTTAATTACCTGTGGAAATAAGGTCTACTTGTGAAAGTTTCACAGTGATAATTACTCCAAAATGCCAAAATTATATATGTAAACCTTGGAGGTATGTGCTGTAAATTATTGCACAATCAAGAGCAATCAGACCAAATGGTTTGTGTGTGTATGCATTTTTTCCAATTCTCCAACATTCCCTAACATCATTCTTTTACCATAATAAAAATACATTCCTTGCCAAGCAATACATGAATTAGCTGTTAGGATTTTTTTCTTTTTTCTCAATTCCTTTGCAGTATTTAAGAAAAATCAACAGACTATTGTAAAGGAACAAAAGAAAGCTAATCACTTAAAAAAAAAAAATCCAAAACGATAACATGAAAGCCTTCCTAATCAGCATATTTTCTTTTTTTTCCCCTGCAGACATTTCTGTACCTGTCATTTTGTCATAGAAATAAAGTGAGGAAGATTAGAAAATTCATGGTCTTTTTAAACAGTGAGGGAATGAAAAGTAGAAATGTTTTACATTTTCATATGAGTAGTTAAAAAATATTTTAATTATCTGTTCACCAGTGTATTTAAAAGGATTGTAATTTCATCGAGGATCCAAAACCCTTATAGATGCCTAACTGCCAAAGGAACACTGCAGTTTGAGTAACATTAGCAATTTTGAATTCTTAAAGTTCCTTGAAAATTTTAATTGGTTAATCTGTAGAACGGATTACTTAAATTGGATATCATTATTTTCACTAGGAATAATGAAATAAGAACTTTTCAATTACTCCACAAAAAATAACTGAGTATGTTTAAAACAATCAATTTTATATAATAGGAGGGTTGATTTTTATATTTGAATTATAACATATTTCCTGAATTTTATAGTGTAAAATAGCATGACATTTTTACAAAGGATTGTGGAAAAAAAAGTTTCTGAAAGGAATTTTTTTTTTACCTTGAAAGTGAATGAATTTATAAGAAGTTCAACTAGCAACTATTTAAAGACCAGTAGCTATTGTAGGGAGTCCCAATTGATCCATCGTGTGAGCATTAGGAATTTTAGCTTTCTGATATGAGGCAAAAGACTGCAGAATATTTCAACTGATTCCTTTTCCCTATTCTTTTTTTTTTTTTTTTAGATTTTATTTATTTATTTGACAGAGAGAGACACAGCGAGAGAGGGAACACAAGCAGGGGGAGTGAGAGAGGGAGAAGCAGGCTCCCCGCAGAGCAGGGAGCCCGATGCGGGACTCGATCCCAGGACCCTGGGATCATGACCTGAGCCGAAGGCAGTCGCTTAACCGACTGAGCCACCCAGGCGTCCTTTTTCCCCTATTCTTAAAAGTTCTTATGCTGACAACAGTCCCTAAAACAGAATTTTGTCATCATTGTTTCTTTTCTCCTTTTTCTGAGTCTAAATTGGTAGTGATATAATACAAATTTTCCTAAAAGAATATATTAAGTAAGAATTGGTGCTGCATTGAGTGATTCTTTTTTTAATTTAATTTTATTATGTTTTGTTAATCACCATATATTACACATCATTAATTTTTGATGTAGTGTTCCATGATTCATTGTTTGCGTATAACACCCAGTGCTCCATTCAATACGTGCCCTCTTTAATACCCATCACCAGGCTAACCCATCCCCCCACCCCCCTCCCCTCTAGAACCCTCAGTTTGTTTCTCAGAGTTCATAGTCTCTCATGGTTTGTCTCCCCCTCTGATGGCCCCCCCTTCATTTTTCCCTTCCTGCTATCATCATCTCCTTCTTCTTCTTCTTCTTCTTCTTCTTCTTCTTCTTCTTCTTCTTCT